>NC_069499.1:1387648343-1388008343 GCF_027579735.1 Bombina bombina
CAATTAAACATGTCACTTAAAAGAAAAAGAAAATATGGCAATTGTAATTGAAAACTGTATTGTGAATATTACAGTTCAGCATTTTTTATATATTTGTCATTTTTGTGGTTACCATAAAGAAACCGGATAAGTGACTTTTCTGTAGGTGGATGATAGGCACACTACTGTGTGCTTTGTTTGCCCGTGTGCTGGTTGGTGGATGATTTCTGGCTGCTTTGATCAGCAATAATACAGATGGTCTTGTAAGACGTAACCTCTAGCACAGTAGGCAGTACAGGGAGGGCAATATAGCACAGTGATCTATTGTACATGGGAAATCAGCCCGAACCGCATGGCAGCAGAAGTGAAGTAGTTAAATGGATGTAGGAATTGTTTGTAAGGGCGGACAGGAGACATCCAAAAATACATTACTGTCCCATTAGGGGGGATATAGAGTAAAATAAATGATGGTATGTCTAACAGCATGCTCTAGAAGAACAGTTTCATCTACACCATGCTTCAATTCTGTATCCTCTCTCTCTGTGTTCTCTGACAGATATGCTTAACCCTTTCACAGTCAAGGGGTCGTATGCTGTGAACTACTGCCACCTCTGGCAGTGAAAGGGTTAAGACCCATGACAGATGGCAACAGTAACCTATGAGTAAAGCTGAACAATGGAACCAGCACAGGAAATCCCAGCTCCCTTGTCCTTGCGTACCCACCCAGTCTCCTAACAGTCCTCCTAAGGAAAGTACCCTTCACAACAGCCCTTCTGTCTTTGACACTGAGAAGAGCTGACTCCTTTTAAAGGGGACACAGTATCAAGAGGAGGAGATTGATAAAAGTGACAAACTGACCTTCAGGGCTATCTCCTTGGAACGGTCACTACGAGCTCTGGCCAAGGATTCAATCCGAGACATATTCTTGAGGGTTTGGGAAGAACCACAATGCTTGGTGCCCCCTCCAGTTTTCAAATCCAATAGGGGTTGCAAACTAGATCTTGCTCTGAGGACAGCTCCACTCGCACACACTGCTGGCAGACTGCTCATTCACAGGAAGTCAGAGCCTCTGAGCTGCTCCTATTATTCAAATCCACCCCCAGGCTTTAAAACCTCACTCATCCCACGACCAGCAGAGGGGGTGGGGGACCAAGTCTGACTACTCTGCCAAACTCCTTCCACTCTCTCCACATCCCAGCTGCCAGGCACAGTTCCTACTGTGTTCATTTCGGACCCCTTCTTTATCCTTGAACATCAGATATAAAACAGACCCGTCTATCTTATAGATATGCCCAGTACATAGATTTCCTTGTTCTTTATGTTAGAGCTGCATGATCACATAGACCAGACATACCTGACCCTCTAAGATAAACACCTTATCCCCCCACCCAGATCCTTGCGATTAGACCCACTTGTTTCCCTAAAATAAAAAAACTTGCTTGTTCAGATTATATGATTTTGACAGATCTGCACCTCTTGCTCCCCAGCACATATGAATTTGTCTCCCAACCCCCCCCCCCCCCCATTTTTTTTTAGTAGGAAAGAAAGTGAAAAATATGCAGGAGAGAGAAAATTTTGACTAAATAGTTAACCAATAAGGAGAGTGAAGCAAAAACAAAAAACAAAACAACAACACACAACCCCTCCCCCCCCCCAAAAAAAAAAAACCCTATAAATATATGTTGAATTTAAAACATGGCAATTTAAAATGTATTTCAATTATTGTTTTTTTTATTCCAAAGTATGTTATGTTTTTATACTACAGGGGCTGTCACTGGACACCAATAATGTTGTTAGAATTGTTTTTACCAGCCAGTGACCAACTTGTACACAAACATGTAATTCCAGTTTTTTTTTTTTTTCTTTTCTTTCGAAATTGTTATGCATAAAAATGACTTTGATATGGTTTAACAGTTCTATTTCTTATCTATATGCAGTTTCATACTTTAGCACGTCTTTTGTTTATTGTAGGTGTTTACAAATGACAATACACAGTATGAACATATAAAACAAGTTCAATAATTATACTCAATAACGTGTATATAATAAATTAAATAACTGTGCTAGGCCATAAAGGGACAGTCTACTTCAGCATTGTTATTGTTTAAAAAGATAGATAATCCCTTTACTACCCATTCCCCAGTTTTGCATAACAAATATACACCTAGATTACGAGTTTTGCGTTAGAGGCTGTGCAGTGCTAACAAGCAGTTTTCACTCACCCGCTCACTTACCTACAGCGCTGGTATTACGAGTTTTCAGAAACCCAACGTTAAAAGACTAGAAGTGAGCGTTGAGCAAAATTTTGCTCATTACCGCACTCCAATACCAGCGCTGCTTAAGTCAGCGGTGAGCTGGTCATACGTGCTCGTGCACGATTTCCCCATAGAAATCAACGGGGAGAGCCAGCTGAAAAAAAGTCTAACACCTGCAAAAAAGCAGCGTAAAACTCCTTAACGCAGCCCCATTGATTCCTATTGGGAAATAAAATTTATGTCTACACCTAACATGAACCCCGAATCTAAACACCCCTAATCTTACACTTATTAACCCCTAATCTGCCGCCCCCGACATTGCCGACACCTACATTATATTATTAACCCCTAATCTGCCGCTCCGGACACTGCCGCCAGCTACATTATACTTATGAACCCCTAATCTGCTGCCCCCAACATTGCCGCCACCTACATTATATTTATTAACCCCTAATCTGCCACCCCCAATGTCACCGCTACCTACCTACACTTATTAACCCCTAATCTGCCGCCCCCAACGTCGCCGTCACTATAATAAACATATTAACCCCTAAACTGCCGCACTCCCGCCTCGCAAACATTAGTTAAATATTATTAACCCCTAATCTGCCGTCCCTAACATCGCCTCCACCTACCTACATTTATTAACCCCTAATCTGCCGCCCCCAACATCCCCACCACCATATTAAAGTTATTAACTTCTAAACCTAAGTCTAACCCTAAATCTAACACCCCCTAATTTAAATATAATTTAAATAAATCTAAATAAATATTCCTATCATTAAAGGGACAGTAAACACCAGAATTTTTGTTGTTTAAAAAGGTAGATAACCCCTTTATTACCCATTCCCCAATTTTTCATAACCAACACAGTTATATTGATATACTTTTTACCTCTGTGATTACCTTGTATCTAAGCCTCTGCAAACTGCCCCCTTATTTCAGTTCTTTTGAGAGACATGCATTTTTAGCCAATCAGTGCTTGCTCTTAGGAGCTTCACGTGCCAGAGCTCAATGTTATCTATATGAAACACATGAACTAACGCCCTCTAGTGGTGAAAAACTGTCAAAATGCTTTCCGATTAAAGGCAGTCTTCAAGGTCTAAGAAATTAGCACATGAACCTCCTAGATTTAGCTTTCAACTAAGAATACCAAGAGAACAAAGCAAAATTGGTAATAAAAGTAAATTGGAAAGTTGTTTAAAATTACATGCCCTATTTAAATCATGAAAGATTTTGTGTGACTTTACTGTCCCTTTAACTAAATTATTCCTATTTAAAACTAAATACTTATCTATAAAATAAACCCTAAGATAGCTACAATATAACTAATAGTTACATTGTAGCTAGCTTAGGATTTATTTTTATTTTACAGGCAAGTTTGTATTTATTTTAACTAGGTAGAATAGTTATTAAATAGTTATTAACTATTTAATAACTACCTAGCTAAAATAAATACAAATTTACCTGTAAAATAAAACCTAACCTAAGTTACACTAACACCTAACACTACACTAACCAGCGCTATGGAATTTGGCGGCGCTATACAAATAAATGATAATAATAATACACTATAATTAAATAAATGAACTAAATTAAATAAAATTAGCTAAAGTACAAAAACCCCCACTAAATTACAGAAAATAATAAACAAAATACAGAAATTTAAACTAATTACACCTAATCTAATAGCACTATTAAAATAAAAAATGCCCCCCCAAAAATAAAAAAAAAACCCTAGCCTAAACTACCAATAGCCCTTAAAAGGGCCTTTTGCGGGGCATTGCCCCAAAGTAATCAGCTCTTTTACCTGTAAAAAAAAAATACAAACAACCCCCCCAACAGTAAAACCCACCACCCACACAACCAACCCCCCAAATAAAATACTAGCTAAAAAAACCTAAGCTCCCCATTGCCCTGAAAAGGGCATTTGGATGGGCATTGCCCTTAAAAGGGCAGTTAGCTCTTTTGCCGCTCAAACCCTAATCTAAAAAATAAAACCCACCCAATACACCTTTAAAAAAACCTAACACTAATCCCCTGAAGATCGACTTACCGGGAGACGTCTTCATCCAAGCCGGGCGAAGTGGTCCTCCAGACAAGCAGAAGTCTTCATCCAAGCCGGGCAGAAGTGGTCCTCCAGACGGGCAGAAGTCTTCATCCAGACGGCATCTTCTATCTTCATCCTTCCGGCGCGGAGCGGGTCCATCTTCAAGACATCCGACGAGGAGCATCCTCTTCATCCGATGACTAAAACAGAATGAAGGTACCTTTAAGTGACGTCATCCAAGATGGCGTCCCTTAGATTCCGATTGGCTGATAGAAATCTATCAGCCAATCAGAATTAAGGTAGAAAAAATCCTATTGGCTGATGCAATCAGCCAATAGGATTGAAGTTCAATCCTATTGGCTGATCCAATCAGCCAATAGGATTGAGCTAGCATTCTATTGGCTGATTGGAACAGCCAATAGAATGCAAGCTCAATCCTATTGGCTCATTGCATCAGCCAATAGGATTTTTTCTACCTTAATTCCAATTGGCTGATAGAATTCTATCAGCCAATCGGAATCTAAGGGACGCCATCTTGGATGACGTCACTTAAAGGTACCTTCATTCTGTTTTCGTCGTCGGATGAAGAGGATGCTCCGCGTCGGATGTCTTGAAGATAGACCCGCTCCGCGCCAGAAGGATGAAGATAGAAGATGCCGTCTGGATGAAGACTTCTGCCCGTCTGGAGGACCACTTCTGCCCGGCTTGGATGAAGACTTCTGCCCATCTGGAGGACCACTTCGCCCGGCTTGGATGAAGATGTCTCCCGGTAAGTCGATCTTCAGGGGGTTAGTGCTATTTTTTTTTAAGGGTGTATTGGGTGGGTTTTATTATTTAGATTAGGGTTTGGGCGGCAAAAGAGCTAACTGCCCTTTTAAGGGCAATGCCCATCCAAATGCTTTTTTCAGGGCAATGGGGAGCTTTTAGTATTTTTTAGCTAGTATTTTATTTGGGGGGTTGGTTGTGTGGATGGTGGGTTTTACTGTTGGGGGTTGTTTGTATTTTTTTTTTACAGGTAAAAGAGCTGATTACTTTGGGGCAATGCCCGCAAAAGGCCCTTTTAAGGGCTATTGGTAGTTTTAGTTTAGGCTAGGTTTTTTTTTCTATTTTGGGGGGGGCTGTTTTATTTTAATAGGGCTATTAGATTAGGTCTAATTAGTTTAAATTTCTGTAATTTGTTTATTATTTTCTGTAATTTAGTGGGGTTTTTTTTGTACAATTTAGGTAATTGTAATTAATTTAGTTAATTTATTTAATTATAGTGTAGTGTTAGGTGTTAATGTAACTTAGGTTAGGTTTTATTTTACAGGTAAATTTGTATTCATTTTAGCTAGGTAGTTATTAAATAGTTAATAACTATTTAATAACTATTCTACCTAGTTAAAATAAATACAAACTTGCCTGTAAAATTAAAATAAATTTTAAACTAGCTACAATGTAACTATTAGTTATATTGTAGCTAGCTTAGGGTTTATTTTATAGGTAAGTATTTAGTTTTAAATAGGTATAATTTAGTTAATGATAGGAATATTTATTTAGATTTATTTAAATTATATTTAAGTTAGGGGGTGTTAGGTTTAGGGTTAGACTTAGGTTTAGGGGTTAATAACTTTAATATAGTGACGGCGACGTTGGGGGCAGCAGATTAGGGGTCAATAAATGTAGGTAGGTGGCGGCGATGTTAGGGACGGCAGATTAGGGGTTAATACTATTTAACTAATGTTTGCGAAGCGGGAGTGCGGCAGTTTAGCAGTTAATATGTTTATTATAGTGTTGGCGACGTTGGGGGCTGCAGATTAGGGGTTAATAAGTGTAGGTAGGTGGCGGCGACAGATTAGGGGTTAATAAATATAATGTAGGTGTCGGCGATGTTGGGGGCAGCAGATTAGGGGTTAATAAATATAATGTAGGTGGCGGCGGTGTCCGGAGTGGCATATTAGGGGTTAAAATGTTTATTTTAGTGTTTGTGATGCAGGAGGGCCTCAGTTTAGGGGTTAATAGGTAGTTTATGGGTGTTAGTGTACTTTTTAGCACTTTAGTTATGAGTTTTATGTTACGGCGCTGTACCATAAAACTCTTAATTACTGACTTTTAAATGCGTTAGGACTCTTGACAGGATAGGGTGCACCGCTCACTTTTTGGCCTCCAAGGACAGACTCGTAATACCGGCGCTATGGAAGTTCCATAGAAAAAAGACTTTACAAAGTTTACGTAAGTCGTTTTGCGGTAAGGCCAAAGAAGTGTGCGGTGACCCTAAACCAGCAAGACTCGTAATAGCAGCGGGCGTAAAAAAGCAGCGTTAGGACCTCTTAACGCTGCTTTTTTACCTTAACACACAAATCGTAATCTAGCCGATAGTTATATTATTACACTTTTTACCTCTGTGATTACCTTGTATCTAAGCCTCTGCACACTGCATCCTTATCTCAGTTCTTTTGACAGACTTGCTTTGCAGCCAATCAGTGCAGACTCTTAAATAAGTCCACGGGAGTGAGCACACTGTTATCTATATAGTGCACATGAACTAGCAATGTCTGTCAAAAACGGTCAAAATGCACTGAGATAAGAGGCAGTTCCACGGCTTAGAAATTAGCATATGAGCCTACCTAGGTTTAGCTTTCCACAAAGAATACTGAGAGCAAAGCAAACTTAATGATACAAGTGAATTAGAAAGTTGTTTAAAATTGCATGCCCATTTGGAATCATGGAAATTTGACTAGACTGTTCCTTTAAAGTTATAGGAGGACACATTTATTAAATATAAACTCTGAATAATGCAATTGCTATACTACAATTCAGAAGTAGAAAATATATAGTGCAAACTTTTTTTAGAGTAGTTTATTTTTCAACACAACACCTACAATGTAAACAAAATTGTTCCTCCCCCACCTTAGGCTCTCCGAGCAAGTGTTGTGTATAAAATGCTGGTGCACAGTGCATACTTAAATACACTTTTGAAACAGCTATAGCTTTTATTAGAAGCATTTTTGCTAATACATGTATATTACAAAAATGCTTCTATACAAAACTGAAATGCATCCATGTGATTCCAATTTTGGATGGAATGTCCCTTTAAGGACATGACCAGTGAGCCAATCACCAGCTATTTTGCAATGGCACAGGTTGATCTGCTTTAGTTAAAGCTGCTACCCAGCCGTTATTTCCCCAGCCTGGTTGGTATTTTTAAGCTTCAGACCAATGCAAAAAATAGAGAGCAAATAAATACCTTGTTATGGTGAAACATTTTCTAAGTGCATTGGGATCTAGTCTGATGCCCTCTTAATCATCTCCCTTCCTCAGCTCTGTTTTTAACCAAAACACTTGACACCTCATTGTTGACTCTTTCTCTCTCTCTCTCTCCATTCCTACTTTTTCATGTGGTATTTATCAATGCAGGTAAACTTCCTAATACATGGGGGCAGCAGATCAATATTTAGAGGCCTTAAAGGGCCATATTAATTATTACTGGTCTGAGTGGAACATGCCACTGATCCAATCAGCAGCGCTAGTTACAAATCTGAATCGTGCAACTAGCACTGGTGATTGGATCAGAGGAGGTTTCTGTTCGGGACCAGCAGTGCTCTGTGGGTCCAAAGTGGCACTTCTACTATGTGTTTAACACATTTACATGTGTTAAACACACAATAGTCTAAGGCCAATGGTCTTGAAATTATATGCTTTAACAGATTAGCGCATGTCATTGTTGGAATATTATGGTTGTTTAAGGGCCGCATATAAATTTATGGCTATTAAACAAACAAATATGTTTCCCAAAAATGTCCAATTGCACAGAGCTAAATGTAGGTAAGGGAGCAAGGTACCTTCTGTGTGCTGTCCTTTTCTCCATAGGGCTTTTTTTAAATGTGGTTTTCACCTCAAAGCACACATTTTAGTTCTGTTTTTTTTCCTATGGCCACATTTTCCCCAGGGGCTGTGAGCCAGTGTAGAGGGCCTCATATAACCCTCAGGACACCAGTTCACCATCCCTGATATAAATCACAATTACATTCAACTCACAGTAATGTTGCCGGGAAGCATTGTGCCCACAAGAGCGTGCTTCCATAGGCTCCTATTGGAGCCTCGTTTTCATGAGAACCTGGTACAGCGGAGGTAAGTAGTGCAGCTATGGCAGCAAAGTGTAAATATATATGATTATATATATATATATATATATTTATGTGTATATACACATATTAACACATAAATATATACACAGGCATCCCAACTCTCCCTGAAGTTCAGGGAGTCTCCCTGATTCTAATAGTGACTCCCTGATGCCAGCAAATGGAATGCAATCTCCATGAAACTCCAAGTACTATGATCCAATGTGGCCCAAATACGGAAAAGTGTTTCTTTAAGGAATGCCTTTAGTTGCTGGGACGTTATAGAACCCTCAAAGCATCAGTAACCAAAAAGCCCCCACTGATTTTAATAAAATAAAACACAAATACTACCTTATTTACTGCACGTAATTAAACTTCGTATTCTAAAATATTTAAGCATTCAACAAGCGTACGATCACTGGAAAATAGGTTTGTTGTATGTGGTTGTGCAATAAAGCTACTTTTTTTTAAATGTGACTTTAGTGGGAAGCTACTTTAATGATGTCTCTATCTTACTTAGGGTTTCAAGGTGTCCAATATAAAGATGAAGACATCGTCCCAGGGGGCAGGGGCGGGCCAGACAGACTCCAGACCAGAGGCGCCGCCGCCAGTTATGAGGGGGGAGCGGGGATATGACGTATGTCATTGTCATATATCCGCCCTCTGGTCTAGTCGAGCAGCCAGTGCCTGCCTAATACACACGTGCCGTGGACGTGGGTGGGGAGCGCCTGCACTGGACAGTTAGATTCACTGGACCCGAGGAGGAGAGTGTATATCACTAGCTGCTGGTTACCGGTAAGCTTCTGGACCAAAACCCAAAATACTTATGGCTTATCTATCAAGCTTCGAACGGAGCTTGACGGCCCGTGTTTCTGGCGAGTCTTCAGACTCGCCAGAAACACAAGTTATGGAGCAGCGGTCACAAAGACCGCTGCTCCATAACCCTGTCCGCCTGCTCTGAGCAGGCGGACAGGAATCGCCGGAATTCAACCCGATCGAGTACGATCGGGTTGATTGACAACCCCTACTGGCGGCCCATTGGCCGCGAGTCTGCAGGGGGCGGCGTTGCACCAGCAGCTCTTGTGAGCTGCTGGTGCAATGCTGAATACAGAGAGCGTATTGCTCTCCGCATTCAGCGATATCTTGCGGAACCTGATCCGCACTGTCGGATCAGGTCCGCAAGACATTTGATAAATAGGCCCCTTAATCTTTTATTTAAATTGGTTCTCCATTCTATTTGGCATTTTTGAGATCATCATTAAAGGTAAGGAACAATGTCTACCCTAGTCATCAAACTAGGGTTTAAATTGCCCTGCATGAATCATCAACCAGCTGTACACAAGCACGGATATAGTAAAACCAGACTAGATCTGATAGCAACCGAAGCATCTTATATATATAAATTTAACCTGCTATTGATTTTTTCTGTGAAAATATGCCACCGCTAAATGTGTATTTCTACGCAGCATATAAATGTGCCATTTATTTTAGC
Organism: Bombina bombina; assembly: GCF_027579735.1. Classification (NCBI taxonomy): domain Eukaryota; kingdom Metazoa; phylum Chordata; class Amphibia; order Anura; family Bombinatoridae; genus Bombina; species Bombina bombina. Next base: position 1,387,658,223 of record NC_069499.1, read on the forward strand.
ATGGGGACTGGGCATCATAAATAGCTGCTGACAAAAAGAAAAACGTTATTTAAAAGAGGAAAACAGGGACAAAGTCAGCAAATTTATCCTCAGGTTGTATTTTTTATTTAAAAGCTCATATATTCCATTTGAATAAGAAACATCATATGAGACTTACCCTATCCAAAATAATTGTCCAACCAAGATAAGCTGCAGAATCCAAACACTCTAGGTAAAGAGAGATTGTACTCAACTTTTTCTTTTTTTCTTTGATTAGTCAGTTTTTAATTTTTGTCTTTTTAAAAACTCATGTTCCTGTCCTGAATAAATTTGTTTTCTTGTCATACTTGCAGAAGTATGGCGTCCTTCCCAAAATATAGCAGAGGTATAGCAGAGGTAATACTGCAGTATTCATTTAAATTTATATTTATTTAGCGGTTACTTAAAAAAATCCAGGGGGTCCACTCTCACTCTCAACTACAACAACCAGAGTGCAGGTAACAAATTGTACAGTGAAAGTATAAGAAATAGAATACCACACTCACTGGATTTTTTCACAGGCAAAGAATTACCTTTATTCCAAATAGTAACGTTTCGGGGATCTGACCCCTTCATCAGACCCCTGATGAAGGGGTGAAGCCTCTAAAATATTATTTTTTGGAATAAAGGTTATTCTTTGCGTGTGAAAAAATCCAGCAAATGGGGTAAATTTTTATCTATTTATGTACATGTAAACATATCTATCTAATCTATCTATTTCAATATCTACTGTGCGTTTATATGTGTGTGTGAATTTAAATATCTTGGCCCTCCCTGGTATTACTGAAGACCCCTCCCCTAAGGGGTGTGGACAGTACTGCCTTATATAGGTAAAATATTAAAATGTATGCCATACATTTATTTCTAAATGGACTCTAGTCATAACAACTGTCAGTGTGGTGAATATGAGGAGAATATGTTGGCGTGAAAGGCAATTTACAAAAAGATTGGAATTTTAAGTTGCCAGACAAAGTTTTTGTCAGGTCAAATGATAGATGGTTGTGTTGACTGTTATGTGAACAGACTCAGGGCCGGCTTATCAATGGGACCAACAGGGTCCCACGGACCCAGGTGGCACTTGACAGATTTACTCTTATCTCTCTAGCACACTGGTTTTAAAACCTGTCCTTAGGCTTCCTTAACAGGTCAGATTTTGAGGATATCTAAAATTAAGCACATGTGAAATAATCAGCTGATTAGTAAACATGATTATTTTACCTGTTCTCATCCAAGGTAATCCTTATTTTATTAACAAACCAACTGACTTATTTCACCCAGTCTAAGTGTGAGTGTAAGTGGCACTGTAATATTAATAATATTAATAAGTAATAATATTAAGTATTTAATGCAATGCTATGGATGGAGTAAGATAGCTAGAAGTGGGTGCGGGGGCGGGTTTGCGTGGGGGGATCTCGGACCCAGGCAGCACAATGTCTTGAGCCAGCCTGGCTAACACCCCACTCCCACCAACTTTACCCCCAAAATACTGCATAGTTCAGTTATTTTATTAAAAAAATAAAGACGCTGTTATCTTTATTTTTTAATAAAATACAGGACACTGTATTTTGGAGGCATTTGGGGCACATTTATAAAATTAACCAGAGATCTAATCTCTGGTTAACTTTATAAGCGCTAATTGCTACTGCGAGCTCACGGTAGCAAGAACCAGACATTTGTAATGGCTGGTTAATTATCGTGGGCCCACAAATGGGCAAATTTGTCGTCTGCGGGCGAGCGATAATTTAGAGCTCCACTTGTAATCTAGCCCATATTGTTTATATGGGGCATTGGTTCGGAGTTACTTACTCTCCAGTAGACCTAATTCACTACAGTGGTGTAGTTGTGCTGGTGAAAGTGTCTATGTATTAGCGATATTCTTACTGATACTTACGCCCGTGGTACTGCTACCACACAAACATGGCTTTATGTTGACATCATGAATTCATTTGTTTTGTAATAATTGGTTTTTTTTAATGTCAACCTTTTAGCAGGACTACCATTCTCAAGACCTTTAAACAAATAAATTCCTTATTGCACATGAGTTTATTTAGTGAATGGTGCACCGGCTGATTATTTGACAGCTGTGAGTAGATTTAAGGGGTCGTGGCGGTCACAGTGTGCGCATTGGTGCTTCTGGTAAAAAGGCGACACTGACTTCACAGGCCGCTGTGCACAGGTATTTAGATGGCTATCCAGGCAAGCAAATAAAAGTGGAGGCTTTTTTTACTGTTCAAAATTCCCTTAGGAGCACGCCAATTAGAATGTTGAAGGGCCAATCTCTAAAGGGATATTTTTACAGTCTCTGAAGGTCTTCACTTGCTGCACATATGCACAGTCAGTCAGTTAATCCATGCTCAAACATCCTCATTTTAAAGACCCCTCCTGCTCAGAGCAGATTGCAGAAGGGAGTAGCCTGTCTGCCCTGCTTTCTCACCTCCATTTTTAGTAAATTTTCCATCAAGGAGAGATTGAGACTGAGTATTATTATATGAAATAATATTTAAAAAAAAAAAAGGTTAACCGAGTGTGACTTGCCCCATTTATAACTGTGTATTAATAAACATTTTTCAATTATATGTGCAAGTCAGCTTCTGATACTGCTACAAAGAACAGGGATATCCTATAGAAGTATGGCCCTGAGCTTTCCACATAATGTACACAAGGGCAATGCAAAACTCAATAAAAATACCTTGGGCGCTATCCGATATACGGCGCAGGTTTCGGCGCAAGCGTGGAAACCTGCGCCGCCCGTAGTTTGACCTCACACATCGAGCTATCACATATACGGCGCCGACAGTTGCTAAAGTGCCGTAAGTTGGACAAACTAGCGATGTCCAGAAATAAGCGTAAGTACAAATTTCTGGAGTCGCCAGTGACTTACGGCACTTTAGCAACTGTCGCCGCCTAAAAAAAAGCTAACTAAAGTATAAAATCTCCCGTAACTGTCTAACACGCCTCCCAAAAATAGCCCGACACGTATACCCCTCTATCCGCAATCCCCCCTCTCACTCCTAACAATAAATGTATCAACCCCTAAACCGCCGCTCCCGGACCCCGCCGCCACCTATATTATATGTATTACCCCCTAATCTGACCCCCCTACACCGCCGCCACCTATATTAACTATATTACCCCCTAATCTAACCACCCTACACCGCCGCCACCTATATTAAATTTATTAACCCCTAATCTGATCCCCCTACACCGCCGCCACCTATATTAAATTTATTAACCCCTAATCTAATCCCCCTACACCGCCGCCACCTATATTAAATTTATTAACCCTTAATCTAATCCCCTACACCGCCGCCACCTATATTAAATATATTAACCACTAAACCTAAGTCTAACCCTAACACCCCCTAACTTTATTGTAGCTATTTTAGGGTTTATATTTATTTTACAGGTAACTTTGTATTTATTTTAACTAGGTACAATCAATAGCTATTAAATAGTTAATAACTATTTAATAGCTACCTAGTAAAAATAATTACCAAATTACCTGTAAAATAAATCCTAACCTAAGTTACCATTACACCTAACACTACACTATCAATAAATTAATTAAATAAACTACAATTATCTCAACTAAAATACAATTAAATACACTAAACTATATTACAAAAACAAAGAAACACCAAATTACAAAAAATAAAAAAAGATTACAAGAATTTTAAGCTAATTACACCTAATCTAAGCCCCTAATAAAATAAAAAGCCCCCCAAAATAATAAAATTTCCCTACCCTAAACTAAATTACAAAAGTAATCAGCTCTATTACCAGCCCTTAAAAGGGCCTTTTGCGGGGCATTGCCCCAAAGTAATCAGCTCTTTTACCTGTAAAAAAAATAACACCCCCCCCCACATTACAACCCACCACCCACACACCCCTACTCTAAAATGCACCCGATCCCCCCTTAAAAAACCTAAGTCTAACCCCCAAGTGGTCCTTACATGTCCTGAAGACCGGCGGAGAAGGTCCTGTTCCAGGCGGAGAAGTCTTCTTCCAGGAACTAGCCGGCACGGAGCGGAGGAGTTGAAGACTGATGACCGCGGAGCTGAAGACCGTCCACTCTGGAACTGAAGACCGGCGACGCTGGAACTGAAGACAGGAGCCATGGAGCGTGGAGGATCCTCTTCATACGATCTCCACCGTACACTGAATAGGAATTCAAGGCACGCAATTAAAAATGGCGTCCCTTGAATTCCTATTGGCTGATTTGAGCCTTCAAATTCAAATCAGCCAATCGGATGAGAGCTACTGTAATTCTATTGGCTGATTTGAATAGCCAATAGAATAAGAGCTACTGACATTCTATTGGCTGATTTGATTAGGTGTAATTAGCTTAAAATTCTTGTAATTTTTTTATTTTTTGTAATTTAGTGTTTGTTTTTTTGTAATATAGTTTAGTGTATTTAATTGTTAATTAGTGTATTTTAATTGTATTTTAGCTGAGATAATTGTAGTTTATTTAATTAATTTATTGATAGTGTAGTGTTAGGGGTAATGGTGTAATGGTAACTTAGGTTAGGATTTATTTTACAGGTAATTTGGTAATTATTTTAACTAGGTAGCTATTAAATAGTTATTAACCCTATATAAACCCTAAAATAACAACTACAATGTAATTTATTAATTATATTGAAGCTATCTTAGGGTTTATTTTATAGGTAAGTATTTAGTTTTAAATAGGAATAATTTAGTTAATAATATTAATATTATTTAGATTTATTTAAATCATAATTAAGTTAGGGGGTGTTAGAGTTAGACTTAGGTTTAGTGGTTAATATATTTAATATAGGTGGCGGCGGTGTAGGGGGATCATATTAGGGGTTAATATATTTAAAATAGGTGGCGGCGGTGTACGGGGATCATATTAGGGGTTAATATATTTAAAATAGGTGGCGGCGGTGTAGGGGGGATCATATTAGGGGTTAATATATTTAAAATAGGTGGTGGCGGCGGTGTAGGGGGGTCAGATTAGGGGGTAATAAATTTAATATAGGTGGCGGCAGTGTAGGGGGGTCAGATTAGGGGGTAATACATATAATGTAGGTGGCAGCGGGGCCCAGGAGCGGCGGTTTAGGGGTTAAACACTTTATTAGGGATTGCGGTTGACAGGTAGACATTGCGCATGCATTAGGTGTTAGGTTTTATTTTGCAGGTAGTTTAGGGAGTTACCGGCCTCCAATACTCAGCGTAAGGCTTACTACGCCTGCATTTTGTGGCGAGGTGAAAATGGAGTAAGATTTCTCCATTTTCGCCACGTAAGTCCTTATGCTGTATATTGGATACCAAACTGCGCGGGTTTGGTATATCACTCTATGGGCCAAAAAACTACGGCCGAAGGGTGAAATATATGAGCGTAACTTCTATGTTACGCCGTATATAGGATACCAAACCAGCGCAAAATTTGGCGTTGCCGGCTTTTGCGGGCGACGCTGCATATCGGATCGGGCCCCTTATCTCTAAACTTTTTGTGCCTAATCAAATGTTTTATGGTAAGGTTAGCTCTACCTAAGGAGAATGGATCCTTTTGTCAGGTTTTTTTTCCCCACATTATTGTAATGCCTTCCTCCTTTAAATTTTATTTTTACAACACCTTTGTTTCATTTTATGCATAAATATATTTTTTGAATTGTATCTGATTTACTAACATCCAGTCTGAAATTTCTTTATGCAAACACAATATTTTATTATGGCATAGGATAATCATTCCCAAAAATCAACCAAATTTACTCTGTTTTCTCTTTCATTAGAATTAAAAGCAGAATGTTAATGCTATTTTGTAGAAAGCAAATAATATTTTCTGTAAAATTAGTCTGAATAGTAATTTTATACTGTAAAGAACATTTTACATTTGTCATGATCATGTGACATATGATAGTGAGCAAAAATGATTTATTTTAATTTTGAAAGTGAAAGAAACAACCTTCACAATGAGTTATCTGTATCAAAGATTACCCACAACATTTTTTGATACATGAGAAACTGATTTTGACAGATAGTGGGATATGTTGACAAAGTTTGTAACTTAAATTTTCTTAACCTACTGTTTTTTCACTACATGATTTTATTCTTAAATAAATTCCTTTGTTACCCAGAATAAAGTTTACATACATTCTTATAAAAAATATTGGGAGAAGGAGTAGCCTAATCATCCTCTTGCAAAAAATCGGGCACGTGCATTCTATGGACTTCACAAAACATAGGGCTGGTTCTTCAGTTTTTTCTAAGGCTGCTTTTTCTTCCCAGTCTGGCCCTGTATTTAAAATATGATCTGTCCTTCTCCCTCTCTCTATAAATAAATAAAATAATATTGATCTATACACACACACACACAATTGCAGTGTATGTAGGGGAGTATATATAAATTTTTTTACCCAGATTCATGGATTTGCACCCATTCTGCTTTGTCCTTATCTGCCTGTGTCAAGGGATGCACTGCCAGTTTGGTGAGAGTGCAGCACCCAGTTTATTCTAGTGAGTGCTGCCCAGGATGTGCTCCTAATTCAGTATGTGAGTGCAGTCTATTTCCACTGGGGAGATTGAATTATTATAACCACTAGTACTAAATACCTAATTTCTCTAAATACAACATTATATAATCTGGGGAATGGCGCCAATTAAAAAACTAAATCAATGGATAACCAAATTGTGGCACCTGGGCCTTATGCTTGGCACCTCTGTTTCCCATATGCATACATAAATAAACATATATAGGGGCTGATTTATCAAGGGCCAAATGGCCCCTGATGCCCCTGTTTCTGCACGAGCCTTCAGCCTCATCGGAAAAAGCAGTTATGAAGCAGCGGTCTTAAGACCGCTGCTCCTTCCTTAACTGGTCCGCCGCCTCTGAGGCTGCGGAGATCAATCCGCCCAATCCTATACGATCTGGCTGATTGACACCCCCTGATTGGCTGCAAATCTGCAGGGGGCAGCATTGTGCAAGCAGTTCACTAGAACTGCTTGTGCAATGTTAAATGCCGACAGCGTAAGCTGTCGGCATTCAGCGATGTCTGGCGGACATGATACGCTACAGCATATCATGTCCGCCAGACATTGATAAATCAGCCCCATAATGTGTGAAAACCCCAAATCCTCTTAATAGATATTTTCCATTTATTGTGTATCCTGTACATCCTTCTTACAAACAGTACTCACACAATGAGTGTGTCTGGTACTCACGCATATGACAGATGGATTAAAAAAACACAACAGGTACAAAGCCCTTGAGAGAAATTCAACCTAAAATTATTCTTCAGAACCTTGTTTCCCTGCTGTAAAAACAGTTGGAAATGCCAAATTATCTGAAAAAAACATCCAGAGTAAATAATCTCCTAAACAGAACCCCATATTCACTAACAATGCAATGGTGTTTTCATTCTTCACTTCCTTTGTTATTCTAAGAGGTTTTTTTATCTCTCAAGTGAATAAGCTCCAAGGGATGGAGAAACTACAGAAGTTCCTGTATTACCAAAATTTGGAAAATATGAATAATATGAGCCTAACCAAAAATGTAATTTAAATAACAATAGAGAAATATAAAGTACATGATTATATAATGAAAAAATAAACAAATGCATGTACCCCAAAAAAACTGTAGTTAAAACTGGAACTATAAAAGTGGGAAAGACTTCAAAATGTCAAATTTACAATATTTAATATGAATGCAGCAAAGCATTTGTCAGTTGATTGATTCCTCTGTCAACCAAGGATCCAAGCTTTTGTTCTAGGTTATTCTTAAAGTGAATGTAAATTTTAATAAATAAGTGCCCAGTTTTTAAAAATACTATTAAAAACAGGGGCAGTTTCATTCATTAGACTTTACATTGAAGTCTTTATAAAAACCAGACTGGCGATCCTCCGCCTGCAGCTCCTGCTGTACTTAGCATATCAATGACGAATCCGGCTTCCTCAAATCTTCCTCCAATCTCCCGAGCTGGACGCCTTGGGGTTCACGCAACGATTGGAGGAAGCCGGATTCGTCATCGATATGCTAAGTACAGCAGGAGCTGCAGGCGGAGGATCGCCGGTCTGGTTTTCCTATAAAAAAATGTTAAGTATTTAAAAAAAAAAAATGCTTCAATGTAAAGTTTAATGAATGAAAGTGCTCTTGTTTTTAATAGTATTTTTTAAAAACCGGGCACTTTATTCATGCAAATTTACATTCACTTTAACCCTATTTATTAAAAAATATTTTTTTTGTGCAGCTGCTGGCTTGTAGCAGAGGGACATGAAACACAATTTTTTTATTTTATAATTTTATATAGAGAAAGCAATTTTAAACAATCTTCCAGTTTGCTTCTATTAACTAATTTGTTTAGTTGTTCGTTTGGTATACTTTGTTGAAAAGCATATCTAGGTAGGCTCAGGAGCACTAATGGGAGCTAGCTGCTGATTTGTGGTTGGACATATATGCTTCTTGTAATTGGCTCACGAGATGTGTTCAGCTAGCATCCAGTAGTGCATTGCTGCTTCTTCAACAAAGTATAGAAAGAGAATGAAGCTAATTTAATAATAGAAGTCAATAGGAAAGTTGTTAATGTAAGGCCATGTTGGGTTTCATGTCACTTTTAGGCTTCTGTCCAGCTGCTCCTCTTCTGCCCTGAAGACATTCCAATAAGAAATATCTGATGTCATTGACCTGCATTTTCAACATGTAGAGGAGTAAGGTCTTTCTTTGTACATTAAACAAGGTCAGTAAAATGTGACAAGCTCCACGAGCTCACAAAGTTCAAAGGGCACCTGACTCTCCTGCCTCATTATTTTGTTCTATTTTCAAGATAGCTGTTTTAGACTCTCCTGCTGCAACAAAGAATACAGAAGCACTCTAGGCGCCTCCATTTGTTCTGAGGAAAACCGCTATTGAGGCAATATGAAATTCTGATGTCACTGTGACAGACCAAATGCATGTCCTGACTCCTGACCAGGATGCTGACATTGAGGGAAAATGGAAGCACTCAGCATTTGCTGAGATTGCTGTAGAGGGGGGCATGACTGCTATATACAACAAATTCAAGACTGAAGAGACAAAAAAGACCTTTTTTTGCAACTAAATTATAAAATGACTAGTCCTAAAGCCTGTGTACATGGGCCATTTTTTGCAGTACAGCGGTTCCACCCCTTGCTCTCTCTCTATCCCCCCTCTCTTTTGATCTCTCTTCCCCCTCTCTTCTGCTCTCTCCCCCCTCTCTTTTGCTCTCTCTCCCCCTCTCTCTATTTTGCTCTCTCTCCCCCATCTCTTTTCCTCCCTCTCTTTTGCACTCTCCTCCCTCTCTTTTGCTCTCTCTGTTCTCCTCTCTTTTGCAGTCTCTCCCCCCTCTCTTTTGCTGTCTCTCTCCTTCTCTTTTCCCCCCCTCTCTTTTGCTGTCTCTCTCACCCTCTCTTTTGCTATCTCTCTTCCCCCTTTCTTTTGCTATCTCTCTTCTCTTCTCCCTTTCTTTTGCTCTCTCCCCCTATATACAACAAATTCAAGACTGAAGAGACAAAAAAGCCCCTTTTTTTGCAACTAAATTATAAAATGACTAGTCCTAAAGCCTGTGTACATGGGTCATTTTTTGCAGTACAGCGGTTCCACCCCTTGCTCTCTCTCTATCCCCCCTCTCTTTTGATCTCTCTTCCCCCCTCTCTTCTGCTCTCTCTCTCCCCTCTCTTTTGCTCTCTCTCCCATCTCTTTTGCTCTCTCTCTCCCCCTCTCTCTATTTTGCTCTCTCTCCCCATCTCTTTTCCTCCCTCTCTTTTGCGCTCTCCTCCCTCTCTTTTGCTCTCTCTGTCCCCCTCTCTTTTGATGTCTCTCCCCCCCTCTCTTTTGCTGTCTCTGTCCTTCTCTTTTGCTCTCTTTATCCCCCCTCTCTTTTGCTGTCTCTCTCCCCCTCTCTTTTGCTCTCTCTATCCCCCTCTTTTGCTATCTCTCTTCCCCGTTTCTTTTGCTATCTCTCTTCTCCCTTTCTTTTGCTCTCTCCCCCCTCTCTTTTGCTGTCTCTCTCTCCCCCCTCTCTTTTGCTCTCTCTCTCCCCCCTCTCTTTTGCTCTCTCTCCCCCCTCTCTTTTGCTCTCTCTCCCCCCTCTTTTGCTGTCTCTTCCCTCTCTTTTGCTGTCTCTCTCCCACTCTCTTTTGCTCTCTCTCCCCCTCTCTTTTGCTCTCTCTCCCCCCCCTCTCTTATGCTCGCTCATATTTTGCTCTCTTTATGCCCCCTCCTTTGCTCTCTATCCCCTTTCTTTTGCTGCCTCTCTCCCCCTCTCTTTTGCGCTCTCTCTCCTCCCTCTCTTTTGCTCTCTCTCTCCCCCCTCTTTTGCTCTCTCTCGTCCTCTCTTTTGCTCTCTCTCCCTCTTTACCCCCTCTCTTTTGCACTCTCTCTACCCTCTCTTTTGCGCTCTCTCTCCCCTTTCTCCCCCTCTCTTTTGCTCTCTCTCTCACTTTTCTTTTGCTCCCCCCCTCTCTTTTGCTGTCTCTATCCCCCTCTCTTTTGGTCTCTCTCTATCCCCCATCTTTTGAGCTTTCTCTCTCCCGTCCGCATGGCCCCACCCGGCCCCTGTCACGCACGGACCAGGCCCAGATGCCAGGAGGTCAGTGTGTTGAAGGCCAGGTGTGTTTGTCCTCGCGCTGTCTCTACTGCACATGACAGCTTTGGACAAACACACTTGGGCCTCTAGTTATCAAAGTCTGGCGGACCTGATCCGACAGTGCGGATCAGGTCCGCCAGACCTCGCTGAATACGGCGTGCAATACGCTCGCCGTATTCAGCATTGCACCAGCAACTCACAAGAGCTGCTGGTGCAACGCCGCCCCCTGCAGACTCGCGGCCAATAGGCCGCCAGCAGGGGGGTGTCAATCAACCCGATCGTACTCAATCGTGTTGAATTGCGGCGATGTCTGTCCGCCTGCTGAGAGCAGACGGACAGGGTTATGGAGCAGCGGTCTTTGTGACCGCTGCTTCATAACTGCTGTTTCTGGTGAGCCTGCAGGCTCGCCAGAAACACGGGGCATTAAGCTCCATACGGAGCTTGATACATATGCCCCTTGTGTTTTATATTATAGGATTATTCCTGTACTGAGATGAAAGCTGCTTGTTAACAAATAAGCAATCAGTGCTTAAAGGGACACTGAACGCAATTTTTTTGTGTGATTCAGATAGAGCATGCAATTTTTTTTATTTATTTTTTTATAATAATTTTTATTGAGGTTAATATTACAATACATCACCACTGTGATATAACAAAATATGCACAAATACAGTAAAAAAAAAACAAAACAAAAAAAACACAGTATGCACATTATTAAGCACATAGAGTCATTTCTGTTTCATCACAGAATAATCCAACCAGATAAGAAATAAGCTTAACCTCACTTTTTTCAATTTTAGAACAACATAAAATATGAACGTACTGACATATGAGAGTGGACAAATGTACAGTCTAAATTATTAAGACCTCCACAGTTATTATTATCCATCGTCAAACTGAATATACTATACGTCAGCATACAAAATATCTAAAGAAAATATTAGTTTGGACGCGGTATGTTTTGATTTTTTTTTTTCACATATATTACAATCAGAAAAAAAAAAAGATATAAATAGATATATATGTTATCAAAGACATTTTACTGGGAATTACCATCATTCCTTTAATTTGTAAATCGAAACCATTTATATAATATTAAGAGGATTCTTAACCCCTTATCTTCCTTTTCCCTTCCCCCTTCCCCTTTAGTGTTACAGCAACACAATTATCATGAACAATAAATGTCATTTTTTTGCCTTCATGAAAAGAAATTCTTATTTTACTTATCCTAACATCTTAGACCTATTGCGATAATAGATATCTATTTCTTGTTAAGAGTGAGGCTCACCTTAATAAGAGAGAGAAAAAGAGAAGAAAAAAAAAAGAAAAAGAAAAAAACAAACAAAAAACAAAAAAACAAAACAAAACACAATTATAAACAGATAAGCCTCTCCCCTCGAAACCCCTCTCCGCCCCTCCGTACCCCCCGAGCTCCTCCACATTCTACCAGATATTAAGCAGAACCATTTCAGTATTTCTAAATGGGAAAATTAAATAGTCAATTTCTCTGGTTGGGAAAATTCTAATAAATTTAGACCATTTTTTAAAGAATTTACATACAGTGGGGCAAAAAAGTATTTAGTCAGCCACCAATTGTGCAAGTTCTCCCACTTAAGAAGACGAGAGAGGCCTGTAATTTTCATCATAGGTATACCTCAACTATGAAAGACAAAATATGGAAACAAATCCAGACAATAACATTGTCTGATTTGGAAAGAATTTATTTGCATATTATGGTGGAAAATAAGTATTTGGTCACCTACAAACAAGCAAGATTTCTGGCTCTCACAGACCTGTATCTTCTTCTTTAAGAGGCTCCTCTGTCCTCCACTCATTACCTGTATTAATGGCACCTATTTGAACTTGTTATCAGTATAAAAGACACCTGTCCACAACCTCAAACAGTCACACTCCAAACTCCACTATGGTGAAGACCAAAGAGCTGTTGAAGGACACCAGAAACAAAATTGTAGACCTGCACCAGGCTGGGAAGACTGAATCTGCAATAGGCAAGCAGCTTGGTGTGAAGAAATCAACTGTGGGAGCAATAATTAGAAAATAGAAGACATACAAGACCACTGATAATCTCCCTCGATCTGGGGCTCCACGCAAGATCTCACCCCGTGGGGTCAAAATGATCACAAGAATGGTGAGCAAGCATCCCAGAACCACACGGGGGGACCTAATGAATGACCTGCAGAGAGCAGGGACAAACGTAACAAAGGCTGCCATCAGTAACACACTACGCCACCAGGGACTCAGATCCTGCAGTGCTAGACGTGTCCCCCTGCTTAAGCCAGTACATGTCCGGGCCCGTCTGAAGTATGCTAGAGAGCATTTGGATGATCCAGAAGTGGATTGGGAGAATGTCATATGGCCAGATGAAACCAAAGTAGAACTGTTTGGTAGAAACACAACTCGTTGTGTTTGGAGGAGAGAGAATGCTGAGTTGCAACCAAAGAACACCATACCTACTGTAAAGCATGGGGGTGGCAACATCATGCTTTGGGGCTGTTTCTCTGCAAAGGGAACAGGACGACTGATCCGTGTACATGAAAGAATGAATGTGGCCATGTATCGTGAGATTTTGAGTGCAAACCTCCTTCCATCAGCAAGGGCATTGAAGATGTAACATGGCTGGGTCTTTCAGCATGACAATGATCCCAAACACACCGCCCGGGCAATGAAGGAGTGGCTTCATAAGAAGCATTTCAAGGTCCTGGAGTGGCCTGGCCAGTCTCCAGATCTCAACCCCATAGAAAACCTTTGGAGGGAGTTGAAAGTCTGTGTTGCCCAGCGACAGCCCCAAAACATCACTGCTCTAGAGGAGATCTGCATGCAGGAATGGTCCAACATACCAGCAACATTGTGTGACAACCTTGTGAAGACTTACAGAAAACGTTTGACCTCTGTCATTGCCAACAAAGGATATATAACAAAGTATTGAGATGAACTTTTGATATTGACCAAATACTTATTTTCCACCATAATTTGCAAATAAATTCTTTCCAAATCAGACAATGTGATTGTCTGGATTTGTTTCCACATTTTGTCTCTCATAGTTGAGGTAAACCTATGATGAAAATAACAGGCCTCTCTCATCTTCTTAAGTGGGAGAACTTGCACAATTGGTGGCTGACTAAATACTTTTTTGCCCCACTGTATATCCTCCTCTGAGTTCAAGTCTGTAGTCATTTGCTCCATTATTAGTTGTTTTTTTAAATAATTCTTAACTTCTGTTATTGTTGGGGAGAATTTATTCTTCCAGTTCTTAAATATTTGATATCTGACGGCCAAAATAATTAAATTTATTATCTTAATTTCACTTGAGGGGATTTTTTGACCTATCAAGAATATTATATCTTTTGGAGTAAGTCTATTTGCAGATATTTTAAGGACGCTGAGTATCCAGAATTCTATTTTATTCCATAGTTGTTTTATTTTAGGGCATGTCCATAACATATGTATCAAATTTGCAGCCGGAAAACTGCATTTTGGACATTTATTGAAATTTTTATTCTTCCATTTAGCTCCTTTCTCAGGTGTATAGTAAGTTTGATAAATTAATTTTATATGGGACTCTCTCCAGGTCTCTGAGGTTGTGGCTTGAAAAAGCAATTGTATTGATCTTGATACATGCTGCTTCGGATCAATGTCATCAGTTAACAAGTCTGACCATTTAAGGGCTATAGTTTCTAAGTTAGAGCTTTCAGTCTGCGATGTCAAGTATAGATAACAAGTAGAAATAGAATGATACCCTGCTTTGGCTAAAATTGGCCAATTTTCAATTTTACCCCATGACCATTTCCCTGGGAATGTATTTAGTAGCTGTTGCGCATAATGTCTTGCTTGTAAAAATGCGAAAAAATCCCTGTTAGTAAGATCATATTCATGTTTCAAATCCTCAAAGGATCGAATGACTCCTGTTATAGGATTAATAAGTTGAGCTACGTAGTTAAGACCCTTTCTTTGCCAGTTTTTTTAATATCGTTGATTGTGATCCTTCCTGGTATTCTGGATTCCCTATGAACGTCTGGAACTTTGGAATATTTATGTTTACACCTGCTTGTGCCCCAATCTTTTTCCAGGCTTGTATTATTACATAGATTGACTTGAGGGCTTTTACTTGAGACGGAATTTCCTTGAGATTTATATGAATTAGGCTCCTGGGAGAATAAGGATATATCATATTAGCCTCTAAAGTGTTGTCCGTAAAGTAATCCGATTCTATTATCCAGTCGATTACAATACGACCAAGAAAAGCTAAGTTATATGTACGCAGATCAGGAAGAGCTAGTCCAAGAGCTTGTTTAGAGAGAGATAGTTTACGTATTGCTATCCTTGGTTTCCTTGATTGCCAGATAAATTGACGAATTGTTGTGTTAAATTTCCTTAAATCATAAGATCTCAATAGAATAGGAAGATTTTGCAAGATATATAAAATTTTGGGCATCAGTACCATTTTAAACAGTGCTATTCTTCCAGATAGTGATAGGGGAAGATTTTGCCAATTTTTCATGTGATTAGTAATTTGTGCCAAGATGGGGGAGACATTCAAAGAATACCAATTTTGTGGATCGGCCGAGATCATAATCCCTAGGTATCTAAATGCCTCTGTAACAACTTTAAAGGGGACTTTTGCTACGGAGCTCTTTGTTTTTTTCAACCACATCAACTCAGATTTTGAATAATTAACTTTATACCCAGAGAATTGACCAAATAAATTAATTATATTCATAAGTTTAGGTATGTTTAGATGGGTGTTAGTCATATATATTAGTATATCATCGGCATAAAGTGCCAGTTTCACCTCTTTTTTGTTGATTTTTATACCTTCAATGTGCTTTCTAACTTTAATAGCGAAGGGCTCGATTGCCAAATCAAAAAG
This sequence comes from Bombina bombina, assembly GCF_027579735.1. Classification (NCBI taxonomy): domain Eukaryota; kingdom Metazoa; phylum Chordata; class Amphibia; order Anura; family Bombinatoridae; genus Bombina; species Bombina bombina. Next base: position 1,387,673,694 of record NC_069499.1, read on the forward strand.
TAGCGGCGATATAGGGCAGCCTTGCCGCGTCCCTCTCTCTATCTTTATCGCTTTCGACTCTGTTCCGTTAATTATTAATCCGGTGTAGGATTGAGCACATAGCTTTTTGATAAAATTTGGGAAATTGTTATTAAATCCAAACCGGTTAAGTGTATTCAGGATATGATCATGGTTCACTCTATCAAACGCTTTTTCTGCGTCGATGGCTATAACTACTGCATCAGATTGATCATCCTTCTCTTGTTCATCACTATTTTTAAAATAATCAATAGTAAGTAATAATTGCCTTATTTTAGCTGAAGAGTTACGATTATGAAGAAACCCCGCTTGATCTTTATGAATACTTTCTGATAGTCCCTCCTGTAATCTTTTAGCCAGGATGGACATCAGTATTTTATAATCTGAGTTTAAAAGGGCTATAGGCCTATATGACTCTTTTTTTTTTGGATCTTTCCCTGATTTGAGTATGAGAATGGTTTGGGATGCCGCAAAGTTACAAGAAATTGACAGATTATCTATATAATATAAGTTAAAGAGCTTTGTCAAATAAGGGACAAGAGTGGGGGCTAGCTTTTTGTAAAGTTCATTAGGCAATGCATCTGGGCCTGGAGCTTTTGTGAGTTTGAGTGATTGAATTGCTTGATTAACTTCACTTTCTAGTATCTCTGAGTTTAATTTAAGATTAAATTCATTACTATTGTGTGGTAATATGATATCCTCCCAGAATTTCTCATGTGGGTTACCCTCCGAGGGTGGCAGTGAGTAAATTGTTTTGAAATAATGATAGAAAGAGTTAGAGATTTCTTCATGAGAGGTAGTCAGTTCACCATCTTCTTGTATGGCGTCAATTATTGACGTCTGTCTACAATTCTTCACTAATTTAGAGAGTAGCCTGCCTGATTTATTGCCATATTTGAATAAGTTTGCCTGGTATTTTAAGTCAGCGTGAGATGTGGTGGAAATTAAGAGTGTATCTCGTTAATTTTTTGCCTTTAAGTACCTTTTCCAGTTGTCATTTGAGGAAGCACCTAGATATCTATTATAAGCATTAGTTACGGCCGCCGTCACTTCACTTTCCCTCTGTCTCATATCCTTTTTGAACTTAGCCACATATGCGATTATATCGCCCCTTATCACTGCTTTTGCAGTTTCCCATATTATTTCGAAATTTGACACTGAGCCAATGTTGAATTGAAAATATTCCTCAATTTTAATTTTTAACCAATTATTAAATTTAGGATTTGAATTTAAATAATTTGGATAGAAAAAACGAGCTGATTTTTTATGGAAGTTTTTACTTGGAATATCTAACATTATGGGAGCATGGTCCGAGATACATATTTCAGAGATTAAAGTTTTGCTCCCGCTTTATATAAGCTATCACTAGTTAATATAAGATCAATCCGGGAGAATGATTTGAACGATTTAGAGTAGCATGTATAGTTTTTGTCATCCGGATTCTGCGTTCTCCAAATGTCTCTGACTGCTAAATTATGAAAAATAGATTTAAATAATTTCGCTTCAAGATTATCTTTTTTTGTTTTTTTGTGGGAGTGACTTTGTCTCAGTCTATCTATAGGGAACCGTGGGGCCAAATTAAAGTCTCCTGCTAAAATTGTGTGCCCTTCTGCCACCTTCAAAATTTGAGCCTGGAGAGAGTTCCAGAATTCTTGATCAATTATATTGGGCGCATATAAGTTGCATATAGTATAAATTGAGTCGGTTATTTTTATCTTTAAAATTATATATCTACTCTCAGGGTCAAGTATTGTTAATAGTTTAACATAATTTAATTTTTTCCCCAATAGTATCGCCACTCCTTTTTTCCTATTGAAAGTTGGAGCAAAAATGGCTTCAGCTACCCAAGAAGATTTCAATTTACTTGATTCTTCTGTGTTTAGGTGTGTTTCTTGTAGTAATGCTATAGTTGTGTTTAATTTACGAAGATGATTTAAAATAGTTTTCCTTTTTATTGGAGAGGAGATTCCCCCAATATTCCAGGAGGTAAATCTAATATTAAGGTTCATAATTCCTTATTTTATAAATAGGAGGAGCCAGGGAGCCCAGGGGAGAAAGGGAAGAGGGGGGGAGAGAGGAAAGAAAAAAAAAAAAAAAGGAAAAAGGGGAGGAGCCACCTCCTAAATACTTTGTTTACATTTAAAGAGCAGAGATAGAGAGAAGATATTAAATACATTTCTACTTGCGTCATCTTAATTAGGCAAAAAAAAATTAAAACATATGTTATTTCTTTTTTTTTTTAGTGGTTTTTGGGGTTGTATTCAGCAAATTTTTCCTCAGCTTCTTTTGCTGAGTCAAAGAAAAAGGTTTGCCCTTCTAGGATAAGTTTAAGTCTAGCTGGATATATTACTGTGGCTTGCCACCCAGCATTTATCATCTTGCCACAGATTGGGGATAGCTCTCTTCTTTTTGTGGAGGTTTCAAATGAGAAATCTTGAAACAGTAAAATTTTAGAATTGTTATAATAGAGTGGTTGTTTTTTGCGGTAGTGCTGTAAAAAGGATATTTTATCTTGATAATTCAAGAACCTCGCTATTATCGGTCTTGGTTTAACAAGATCATTCGAGATATCTCGTGGTTTCCCCAATCTGTGAGCTCTCTCAATGACAAAAGGTTGTTGAGGTGGGGGTATATTTAGTAGTTGTGGTAGTGTTTGGGTCATTATTTTTAATAGATCCTCATTATGTCTGGTTTCTGGAAAACCCATAACCCTAAGGTTATTTCTTCTAGACCTGTTTTCCAAATCTTCCAATTTAGTTTGGATTTTCACTATTTCATTCTGATTAGCTTCTGTTCTAGGAATATATAGATTTGTGACATCTTCAATGTCTGAAACTCGTTGTTCAACCTCTTGCAACCTTCTGGAAAATTGTTTTATTTCTGTTGTTAAGGCTAGAATATCTTGTTTAATCTCGGTTTTCAACACTTCGAATTTGGGGTTTATGGCTTCCATTATGCTAGAAACTAAGGCTTGTGTATCTATCGTAGATGTAGTATTTTGAATCTTTGCAGTGTTTTCTGCCTGGGCTTCTGCTGGGCTATCTGTAAAGGTTTTATTTTTTCGTTCTCTCTGTTTAGCTGCCATACCTGGATTATGTTTAAGTGTGAGGGAAGGTGATGTAATAAACTTATCCATACAAAGTGATAGTACTCAAAATAATAGAATAAGTGAGGAAGGGGGTGAAGGTGAGGAATGTCTGCGTGAGGGAGAAAGAGAAGAAGAAAAACAAAAGAAAAAAAAAAAGGGTTAATAAAGTTAAGGGGGTGACTTTATAAAGTGTTTAGTGATGGAATTACTTCCGTGCTGTTATAAAAAATAAAATAAAAAAAATAAGACCAGCATATGGCAGAGCCTAAACAAGGTTATGCCAATATATTCCACAGCAGGATACTCTAATAGGTTTCAAGATGTAAATTTGTATCTTATAGTTATTAGTTTCTGTAAACTAAACCACCAGTTATATATTTGCCTATTTAGGCTGCAATTATCTAATTTCAAGAACTGAAAAAAAACGAACAGTTTAAGTGGGCCAATTGTAGTTCTAAAACCTTCTAGGTCAGCTCCTTATTATAACTGCTACTAGAATAGTTCAATTCTAATCATTCACAAAGAGAAAAAGATATAGAGATATAGGCATCCAGTCGTGTTATAGAGTTCTTATATATCACAAGAAGGATTTCTATCAAAATTCAGAAAAAAGAGAAAAACAACAAAAAACAAGGCAAGCCTTTTACAAGGATTATAGTATTCTATTATTTTAAAGTTCTCTTTCAATTAGGATGTTATATGACATAAATCTAGGTATTATTTCCTTACAAGAAAAGAATATTAGTTAGTTTATATTTAGATTTTTTAGGGCAATACTTTTTTAAAGATGTTAAGATAGATTTTCTCTGTTAGAGATTGAGAGCAGTGTCTAGGCTAAACTGCCCTTTTATTCTTTCTATTTTATAGATTTAATAAAGGTGAGTAATTCCCTAATTTAGAGAGTTATTTTGCACCTTGTTCAACACTGATATAGTAATACCCAAGCCAGATGTAACTGCTTTAGACAAAAAACAGGTTTTTAAATTTTTACACCCTTCCTTTTTGTTTCAAATATTATGAAGCATTTAAAGGACAAAAAAAGAAAAAGAAACAGAAAGAAAATAAAATAAAATAAATAAAATCCAATCTTGAAGACAAACTTTCTTCTAAGCCAGCACTTAAATCATTTCTATAATCAGAGAGTTCTCGAGTAGTCCCAATAAGAAAAAAGAAGAGTTCTTTTTAAGTCACTTAGTATCTCAAAATTATGCAATTATCTGCTCTTGAACCATAGTGACAAAATATCTAAATGGCTCCTTAGTGTTAATGTTTATGGATACTTTATTGCCACTATTTCCTCTTAGTTTATAGAGCTTTTCAGGGTTTGAGAGAGACCCTAATTACACACTTAGGGAGTCTAAGAGAGAATATGGAGAGTAATTGAGAGAAGGATGAGAAGCATTCAATCTGTTTAGGTTTGATATTTTGTTTCTCTTTTCTTCTTTTCCCTCCTCCTTGAAACAAAATTTATTTTGCTCTCCTTGCTTATCTCTTCCCTCTTCTGTTCCCCCTCTTTCCTCCTTCCATTTCGATCTCCTTCCTCTGTTTCTTTTCTATGATGGGGAGTAGTAGTGCAGAGATAAAGTCTTTTAAGGAATTTTAGCCCCTTGGATTTATTTCCCTTGTTTCTTCTCCTTCTCCCCTCTTCCACTTGGCTCGCTTTTTTTTCCCTTTTCCCTGTAGGTCTTAGCTTTTTTTTTTTTTTTTATATATATTTTTCTATTTATTGTTACCCCCTGCCTTTCTTGGCCAGCATACTTAAAAGTTATTATCAGCAAGACTGCCCTGCCGTGCAGAGCTTCGCCAGAAAAAGTGTCCCAAATTTACCTGTCAGGCTTTCAGTGTAAAAATTGAGCAGTCTTACCTCCTCATCCCCCGCACATCGATCATCAGATGCCGTCTGCTGGGACCTCCTGCTGGGGGCAGTTCAAATCGGATGCAGTCTGGAGGAACCTCACTGTTTGTCCATCCGCTGGGCCAAGCTCTGGTCGCGCTCTGGGTCAGCCCCACCTCCTCTCACGCAGCATCGGTGGGAGAGGAGGGGGCCAGCCTCCGTGGATGTCCTCCTGATGCAGGGCCACAGATCTAATCACTTCCTCGGGTCTCCGGGTAATCACACTCCTGTGTTCCCACCCTCTCACGCAGCACCGGTGGGAGAGGGGGGCAGGCAAGCGGGAGGACGATGAAGTGGTCGGAGCCCCAGGCGCTGTAGAAGTCGAGTTCTGCAGGTACAGTGTGTTTTGGACTTCGGTAGGCGGGGTGCGGGTTGCGAGGTGTGTTGAGGCCAGAGGGGTAAACTAGTATTGATCTACTAGGGTGCAGGGAAACCCGGAGTATCAGGTGCTTGCATCCGGTTGTTAGAGCAGTCTTTTCTTTACATATAGGTAGGTATATACGCCGGGAAAAATAAAAAAGGCTTTCCTTTCTTTCTTTTTGTCTAAGAGCAGGAGCGAAAAGGTTTTTTTTTTTTAGAATGTCCAGCTCTGGTAATAAGCCCATAGATTTAGATTTAAGCTGATTTTTAAGGGTTTTCTTTAAGATGTCTTGTTCTTTAGTATGATTTTATTTTATGCAAAAAACAGCAGGGTGGTTTGCTGCTGTTGTGGTTCCAGAAGCGATGGTTTGACTGTCCAGGAGCAGCCCCACAAGGTTTGGGGTAAGGCGCGTCTAACCACCGCCAGCAGCTATGGGACTGGAGAGCGGAGCTCAGCTACACCTGCTTTGCTCCTCCTCCACCGGAACCCGATAACATCTAGAGCATGCAATTTTAAGCAACTTTCTAATTTACTCCTATTATCAATGTTTCTTCGTTCTCTTGCTATCTTTATTTGAAAAATAAGGCATCAAAGCTATTTTTTTGGTTTAGGACATTGGACACCACTTGCTTATTGGTGGGTGAATTTATCCACCAATCAGCAAGAACAACCCAGGTTGTTCACCAAAAATGGGCCGGCATCTAAACTTACATCCTTGCTTTTCAAATAAAGATACCAAGAGAATGAAGAAAATTTGATAATAGGAGTAAATTAGAAAATGGCATGCTCACGGGGAACATTGAACCTGGATAAGCTGTGTATCAAGTGGGCTGATCCCAAATTATTATATTCTTCAATTCAAGTTGTTATGCAAACAACTCTTTCCTCAACCTGGAGGGAGTCCCATTTGAAAGTAATTCACATGTCGTATTTCACTCCAGAAAAAGGGTTTAAATGTGGAAATGTTAATTTTGCTAGTTGTCCTAAATGTTCTTTTCCTTCCGCAAACCTTCTGCACATGACATGGACCTGTCCAAAAGTTAGAAACATCTGGCTGAAAGTCCAATTTTGGCTTCGCAAAATACTGAATAACCCCTCTCTGACAATATCTGCAGTAGATATGGTTTTCCTTTTTTTGGAGAGGAAGCAAAGTAACAATAAAATTACTAATCTGACTATACTGGCCGCTAGATATCTCATTTTTAAAAAATGGAAATTACGAACAGTCCCTAGCATACCAGAAATTAAAAACTGCCTAAAGAAGCAATGTCTTCTTGAGCAAATTGATACTAATACAGATAACAACCATGAAGTTACCAGGTTTTTTCTTAAATGGTCAATGTTTATAAAAGCACTCCCGCCAAATGAAATTGAATATCTAATATACCCTTTTCGGGATTCCGAACTGGTGTTGCTGGGGATATGGTAAATTAGCTCCCTTTTCCCTTTATCCCCCTTTTTTTTTTGTTTTTTTTTGTTTCTGTCTTGTTTTGTATAGCCTTGTTTCGCTCTATTATTTTTATTTTTTTCTCTCCTCTCTCCTTTTTCCTTTTCTTTCTTTTTTCTTTGATTGTTAAATATAACATCTCAACAATGTACACCCAAAACTGAACAGAAATCTAATTTTTGTGTTAATAGAATTAGTTTATCATATGTGTTATGTATTTCATTATCATGCCCGTTGTGTGGCTCTAAATTATGTTGGAACATTGTATACATTGTTGATTGTAAATAAAGACATTTAAAAAAAAATAAAAAAAATGGCATGCTCTATCTGAAACACAAAATGAAAAAATTGGGTTCAGTGTCCCTTTAAGGCCCTGTTACACTTCTAAATCCACAGTTTTAATTTGCTTTTCTTTCATTTCATGCAGAATTCCTCAGGCTAGTGTATTCTAACTATGCAGCAAAAGAAGATGCTGAAAATGAGCATTAAACTAAAAATTGAATTACCCATGAATGAAATATTTAAATTAACAGGACAGATAGAACATACAATTTTAAACAACTTTCCAATTGACTTCTGTTATTATTTTGTCTTCCTTTTCTTGTTATCCTTTGTTGCAAAGCAAGGTGGTAAGTTCAGGAGTGTGCACGTGTCTGCAGCACTATATGGCAGCGGTTTTGCAACAATGTTATACATTAGCGAGAGGACTAGATGGCAGCACTATTTCCTCACATTTGGTGCATCAGACGTGCACGCTACCTATCTAGAAATCTCTTCAACAAAGAATAACATGAGAAGGGGGTAAATTAGAAATAAATTTGAACTTTTTAAAAATTGTATTGTCCCAAAATGGGCCGGCTCTTAAGCTTTACATTCCTGCTTTTTAAATAAAGATTGCAAGAGAACGAAGAAAAATTGATAATAGGGGTAAATTAGAAAGTTGCTTAAAGGATAACTATACTTTTTTGTTGGTGTATTACGAATATGAAAATGGTTTTCTAATTAATAAAGTTATACAATGCCGCTATTTTCATTGGCCAACGATACTTGTAACATACATAAATTGTATTTTTATTTTCTTCTAATGACTTCAGTCCAGACAACCTACTAATATGGGTTGTACAATTGTTGTTATAATCCGCCAATAGGATCCCTTTTCTATGAATATAATTAATCCTCTTTTTCGTCATCTCGCGCATGCACAATTTAGTTCTGTGATATTGTGCATGCGTAATTCGTTTGGTGAAGCCGATGCCACCTGAAGTATACTAATAGGCACATTATACTAATGCACAGCACTCACCTTTTTAGTGCAGCTACGTTACTCACTGTTTCTCTCTATTGAAAGCAGCAGACCCGCTCTATCTATTGCAGAGCGTTCTGCTGCTTTCAATAGAGAGAAATAGTGAGTGACGTATTCTGATGTTTCTGAAGCTTGCGCACGCGCATTACAGATAAAGTCCGCCATATTTCTACTTTGGTTGTCATCCCGGATAGGACTCTGTGAACCGGTACCCCCGGAGGGGGTTTGGAAAATAAGAAAAGATTGAAAAATAATTGCGGCGAAACAATGAACAATTTAAACAGATAATACATTTTAAGTGTATTGTTTGTTAATGTTCTTTGGATTTATGCTATCTTTTTTTTTGGGTTCAGTGTCCCTTTAAAATTAATCATTAAAAAAAATGGGATTAGTATCCCTTTAAGGTACCAAATTGTCTCCTGTCAGATGTTCCACAGTAAGTTATTATTGGCAAGAAAAGTCAGCCTTGAAGACTGAAATAATTTCACAGAGGAGACTAAAGGGTACTCACTACTCTACTGAAAGCTATATAGAATTCTACCAGTTACCTAAATGTAGAAACATTCTATTTTACTAGCAGCTGAGAAAAACTATTCATGAAGCCCAAGTGATTACTGGTATTCCAACATACTGGCTTTCTGTAAGGCCACAGCTACCGTGCTCTGAAGCATTATGTATATTCTTTGTCAGACATTTATTAAAGATCTGTTCATTGTTCAATGCTTTCAGACTATGGGAAAAAATAAACAACCTAACAATTTTTCTTCTCTACGCCGGGTTCTAGACTACAACTTTTGAATTATAATCGGATGTATCCATTTGGAACATGAGGTTGAAGATACTTTAATATTTCTGCACTCCTAGAAATGACTAATGAGCTAAAGTACTGCTGTAATGAGTTCTGTATTTAATTGCCAACTAAGCGAAAGTGTTGTTGAAACCAGTCACAGATTTCCCACTAAAGGTAAATCACCAATCTACACTCAATAGGAAATTCTTCTTCCTTTGCTTTGTCCTGGTTCTACCTCTTGACAAATGACCGCACTTGCTTGCATACCTGAAGTTGTATCTCCTTCACATTAATACAACACAGCAGATCAGAGAGACCAGTCAACAATTCAATGGCAAGATGGATTGTGCTTTGTATCTGTGAAAGCTCATCAAGCACAGAACAAGCACGTCTCATAGGGATTGAGGGCACAATTCACAAGAGCATTATTTTCCTCAAGGAAAGTGGATAAGAAGTTCTTGATTTCAGGCATAAAGGGACATGAAATACAAAATGTTTCTTTTGTGATTCAGTTACAGCATTCGCTTGTAAACAATTTTCCAAAGACAAGAGGAATATATGTGCAGCCACCAATCAGCAGCTAGCTTTAAGTAGTGCACTGCACATACTGAACATACCTAGGTATGCTTTTCAAATGATACCAAGATAATGAAGAAAAACTGGAAAGTTGTTTAAAATTGTGTGCTCTGTCTGAATAACAAGTTTCTTTCTGATGTTACTTTCCCTTTAAGGCAGAAGACCAGTGTGTAATGTACTGATGCAAAAAACCTCTGTTGAAGTGAGCAATAGGAGAAGACTTCAGCAAACTGTTCTGCAATGATATAAATTTATAACAACATTACGAGCATGAACTTTCTTCTATACTACCCAAGTGTTCTGCCATCTCCCAGTATACTGGCTTATATGGTAAGAAAAGAAAACTTGGATTTCTGACCTTTTATTACCTTTATTTTCTCATGTCTATACAGTCATTAACCATCTATATCCATACACATTTATATTATACCCTCAAACTGCTGAGCCAGGAGTGTGTGAGTGGTCCTTTAAAACAGTTTAGTTTTTTATATGGTCCTGCCCATCAGCCTAGAGACAAGGCTTATCTTATGTAATAACTGCTTATACTGATATAAGTAAAGAAATTTACGTTGCATATGAGATACAATTGTTTTATACAGAACTTGCTCTTTAAAGGGATATGAAACAGAGCACTTTTAGTAATTATGTTAAATTAAAGTAAACATAAAAAGAATCATTGTGTAAAAGCAGCAAACAAATAACTTGTTTTCTTGCAAAATGAGCATTTAGAAATTATCAGTGTAGCCACTTCCCTCAGAGACATAAGACAGCTTACATGCTGATAACTTAAGTTGCATTCTGCCTCTTCTGAGCATGGGCAAACCTGACTCCCTATTTATCTAGCTTTCACTAAATAGTAAACCAGCTCATGTGACATCAAGCTAGATAAGACTTCCTGTAAAGACCCTAGCCCCCATGGAGATCTCTGACAGGAAGTAAGGGATACTGCACAAATCAAAGAGACATTCTAGTCAAAATTAAACTTTTATGATTCAGATAGGGCATGCAATTTGTAATAACTTTCCAATTTACTTTTATGATCAAATTTACTTTTTTTTGTTAAAGGCTAAACCAAGGTAGGCTCATATGTAAATTTCTAAGACCTTGAAGGGCACCTCTTATCTCTGTGCATTTAGACAGTTTTCACAGCTAGAAAGTGCTTGCTCATGTGCGCCATATAGATAACATTGTGCTCACTCCCGTGGAGTAATGTGTCAGCATTGATTGGCTAAAATGCATGTCTGTCAAAAGAACTGAAATAAGGGGGCAGACTGCAGAGGCTTAGATACAAGGTAATCACATAGGTAAAATGTATATTAATATAACTGTGTTGGTTATGCAAAACTGGGGAATTGGTATTAAAGGGATTATCTATCTTTTTAAACAATAAAAATTCAGGAGTAAACTGTCCCTTTTAAGTTTTTTAAAAAAAAGTAAAAAAAGGTAAAAGCCTTTTAAAATGATGAATTATACATATTTCAATGATTTCTAATAAAGGACCATTAGAGTAAAAAAAGGACATGCTCAAATTTGTTCGAGCATGTAATTTTAAGACTTTCGACCCCACACAAAGGGGATAAACACGCAGTAGAAATATTGCATGGGACTCGCAGAGCACTGCGGGTCCAGAGCAGAAAACTCCATTGATCCAATCATAAGCGCCAGTTCCACATCTGAGTCATATGACTAGTGTTGTTTATTGGATCAGCAGCGTTTTTCTGCTCAAGACCAGCAGTCTTAAAATTACAAGCTCTGGATATAGAGCATGTCATTTTTTACCATAATGGGCCCAGTGCTTAGCGTTTTTTTCATTACAACAATAAAAAAAAGCTGCATTTATTACTTTTGGGAATTCAGAACCTGACCACCAGGAGGAGGCAAAGACACCCCAGCCAAAGGCTTAAATACCTTCACCTCCCCCACTTCCCTCATCCCCCAGTCATTCTGCTGAGGGAACAATGAACAGTAGGAGAAATATCAGGGTGAAAAAGGTGCCAGAAAAACAAAAGCAAAAATTACGGCGGCCCCATATAAAAAACGCAGGCGGGGAAACGTGGACTCTCCCCGTATGAAGAAAAGAAAATTATCAGGTAAGCATAATTTACGTTTTTCTTCATAAACGGGGAGAGTCCACAGCTGAATTCATTACTTTTGGGAAAACAATACCCAAGCTATAGAAGACACTGAATTCAAAATGGGCGGGTATAAAAGGTGGCCCATTCTGAGGGCACCATAGCCTGAAAACACCCAAACTCCCAACAAAAAAAACCCGCTTCACCAGAGGCAGAAGGACAAGGCACAAGTAACTGCCCAACAGATAAAAACCAGCAAGGCCCATGTTAGAGACCGCTCAGACCACTAGACTCGCCTGAGTCAAAAAGCCCCTGAGGAGACAAAGTCCCGCAGGCTCTCAGCCCGCAAAGAAACTCATCCCCGACCAGAATGAAGGGAAACAGCCACCTTCTCTCAGAAGGGAAAAAAAAGGAGTACGAAAGGACACCCAGAACCACAAAAGACTAGGGCAATAAAGAAAAAACCAAAGGGTAACTCCAGAGAGAAACCAAGAATGAAAAAGGACAAAACCGACGAAAAACCCTGCCGCCCTAACAGAGCAAGAGAGGAAAATCCCAGATCCCCATACGCATGGATTCCTGCTAACTTGCACCTAGGATAGAGCAACCGAAACCGTCCCCGGGAGCCGTGAAAAAAACAGCAACAGAATATCTGATATGTTCCTATGAAAGTAATAGGCTTCCTGCTGCAAGGTGATCTAAGCAAACACAAGTCGCCAACCCTAGCTACCAAGCTAGTAAACTGCACAGGACCATCCTCAGAAAAAAACCCTCCAAACTAGTGCAGAACAACACTTTCCCAATAAAAACAGGAAAGGGAAGGATAGAACCCGGAACCAGCAGAGAAAAAACTTCCTGCTGAGGAGGGATCCACAGCAAAGCCTCCCACCTAAGGAAGGCTCCCAAGCTCTATCTCTGATACATGGTCAACGTTCAACAGATCCAACAGATCCCTGACCCTCACTCCGGGCAACGGACCCAGCACCAAAGCAACTGGCAATGTCCGAAAAGCCAAGGAATTAAAAAATTCCCTGAATCACCAAGACCTTCAGGAAAGAAAAGGGAGGGGATCCACCCCTCCAAAAAGAGCTTGGGTTCCAGAACCCAGTCGCAGCTCCCTTCCCGAAGACGAAAGACACTCCCAAAAGGAGACCCTCTACTGAAACTACAGTAATGGCATGTCACAAGAAGTCCAGCCCTTCACCTGACATCCTGCACGCAAGGCAGGGGGAACAACCCCACTAAACAGAGGAAGAAAAGGACCTCTGAGCACCAGGCAGATACTTTGGAATGCCAAGTCCACCCCAAAGAGAGGGGAACAAAAACAAAACAACTCACCAGCACACAGGTATGGAATGTAGAGCCGTAGATGGACTCAAAAGGTCGAGTAACGATTAAAGAACCATCCGGCCACTATGGTTGGCCCAGCAGAAATGTCCAATTCTCCGATAAGAGAGAAAAAACTCCGCCCGTAGGAACAGATGTCCCAGAACTAGGAAACTGGGCCGTCCCGAACCAGTCCTAAGGGATCTGGATACAGAACCCCAAAATGTCCAGTCAAAGACATGGAACAAAAAACCGAGACACCCAGAACCGGCTTTAAACAAACTAATAACCCCTGAGGAACCACCGGGTTACCCCATCCGGAGCAGACCTTGCACCACAGGCGATGCAATCACAGTCATATCCAAGGCACCTTGGACACTGAACTCTCACGTAAGTATCCCAGACACAGAGTGCTTCAAAGACCACAGTGGGATTCAAACTTCCAACTTACAGGGTGCTAGGCAATGATGAAAGCCACACAGCTACTCTGGTTGACCTCAATGGCTTTAGGGACAACACCCACTAAGTCCAAAGACTAAGGTAAACGTACAAGAGAACAGAGCTCAAACCTAGAAAACCTGGATTGAGCAGATAACAATAGTCTCCAAGATACTCTCAGGATCAACTTCCCGGAAGCACCTACAGCTTGAGGATTTACGAATGAACGAGCATTCTAACCCTGGCAGATGAAAACCCAAACACAGAAGCAGGAGCAAACACCCGAAAAAGAAAAGAGACCACATAATCTGTTGAGCTCCACATTATGGGAACAGACGAGATCCAGGAAGTAGAAAAAGACAAAAAGACCCTTACTTCCTGAAACCGATGACCAGAAGGCCAGCCCCAAGGAAAGGGGACAAAAGGCCCAATCAGCCTCGACCCGAAGGAAGAGGAACCATCATCGAGGAAACAGAGTCCAAGAGGACAATCCCAAAGGAAGCCTCAAAGGAGGAGACGATTAAAACGCCACCAGAAACTGGCACCACGGAATCCCATGGAATCCTCTAAACCTCCGACCCACCATGGTAAGAAGAAAAACTCTAGCATCTGAACCAAAAGAACCCAAGAGCCTACAGAGTACACCTTAGCAGGATCCGACCTCGGAACCCCGCCAGCTAAGCATGGACAGGACAATTAGGACTGAGCACAATACCCTCTGATGCCCCAGAAGATAAACGAGGACCAGCCTGATGTCTCGGAACGAGAGGCCACCTATAACTTGTAACGAAAAACAAGAAACGAAACTCAAACAAGAGTGAACCACTCTGCACCCCAACTGGACCCGCCAGGTATAACGGGCACCACATGTCTAATACAGACCCCCAGGGACAGAAAACTAGTACCCAACCAGGACCAGCTTGATACATAGGGCACCTAAAACTGTCCAAGGCCACAGAAAGTCGTAACCCTAGAAGGGATAGACAAATCAAACAGACAAACGGTAGACATAACTTTTCATGTAACTTCCGCAGAAGCGCCAATGCGACACAAAATCGCTAGTATCAAATTCCAGAGAAGTAATTGTTTCCAAAGGAAAAAATTATAATAGACATGAGCTTTCAAAATTAAATAAAATACATCCTAACCGGTTCAAAATAAAACAGGGCAACACCCGCAGGTTAACGCCCAAGAAGAACAAACACACTAACAGGACCAGCCGGTCAGAGATCCAATTCTCCCAAAGCTCAGAACTGGAATAGGATACTCCATAGAAAAAAGGTAAATTGGAGACGACACAGAGATTAAAGGATGATAAATCCCAAATTTTTTCTTTTATGATTTAGAAAGAGCATGTAATTTTAAACAACTTTCTAATTTACTTCTATTATCTAATTTGCTTCATTCTCTTAATATCTTATGCTGAAAAGCATATCTAGATAGGCTTAGTAGCTGCTGATTGGTGGCTGCACACAGATGCCTTGTGTGATTGGCTCACTCATGTGCATTGCTATTTCTTCAACAAAGGATACCTAAAGAATGAAGCAAATTAGATAATAGAAGTAAATTGGAATATTGCTTAAAATTGTATTCTCTACCTGAATCATGAAAGAAAATGTTTGGGTTTAGTGTCCCTTTAACTTCATCTCCCCCCGTCTAACCCAGCTTGCTGTCCGGAACAGAAGACCGAGGACCCCTCAACCCATCAGAACTGGGATCCTCCAGCACCGCCAAGACATGCCGCAGCAGGACAAGAAGGCGTGTCAGTCTATAACGAAAATCAAGACTTACCTCCGTCGGGGCAACTGACGACCCCGATGATTGGGCCCCTGAAGCCTCAGAGGAAACCACTTCCCTAGAGGGCTGATCTGACCCAGACGATCCCCCGCTTGACGGGCCCTGGTTAACAGAACACGGACAGTATCTCATCAACATCTCCCTTCCTGGAAGATGTAAAAGCGCCAATGCCATAGATATGGCCATGCGGAACCGTGCCGTAACCTCTGGAGGAAACAAGCCACCTTCTGGAGAAGGGGTAACGGCATTAGGGATACCTGCTTGCGTAGCCAAAGAAGGTTCTAGGGCACTCGCCTCACGGGATATGGGGTCCCCAGGGCCGGATGGCTCTGCGGACTCTAAGTTCCCTGTTTCGGGAGAAAAGAGCACTCTAAAGCGGCATGCGGAACATAACTGATGGGCATGGATTACCCGGGCCCTTTCATACTGTTTGCAAGAAGTAGAGTCTGAATCAGAGACATCCGTCTCCAAAAAGTCAGAATCCTCCATAACATGGATAGAAATTATGGATAGAAAAAATAAAATGACACCTTACACCTCCAATGGCTGGGGCACTCACCACCTCCCATGACCCAGACAACTAGCAAAAACGGAATAAGGAAATGGAGACTAGAGACTTGACCACGCCTAGTCACAAGGTTCACCACGCAGGCCAGAAAAAAGCGCACCAAGGCTGCAAGGGCCGAGCAGCCTGACAAAAACAGGCCGTTATGTTCGGATATAGCCACGAGCCCAATCGAAACTACACATTAGCAGACAGAATCACATAACAAACATGATCAAAGTACCCCCCCTGTTCAATAACCCCCCTCAGGAGATATTAATCCTCGATTCCTAAGATAAAGGAGTCCCACTGAGACCCTGCTTCTTCGTTTACATTACATTTCACACATTGCAGTAAAATGAAACAATCTTAGCGGAATCTACGCTGTGGAACAGGAACACGGCCCTTCAAGTGTGACAGATAGTAGCCTCGCTTCTGACATGGACTTGAGTGAACAAAGCAGGCAGCTAAACTCGTCAACGCTGATTGCTAAGGAGCTGTTAAATTGAATCGGGATGGTTTCGGAGAAAGACTCTCCCTGCATCTCTGGACTCTAACTTTCATCCATGCTCTCACTGAGAGGCTGACAGGACTACTTAAAACTCCAGTCCCATTTCGAAGAGTACTACCCTCCACATCCCCATCCACATCAAAATAAATAGCTTTAACGTAACCCTTTTTCGAGCAAAATCATATTTTTTAAATATTTAAAAAGTGTTTTTTTATATAAACATTATAGAAAATGTATGAATCTAATTAATTGGGTTCAATCTAAGATCTGATTATGACTCCACCCATCCAGATCATTTGCTGACCGTCTTATGTTTTAAGGAAGAAGGTTGACAAAACAATATATGTCTGCCTGGGAATGCATGAGCATGGCTGTATGCACCCTTGTCATGTGCATAGTACAAGCTATTATTACAGGCAGCTTCAAGATAGTATGATGCCTGGGTCCAAGAATATAATGAAGCCCTCCCCCCAGTAGTATAATTACTGATTAGCATATCTACCCACCAGCCTGGCTGCCGACCTTACTAAGCATGCATGCAACCAATGCTTATGCACAATTGCGCAATAAGTGGGAAGGGAGTTAAAGGGACAGTCTACTCCAGAATTTTTATTGTTTTAAAAGATAGATAATCCCTTTATTACCCATTCCCCAGTTTTGCATAACTAACACGGTTATATTAATACACTTTTTACCTCTGTGATTACCTTGTATCTAAGCCACTGCAGACTGCCCCCTTATCTCAGCTCCTTTGACAGTCATGCAGTTTACCCAATCAGTGCTCACTCCTAAATAACTCCACAGGAGTGAGCACAATGTTATCTATATGGTCCACATGAACTAGTGTTGACTAACTGTGAAAAACTGTGAAGGCCGCAGAAATTAGCATATGAGCCTACCTAGGTTTAGCTTTCATCTAAGAATACCAAGAGAACAAAGCAAATTTATGATAAAAGTAGATTGGAAAGTTGTTTAGAATTGCATGCCCTATCTGAATCATGAAAGTTTCATTTTGACTAGACTGTCCCTTTAAAGAAATACAGATCAATAATGCACTAAGCTAAAGATGTCACACCACTCTAGAAATACAGATCAGTAATGCACTCAGCTAAAGATATCACACCACTCTATCAGTATGCCTAAGCAAACATAAGAAAAAAGAGGGCGCTAGAAACAGCTAAAGATATCTAAAATCACAGCAATTTATTAAATGCTTAAAGTGAATGTCAACTTTTATGATAAAGTGCCCGGTTTTTAAAAAAACTATTAAAAACAGGGGCACTTTCATTCATGAAAGTTTACATTGCACCGGATTTTACCGGCTTCCTCCAATCACGGCGTGGCCTCACCAGATGGACGCTCCTAGGGGGAAAGCCGTGATTGGAGGAAGCCAGTTTTATCATTGCTGATTAAGTACAGAACTTT
The DNA here is from genome assembly GCF_027579735.1 of Bombina bombina. Taxonomy (NCBI): domain Eukaryota; kingdom Metazoa; phylum Chordata; class Amphibia; order Anura; family Bombinatoridae; genus Bombina; species Bombina bombina. Next base: position 1,387,691,284 of record NC_069499.1, read on the forward strand.
ATCATGAAAGTTGACATTCACTTTAATCTTAAAAAAACATATATAAAATTGTGATGTCTCCCTTAAGTGTAAAATACTTAAATAGGTATTTCAAGGATCATATAGTGTAAAATTACATAGACTAAAATTGAAGCATAGATTGTACACCAAAGACATGTTCAGGTACGATAGGTGATGCACCACCATTTTATAGTAGTATATAAAGTTTTTTAAGTAATGTTTGCAATCCATATTGCTTAAAGATTTGTCTCTTGTAAAAAAAACCAAAAAACTCTTTTTATCGGGTTTATTTCTCGTGTCATAAGCGATACATGACAAGTTGTCACGGACAGAGATCCCATTGGTGTTTACAATGTGACTGATGCCGCTCCTCTCATTGGCTCATGTATCAGTTACTTGGAAAGTTCCTGTTTGTCGTACAAATTGCTGTTACCTTACAATATTCTTTGAATAATGGTATAGAGAACTGTTCTTAGTGCTAAGATGCACGCAGGTTTAGAACATGCATGTAGTACGTCAACAAGTATTGTCCATAACCTGGGTTACAAAATTAGAAGTGCAAATAGTTTCTTGTTATAGCAAACAAAATCCCATAGCCTTGACTATTTCAACGCGTTTCACCCTATTTGCTGGCATTATCAGCAATTTGGACAACAAACAGGAACTTTGTAAGCAATGGATACATGAGCCAAGGAGTAGAGCGGCATCAGTCACATTGTAAACACCAATGGGATCATTGTCCGTGACCTAGACAAAGATAGTCACGTGAGTAAAGATCGGGTGTGCAAGAGAATGCTTCCAAGTTGATAAAGGTACCGTTTGTAACCACTTTCTAACGTGTCATGTATCCCTTATGACACAAGGAATAAACCGATGAAAGGACAAATCTATAAGCAATCACCCATCGTACCTGAACATAAGTCTTTGGTGTACAATCTATGCTTCAAGTCTAGTCTATGTAATTTTACACTATATGATCTTTGAAATAACTATTTAAGTATTTTACACTTAAGGGAGACGTCCCAATTTTATATATGTTTTTTTAAGATTAAGCATTTAATAAATTGCTGTGATTTTATATATCTTTAGCTGTTTCTAGCGCTCTCTTTTTTCTTATGTTTGTTACTTTATAGAAGCAATGCACTTGTCCCACCTTGAATGTCGCCCCTGACCGCCTCTGTATCTTTGTGCATGATGAGGGACAGTATATTGTAAAATAGTTTTTCCCTTAAAGGGACAGTCTACTCCAGAATTGTTATTGTTTAAAAAGATAGATAATCCCTTTATTACCCATTCCCCTGTTTTACATAACTAACATGGTTATACTAATATATTTTTTACCTCTGTGATTACCTTGTATCTAAGCCTTTGCAGACTGCCCCCTTATTTCAGTTTTGTCAGACTTGCATTTAGCCAATCAGTGCCATCTCACTTATAAATCCACGGGAGTCGCCACAATGTTATCTGTATGGCACACATAATCTTACGCCCTCTAGCTGTGAAAAACTGACAAATGCATTGAAACCTTCAAGGTTTTAGAAATTAGCATATGAGCCTACCTAGGTTTAGCTTTCAACAAAGAATACCAAAAGAACAAAGCACATTTGATGATAAAAGTGAAATGTAAAGTTGTTTAAAATTGAATTCCCTATCTAAATCATGAAAGTTTAATTTTAACTAGACTGTCCCTTTAATGTATTCCTTATCTTATATTTGTCTGTAAGCCAAATCTTAATACCTCAGGGTTTGGAGTAAGACACTGATAAGCGAGGTGGGGCAAGTTACACTTGGCAACACTTAAGTGTAAGTAATTTTGGAAATTTTATTAAAATACTTATAAGCATTTTTTACACTTTTTTTTCAAACACTGTTTTACTATAACCCTTTATAATATGCATATATTATGCATATAACTCAAAATGTTTTATAGCACAAGTATAGAAACCTTCAGTATAGTTTGGGCTACCACAGGCTAAATCAGCTATTTAAAATGCTCTAATACGGGTAAACAAGCTACTTGTAAACAATTTACTAAACTCCAGCAGGTAAAATGAAGAAAAAAATGGAGTAAACTGTCTCTTTAAGCTGCTGGAAGTCTGCAACTTCCCCCCCAGGAGACAGAGGACAGGACTGGTCTAGGTCTGAGAGTGACTGACTCAGTCCCTGATGTGGTGCCCCTTGTCAAGTGCCTCCTGGGTCCATTAGACCCAGTTGGTTTCATGATTTAACATTTCTTGTGAGAATATTTATATGGAAGACAAACGAATTTCAGGGCCTAGTTAACCCATGCAAGTCTAATCTGTGTCACCCTGATCATCTGAGAGGGAGAAACAATAAAAACTATCACAGACAAATTCAGCCCATTGCTATGGAAACAAGCTTATCCACCCACTAAAAAACATGGTGTTTATGTCATTGAAAATGCTTTAGTTTTTAGGGCAGTTAATCAGTAGGACAGGACCCAGCATATGCATGTGATATAAATCGAAGCTTTATGGTGATGTTAATACCGGTGCATTGATATTATTATCAAGCAGTAATTACATAGACTCTGCAACAGCCATCGATTTCCTCCGGAAAACCATACCCTGCAATTGGCTCCACTTATGTACCTTACAGACCCCACCCCTAGGCTAACTTTTCCCTGCCCTTGTACTGCCCAGATTCAGCCCCCTTAAACCAGATACAAGGTTTAACCTAATCTTGGGAGGTGTGTTATATTCAGCTCTAACTCTGCACATGAGTGAATCACACTGGAAAAACTTAAAGGGACAGAATACACCAATTTTCATATAACTGCATGTAATAGACACTACTATAAAGAATAAGATGCACAGATACTGATATAAAAATCCAGTATAAAACTGTTTAAAAACTTACTTAGAAGCTCTCAGTTTAGCTCTGTTGAAAAGTGGGAAATAAGACCCCCCCCCCCTTTCTTTTGCATATGAAAAGACCCTTTACACAAACAGGAGCAAGCTGGAGTAGGTAGCTGACGGTATTCTCATAAAACTTTGGGGCTTGGTTAGGAGTCTGAAAATCAGAGCAATTTTATTTAAAAATAAGCAAAACTATACATTTTTTTTAAACTTTATGGGCTATATAAATAGATCATCTACAAAACATTTATGCAAATAAAAAATGAGTGTATAATGTCCCTGTAAGAATGTAAGAAAAAGAGATCAACGAAAGTCTAGGGGCATTTTACTGTTTTCACACCAATAAAAGCCTCTGACGCTAAAATAGGGAATATGGAAGTTGGTAATTAGAAGAGTAAAGGATATATGAAACTATTTTTTGTGCATGGTTTAAAGCGAAATTAAACACTTTTAGACGGTAATATAAAATTATAAACTGTATATATAAGAATAACTCAATATACCTTAATTATTTATTTTGTCCCCTGTTCCTGTAATTTCATTCTGACAATCATGTGCTTTTCAGTTCCTGTTAGGAATGGAAGTGCAGAACACTTACAGTGGGGAAAAAAAGTATTTAGTCAGCCACCAATTGTGAAAGTTCTCCCACTTAAGAAGATGAGAGAGGCCTGTAATTTTCATCATAGGTATACCTCAACTATGAGAGACAAAATGTGGAAACAAATCCAGACAATCACATTGTCTGATTTGGAAAGAATTTATTTGCATATTATGGTGGAAAATAAGTATTTGGTCACCTACAAACAAGCAAGATTTCTGGCTCTCCTATACCTGTATCTTCTTCTTTAAGAGGCTCCTCTGTCCTCCACTCATTACCTGTATTAATGGAACCTGTTTGAACTTGTTATCAGTATAAAAGACACCTGTCCACAACCTCAAACAGTCACACTCCAAACTCCACTATGGTGAAGACCAAAGAGCTGTCGAAGGAGACCAGAAACAAAATTGTAGACCTGCACCAGGCTGGGAAGACTGAATCTGCAATAGGTAAGCAGCTTGGTGTGAAGAAATCAACTGTGGGAGCAATAATTAGAAAATGGAAGACATACAAGACCACTGATCTCCCTCGATCTGGGGCTCCACGCAAGATCTCACCCTGTGGGGTCAAAATGATCACAAGAACAATGAGCAAACATCCCAGAACCACATGGGGGGACCTAGTGAATGACCTGCAGAGAGCTGTACCAACGTAACAAAGGCTACCATCAGTAACACACTACGCTGCCAGGGACTCAGATCCTGCAGTGCTAGACGTGTCCCCCTGCTTAAGCCAGTACATGTCCAGGCCCGTCTGAAGTATGCTAGAGAGCATTTGGATGATCCAGAAGCAGATTGGGAGAATGTCATATGGTCAGATGAAACCAAAGTAGAACTGTTTGGTAGAAACACAACTTGTCGTGTTTGGAGGAGAGAGAACACCATACCTACTGTGAAACATGGGGGTGGCAACATCATGCTTTGGGGCTGTTTCTCTGCAAAGGGAACAGGACAACTGATCCGTGTACATGAAAGAATGAATGGGTCCATGTATCGTGAGATTTTGAGTGCAAACCTCCTTCCATCAGCAAGGGAATTGAAGATGAAATGTGGCTGGGTCTTTCAGCATGACAATGATACCAAACACACCACCCGGGCAATGAAGGAGTGGCTTCGTAAGAAGCATTTCAAGGTCCTGGAGTGGCCTAGACAGTCTCCAGATCTCAAACCCATAGAAAACCTTTGGAGGGAATTGAAAGTCTGTGTTGCCCAGCGACAGCCCCAAAACATCACTGCTCTAGAGGAGATCTGCATGCAGGAATGGGCCAACATACCAGCAACAGTGTGTGACAACCTTGTGAAGACTTACAGAAAACGTTTGACCTCTGTCATTGCCAACAAAGGATATATAACAAAGTATTGAGATGAACTGTTGATATTGACTAAATACTTATTTTCCACCATAATTTGCAAATAAATTCTTTCCAAATCAGACAATGTGATTGTCTGGATTTGTTTCCACATTTTGTCTCTCATAGTTGAGGTATACCTTTGATGAAAATTACAGGCCTCTCTCATCTTCTTAAGTGGGAGAACTTTCACAATTGGTGGCTGACTAAATACTTTTTTTCCCCACTGTATATTCCATACAGTCATTGGCTGCGCACTCTAGTGACTTATTTATAAATGTCTGTAATTGGCCACTGCACAGAAAGAAACCTAAGTAACATGCTTTATAGACACTAACACTTTACACTTATTTTGTCAACATTTAAACAACTAATTAAACTTTAAAAAATACATTAACATGTTATTCTCATACTAATCTTTTCTTTGAATGCTTCATTCTATCTAGAATTTATTTAGTGTTTAATGTCCCTTTAAGAATATTTTTTTTACTGAAGGCACTTTCCGTTTGGATGTTTTCATGTCAACAGATCTTCTATACTTCTCTATGCCATGTTGTTTAAAAATGTAAACCTTCAAAACAGATAACCAAGTGGCTAGATAACAAAGAAAATAGTGCACAAAGCCCCACTTAACCCCTTCACTACTGGAAATTTCAGAGAAAAAAGCCCAAATTTCCAGAGAATTTTTAACATTTAAACTCCATTTAAACAGAAAACATAATTTATGTAAGAACTTACCTGATAAATTCATTTCTTTCATAGTGGCAAGAGTCCATGAGCTAGTGTCGTATGGAATATACATTCCTACCAGGAGGGGCAAAGTTCCCCAAACCTCAAAATGCCTAAAAATACACCTCCCACCTCACTCATACCTTAGTTTAACGTGTAGCCAAGAAGTGAAGAGTAAAAAAATGAGTAAAAAGCATAAAAAAAGAGGAACTGCAAAAAATTATAACCACAAAAAATAGAGTGGGTCTCATGGACTCTTGCCACTATGAAAGAAATTAATTTATCAGGTAAATTCTTACATAAATTACAGTTAAATCTGCTGAGAAATTAAATCCAAAAAAATAATTAAGTTTTCTTAAAAATTTTAAAAAAAACTCAAATCAAAGGCTGCTTCCGAACAAGCAAACACATCAAAATGGTAAAATTTAGTAAAAGTATGCAAAGAAGACAAAGTTGCTGCTTTGCAAATTTGATCAACTGAAGCTTCATTCTTGAAAGCCCAAGAAGTGGCAACTGATCTAGTAAAATGAGCTGTAATTCTCTGAGGCGGAGACTGCCCCGCCTCCAAATAAGCTTTGTGAATCAAAAGTCTCAACCAAGAGGCAAGAGAAATAGCAGAGGCTTTCTGACCTTTCCTGGAGCCAGAAAAAAGAATAAATAGACTAGGGGCGCAATCCGATATACGGCGTAGTTTTCGGCGCAAGCGAGGGAACCTGCGCCGCCCGTAGTTTCAGCTCGCACATCGGGGTATTACATATACCCCGCCGACAGTTGCTAAAGTGCAGTAAGTCGGACAAACTAGCGATGTCCAGAAATGAGCGTAACTACAAATTTCTGGAGTCGCCAGTGACTTACTTTAGAAACTGCCTGCGCCTAAAAAAACGAACTTAAGTATTAAATCTCCTGTAACTGTCTAACACGCCTCCCAAAAATAAGCCTGACACGTATAACCCTATATCCGCAATCCCCCCCCCTCTCATTACTAATAATGAATGTAGTAACCCCTAGACCGACAACCCCCCACAACGCAATAAGCCTAATTATTAACCCCTAAACCGCCATAGCCCACACCGCAATAAAGTCTATCCTAGTATTAACCCCTAAACCGCCGCTTCTGGAGCCCACCGCCACCTACATTAAATTTATTAACCCCTAATCTGACCCCCCTACACTGCCGCCACCTACATTAAATGTATTACCCCCTAAACCTAAGTCTAACCCTAACACCCCCTAACTTAATTATTATTTAAATAAATCTAAATAATATTAATATTATTAACTAAATTATTCCTATTTAAAACTAAATACCTATAAAATAAACCCTAAGATAGCTACAATATAATTAATAATTACATTGTAGCTATTTTAGGATTTATATTTATTTTACAGGTAACTTTGTATTTATTTTAGCTAGGTACAATAGCTATTAAATAGTTAATAACTATTTAATAGCTACCTAGTTAAAATAATTACAAAACTACCTGTAAAATAAATCCTAACCTAAGTTACAAATACACCTAACACTACACTATCATTAAATTAATTAAATAAATTAACTACAATTATCTAAAATAAAATACAATTAAATAAACTAAACTATATTACAAAAAACAAACACTAAATTACAAAAAATAAAAAAATATTACAAGAAGTTTAAACTAATTACACCTAATCTAAGCCCCCTAATAAAATAAAAAAGCCCCCCAAAATAATAAAATTCCCTATCCTAAACTAAATTACAAATAGCCCTTAAAAGGGCCTTTTGCGGGGCATTGCCCCAAAGTAATCAGCTCTTTTACCAGCCCTTAAAAGGGCTTTTTGCGGGGCATTGCCCCCAAAGTAATCAGCTCTTTTACCTGTAAAAAAAAAAGAAATACAATACCCCCCTCAACATTACAACCCACCACCCACACACCCCTACTCTAAAACCCACCCGATCCCCCCTTAAAAAAACCTAACACTACCCCATTGAAGATCACCCTACCTTGAGCCGTCTTCACCCAGCCGGGCACCGATGGGGCAGAAGAGGACATCCGGACCGGCAGAAGTCTTCATCCTATCCGAGAAGAAGAGGACAACCGGATCGGCAGAAATCTTCATCCAAGCGGCATCTTCTATCTTCATCCATCCGACGAGGAACGGCTCCACCTTGAACACCTCCAGCGCTGAACTTCCTTCTCAACCGACGGACTAACGACGAATGAATATTCCTTTAAATGACGTCATCCAAGATGGCATCCCTCGAATTCCGATTGGCTGATAGGATTCTATCAGCCAATCGGAATTAAGGTAGGAAAATACCGATTGGTTGATTTAATCAGCCAATCGGATTGAAGTTCAATCCGATTGGCTGATTGGATCAGCAAATAGAATGCAAGGTCAATTCTATTGGCTGATCCAATCAGCCAATCAGATGGAACTTCAATCTGATTGGCTGATTAAATTAACCAATCAAATTTTTCCTACCTTAATTCCGATTGGCTGATAGAATCCTATCAGCCAATCGGAATTCGAGGGACGCCATCTTGGATGACGTCATTTAAAGGAATATTCATTCGTCGTTAATTCGTCGGTCGAGAAGGATGTTCCGCGCCGGTGGTTTTCAAGATAGAGCCGTTCCTCGTCGGATGGATGAAGATAGAAGATGCCGCTTGGGTGAAGATGTCTGCCGGCCCGGATGTCCTCTTCTGCCCGGATAGGATGAAGACTTCTGCCGGTCCGGATGTCCTCTTCTGCCCCATCAGTGCCCGGCTGGGTGAAGATGGCTCAAGGTAGGGTGATCTTCAATGGGGTAGTGTAAGGTTTTTTTAAGGGGGGATCGGGTGGGTTTTAGAGTAGGGGTGTGTGGATGGTGGGTTGTAATGTTGGAGGTGGTATTGTATTTCTTTTTTTTACAGGAAAAAGAGCTGATAACTTTGGGGCAATGCCCCGCAAAAGGCCCTTTTAAGGGCTATTTGTAATTTAGTTTAGGATAGGGAATTTTATTATTTTAGGGGGCTTTTTTATTTTATTAGGGGCTTAGATTAGGTGTAATTAGATTAAACTTCTTGTAATAATTTTTATTTTTTGTAATTTAGTGTTGTTTTTTTTTTGTAATATAGTTGTAATATAGTATATTGTAGTTAATTTATTTAATTAATTTATTGATAGTGTAGTGTTAGGTGTATTTGAAACTTAGGTTAGGATTTATTTTACAGGTAATTTTGTAATTATTTTAACTAGGTAGCTCTTAAATAGTTATTAACTATTTAATAGCTATTGTACCTAGCTAAAATAAATACAAAGTTACCTGTAAAATAAATATAAATCCTAAAATAGCTACAATGTAATTATTAATTATATTGTAGCTATCTTAGGGTTTATTTTATAGGTAAGTATTTAGTTTTAAATAGGAATAATTTAGTTAATAATATTAATATTATTTAGATTTATTTAAATAATAATTAAGTTAGGGGGTGTTAGGGTTAGACTTAGGTTTAGGGGGGTAATACATTTAATGTAGGTGGCGGCGGTGTAGGGGGATCAGATTAGGGTTTAAAATATTTAATGTAGGTGGCGGCGGTGTAGGGGGGTCAGATTAGGGGTTAATAAATTTAATGTAGGTGGCGGCGGGGTCCGGGAGCGGCGGTTTAGGGGTTAAACACTTTATTTAGGTGCGGCGGGCTCCGGGAGCGGCGGTTTAGGGGTTAATACACTTTATTAGGTATTGCGGTGGGGGATTGCGGTTGATAGGTAGATAGACATTGTGCATGCGTTTTTTTGCAGGCATTTTAGGGAGTTATGGAGTTATGGTGCTCCCATACTCAGCGCAAGGCCTGCTACGGCTGCATTTTATGGCGAGGTGAAAATGGAGTAAGTTTTCTCCATTTTCGCCACGTAAGGCCTTACTCTGGATATTGGATACCAAATTGCACGGGTTTTATATGTTAGTCTATAGGGGGGAAATCTACGTCCGACAGGTGAAATATACAAGCGTAACTTGTATGCTACGCCTTACATGTGATACCAAACCCAGCGAAAAAAACGGCGTCGCCGGCTTTTGCGGGCGACTCTGCATATCGGATGGGGCCCTAGAAGTCTTTCTGAAATCTTTAGTAGCCTCAACCTAATATTTCAAAGCTCTAACCACATCCAAAGAATGTAAAGACCTTTCAAGAGTATTCTTAGGATTAGGACACAAAGAAGGAACAACAATTTCCCTATTGATGTTTAGGCAAACATTTAAATTAAGTCCGCAACATAGCTTTATCTTGATGGAAAATCAGATAAGGAGACTCACAAGAGAGCAGATAATTCAGAAACTCTCCTAGCAAAAGAGATAGCCAAAAGAAATAACACTTCCAAGAAAGTAATTTAATGTCCAGAGAATGCATATGCTCAAAAGGAGGAGCCTGTAAAATCTTCAAAACCAAATTGAGACTCCAAGGAAAAGAAATAGATTTAATAACAGGTTTAATATGAATCAAAGCCTGAACAAAACAGTGAATATCAGGAAGTTTAATAACCTTTCTATTAAGCAGAAATTTGTCCTTTCCAAGTATTTGCAGACAAACCCTTATCCAAACCATCCTGAAGAAACTGTGGAATCCTAGGAATTCTAAAAGAATGCCAATAATAATCATGAGCTGAAAACCATGAAATATAGGCTTTACAAACCCGATAATACATTTTCCTTGAAACAGACTTACGAGCCTGTATCATAGTGCTAATAACTGAGTCAGAAAACGTTCAATTTCAATGGCTTCAAATTTAGAGATTTGAGATCCTAATGGAAAAACAACCCTTGAGACAGAAGGTCGGGCCTTAAAGGAAGTGGCCAAGGCTGGCAACTGGACATCTTGACAAGGTCCGCATACCAAAACCTGAGAGACTAAGCTGGAGCTATCAGAAACACATAAGATCGTTCCATTATGATCTTGGAGATAACCCTTGGAAGAAGAACCAGAGGCGAAAAAATGTAAGCAGGTTGTAAAACCAAGAAAGCATCCACCATCTCCACCTGAGGATCCTTGGACCTGGAAAGGTATCTTAGAAGCTAGATGTTCAGACACGAGGCCATCAGATCTATTTCTGGAGGACCCCACATCTGTACCAATTGAAAAAACACATCTGGATGGAGAGACCACTCTCCCGGATGTAAAGTCTGACGACTGAGATAATCCGCTTCCCAATTGTCTACTCCTGGGATATGAATCGCAGAAATTTGACAAGAGTTGGATTTCGCCCAAGAAAGTATCAGAGAAACTTCTTTCATTGCTGAAGAACTGCCAGTCCCTCCTTGATGATTGACATATGCCACTGTAGTGACATTATTTGTTTGAAAACAAATCTAAAGTTCTCTCTTCAATAGAGGCCAGGCCTGAAGAGCTCTGAAAATAGCACTCGTTCTAAAATATTGATTGGTAACCTCGCCTCCTGAGGTTCCCAAACCCCTTGTGCTGTCAGGGACCCCCAGACAGCTCCCCAACCCGAAAGATGTGCATCTGTTGCGATCACAGTCCAGGAAGGACGAACAAAGGAGGCCCCTTGAACAATAAGGTGATGGTTTAACCACCAAGTCAGAGAGTGTTTTGAATGTTGGGATTTAAGTATATCAACTGTGATATCCGAGTATAATCCCTGCACCATTGGTGCAACATGAAAAGCTGCAGAGGTCTCATATGAAAACAAGCAGGGGATCGCATCCAATGAATGCAGTCCTAAAACTTCCATGCACATAGCCACTGAAGGGAATGATAGAGACTGAAGGTTTAGACAAGCTAAAAACCAACTTCATTTGTCTCTTGTCTGTCAGAAAGAGTCATGGACACTGAATCTATCTGAAAACCTAAAAAGGTGACCTTTGTCTGAGGAATCAAGAAACTCTTTTGTAGATTGATCCTCCAACTATGTCTTTGAAGAAACCACACAAGTTGTTTCGTGTGAGATTCTACTAAATGAAAAGATTGAGCTAGTACCAAGATATCGTCCAAATAAGGAAACACCTCAATACCCTGCTCTCTGATTACCGATAGAAGGGCACCAAGCACCTTTGAAAAGATTCTCAGAGCTGTCGCTAGGCCAAATGGAAGAGTGACAAATTGGTAATGCTTGTCTAGAAAAGAGAATCTCAGAAAACGATAGTGGTCTGGATGAATCGGAATGTGAAGATAAGCGTCCTGTAAGTCTATTGTGGACATGAAATTACCTTGCTGAACAAAAAGGCAGAATAGTCCTTATAGTCACCATCTTGAAAGTTGGGACAATGAACAGATTTGAATAAAACACAAACCCTGCTCCTGTTGAGGAACTGTAACAATCACCCCTGAAAGCTCTAGATCTGAAACACACTTCAGAAAAGCCAGAGCCTTCACAGGGTTTGTTGGAACATGAGAAAGAAAGAATCTTCCCATGGGACGTATTATTCTGAAACCTATTCGATACCCTTGAGAAACAATATCCAGAATCCATTGATTTTGGACAGAATCTGCCCAAATGTCTTGAAATAATTTAAAACTGCCCCCCACCAGTTGAACTGGTTTGAGGGCCGCACCTTCATGCAGTCTTAGGGGCTGCATTTGTTTTCTTATAAGGCTTGGATTTATTCCAATCGTAGATGGTCTCCAATTGGAACCAGAAGCCTTAGGGGAAGGAGTGTTTTTTTTGTTCTTTAATCTGACGAAAGGAACGAAAATGATTGGGAGCTTTGAATTTACCCTTAGATTTCTTATCTTGGGGCAGAAAAACTCCCTTACCCCCAGTGATATTGGAGATAATAGAATCCGAATGAGAACCAAATAAATTATTACCCTGAAAAGATAGAGATAGTAATCTAGATTTAGACACCATATCAGTATTCCATGACTAATATCATAAAGCTCTTCTAGAAAGAAAAGCTAATGACATAGATTTGATATTAATCTTAATAATATCAAATATTGCATCACAAATTAAATGATTAGGATTTTGAAGTAAAAGAACAATGCTAGACAATTCAGGATCTGATAACTGCTGTGCTAGACTGTCCAACCAAAAAGTTGAAGCAGCAGCAACATCAGATATAGAAATAGCAGGTCTAAGAATATAGCCAGTATGTAAATATGCCTTACTAAGATAAGATTCAATTTTCCTATCTAAGGGATCCTTAAAAGAAGTAGTATCTTCCATAGGAATAGTAGTGCGTTTGGCAAGAGTAGAAATAGCACCATCAACCTTAGGGAGTTTCTTCCAAAGCTCTAAATTGGACACGGGTAAAGGATACATTTTTTTTAAACCTAGAAGGATTAAAAGAAGTACAAGGCTTAGAACATTCCATAGTAATCATATTAGAGATAGCATCTGGAATAGGAAAAACTTCAGGAGTAACCTCAGAAGTCTTAAAAACAGAATTCAAACGTTTGCTATTCTTGTTATCAAGAGGACTAGATTCCTCAATACCTAAAGTAAATAATACTTCCTTTAACAAAGAACGAATATATTCAATCTTAAAAAGAAAGGTTGATTTATCAATTTCAATGTCTAAAGTAGGATTCTCTGAGCCAGATAAATCCTCATCAGCAGAATATACTTCAGTATGCTGTTGGTCAATACAAACTTCATCAGATTTATTAGAAGTTAGGAGAGACCTTTTACGTTTATTTGAAGGCGGAATAGCAGTCAAAGCATTCTCTATGTCTGCAGCAATATAATCTTTTATATCTACAGGAATATCATGTACATTAGACTGTGAAGGTTTAACAGTAAATGTATTTGTACTTATAGAAACATTATCAGCGTGTAATAGTTTTTCATAACAAGTGCCACATATTTGAGCTGAAGAAGTAAGATCAGCTAATTTACACATACACACTTAGCTTTGGTAGATTTATTTTCAGGCAACTTGGTTCCTACTGTAACATCAGAGGCAGGATCTGTTTGAGACATCTTTCAAAATGTAACAAAAAAAGAAAAAATAACATTTAAACGAAATATCCAATTTCCTCAAAATAGCAGTTTCAGGAATGGGAAAAATGCTTATGAAAAAATATGTATATGAAAATAACAGCAAAAGCAAACATCATAGCCCTCTGTAAACAAATGAGAGCAGAAAGCTAAAGAGGGAGAGACTTAATATAACACATTTTTGGCGGCAACAATGACGCAAACAAAGATGATGCAAATGCAGAGAAAAAAACTTTTGGCGCCAAAGTTAACAAGAAATGACACTACTCACGTCATAACCGGCACGACTTCGCGGCAAAAAATTTTTGTTAACAAAGACGCAAGAAATTATGTGACTCGCGTCACAACAAACGCAACCTCCGCACCAAAAATATTTGCACCAAGAATGACGCAATAAAAAGAAACATTTTGCCTAATTTGCCCGCATAAATTTGAAAAAACAAGTCCGAAGTTACAACTAGCTGGAACCCAAGGTAAGCAAAAAATGACAACATTTCTCCCCAAAACATAATTTCCATGCTGAAACTGTTAAACTGCAAAGGGAAATAAACATAGACTCATGGCAAATATATGCAATATATATTAAAACTTTAAAATATAAAGTGCCAAACATAGCTTAGAGTGTCTTAAAAATATATATATATACTTACCTGAAGATACCCATCCCCATATAGCAGACAGCCAAATCAGTACTGTAACATATCAGCAGAGGTAATGGTAGAGGAGTATAATGTCGATCTGTAAAGGGAGGTGGCAGATGAATCCCCATGACCGAATTTACAGAAAGCCTTAGAATAGATTTCACATAGGTGAAAACATGGCATCATCAGGCAATACTCCCTTCACATCCCTCAGACAAACACTGTACTTAGAGAGGAATTGGGCTTCAAAATGCTTAGAAGTGCCTTTCACAGAAGATATAAAGCATGACTTGCTTCACCATCCTGCAACGAAGGCAAAGTTTGTAAAACTAAGGTATGAGTGAGGTGGGAGGTGTATTTGTAAGGCATTTTGAGGTTTGGGAAACTTTGCCCCCTCCTGGTAGGAATGTATATTCCATACGTCACTAGCTCATGGACTCTTGCCACTTACATGAAAGAAATAGAGCTTTGTTTTTTATTTAGCTATCAAAACTAGTATTGATCTAGGCCCATTTTAGTATATTTCATGCCACCATTTCACCCCCAGATGCAATCATACATAAAAAAATAAATTGTTAACTTTTTTTTACAAACTTTGGGTTTCTCACTTAAAAATATTTACATACTACTTGTGCAGTCATAACAAAAATGGTTGTAAAAGCTTTATAGGGATCCTTTTTGTTCAGAAGTAGCAGACATGCATGGCTTTGAAATTGCTTTTTGGTAATTAGAAGGCCACGTATTGCAGCCATGCACAACACTTCTGAAATTCATGGCATTGAAGAGGTTAATAGCTTATATGGTTAATATTTGCTTTAAAGTAGGGATTACCGCATACCTCCCAACATTTAAAAATTCAAGAGGGACAACCCCCCCCGGCAAAAAAATTAAATGTGGTGGGCAGGAGCAGGGGCGGTGCTTAAAAAAATCATAAGAGCAAAGTAATATAAATAAAATTCTAAATAAAGTCATATCTTTTAATACTCTTAGGCAGCAAATCAAACACAAGCTCAAACCACGGGTATATCTATGTGAACTCTGCATTTAATTAACCTTTGCAGAGAAAGTGCTAAATATTTTTATCTTAATTGGACATTTAATAATTCTTTAATGATTCTTTAAAACTGCTCTCTGCATTCCTCATTAATATTCTAGATTCTAGCCTTTAAAGTTAGCAAAAATGCATAGTAACACACTACATAGCATACACTTACACATGCACATACACACGCACTACATTGCATTGCATACACTTACACATGCACACACACACACACACTACATTGCATACACTTACACATACACACACACTACATTGCATACACTTACACATGCACATACACACACACTACATTGCATACACTTACACATGCACATACACACACACTACATTGCAAACACTTACATATGCAGATACACACACACACTACGTAGCATACAGTTACACCTACAGATACACACACTACATAGCATACACTTATACAGGCATATAGACACACCCTACATAGCATACACTTATACATACAGCTACACACACACAATACATAGCATACACTTATACATGCAGATACGCACACACACACTACATAGCATACACTTACACATACAGATACACACACTACATAGCATACAATTATACATGCAGCTACACACACTACATAGCTTACACATACATGAAGATACACACACTACATAGTATACACTTATACATGCAGATACACACACACTACATAGCATACACTTATACATACAGATACACACACACACTACACAGCTTACACTTATACATACAGATACACACACAAACACTTATAGATACAGATAGACACACACACTACATCATATATGGGTATCTGTAACTCATTGTATGGGGTCCTGGGGTTGGCAAGCACATTAGCCTTTAAAGTTAGCAAAAATGCATAGTAACACACTACATAGCATACACTTACACATGCACATACACACACACTACATTGCATACACTTACACATGCACATACACACACTACATTGCATGCACTTACACATGCACATACACACAAACTACATTGCATAAACTTACACATACACACACACTACATTGCATACACTTACACATGCACATACACACACAATACATTGCATACACTTACACATGCTGACACACACACTACATTGCATACACTTACACATGCAGATACACACACACACACACACTACATAGCATACAGTTACACCTACAGATACACACACTACATAGCATACACTTATACAGGCATATACACACACACTACATAGCATACACTTATACATACAGATACACACACACACTACATAACATACACTTATACATACAGATACGCACACACACACTACATAGCATACACTTACACATACAGATACACACACACACACACTACATAGCATACAATTATACATGCAGCTACACACACACACACTACATAGCTTACACTTATACATGCAGATACACACACACTACATAGTATACACTTATACATGCAGATACACACACAATACATAGCATACACTTATACATACAGATACACACACACACTACACAGCTTACACTTTACATACAGATACACACACACTACACAGCTTACACTTATACATGCACATACACACACAAACACTTATAGATACAGATAGACACACACACTACATCATATATGGGTATCTGTAACTCATTGTATGGTTGTCCTGGGGTTGGCAAGCACATTAGCTGGCAGTCTGAGGCTGCCACTGTTCGTTACCCTGGTGTTAGCACTTCTCATCGTATAAAACTGAAGGCATGCTAGTATTATCACCAGGGGTTAGAAATCATCACTACCAGGGGTTAGAGGTCACCATTACCTGAGGGTATACATCCTTCCTACTCCTGCTTAACCCACACACCATTACTTTTCCACAATGACTCTAACAGGTATATAACCCTGGGAGAGAAAAGCCAGCTGCTTCTGAGTATGTGCCCAATAGAATAAAAAAAAACAAAAAAAACTCTTTTTTTAATGCATGGGGCAATGCGGGACAGATGGCTAGCAACCCGGGACAGACCCCTAAAATCGGGACTGTCCCGCGAAAATCGGGACAGTTGGGGGGTATGTTACCCTGCCACCTCCCTGATCCCTCCCAAACAGCTTTCCCCCCATCATCTAAGGTACTGGCAGTCTGCCAGTATACAGTTTAAAGCTCCCCCCTCCCTGCAGTGTAGGGAAGGATCCCTTCTCAGCCCTCCCATCTCCCTGATCCCTCCCAATCAGTTCTCTTACCCTCCTCCCCCCACTAGTAGCAGCCATCTTAGTTACAGGCAGCTGTCTGCCAGTACTTAGATTATATCAGTTTACTCCTTTTTCTGTAGTGCAGTGACCCATCCCTCCCTTGCTGGGCTGCCCATCTGCTCTTCCTTTCCACCGGCACGCAGGAAGTGTCAATGTCTGTAACAATCTGGCTTCGTATGTTACGGAGCACTGATTGTGGTTCGTTACTATATGAAGGCAGATGCTGGAAGCCCACATGACGTAGATCTACGTTCGATTGGGGTATGGTGTTAAAGCAATTTTAGTTGTTTTCCAATAGTCATTTATTGGAACTTAGAAAATGTTCTTTTTTTTTCTGCACAAACAAATATGAAATGAAAATCATCTGCATAGAGAGTTTGCTGGTGAACACATTAAACCTTTTTTAATGATGGACAATCTACTTTTCTATGACGCTATTATGAAATGTTAAACTGCTAAAGGGCAGTCATCTAGATTGCATGGAAGACAGTGTACCCCATAATTATGTTGAAGTTCACAGGCTCAAATTACACTCCGGGGGCGCGATCCGATATAGATCGTAGTTTGCGGCGCAAGCGAGGGAACCCCCGCCGCCTGTAGTTTCAGCTTGCAACTCGAGCTATCCAATATACTCCGCCGTCAGATGCTAAAGTGCCGTAAGTTGGATAAACCAGCGATGTCCAGAAATCTGCGTAAGTACAAATTTCTGGAGTCGCCAGTGACTTATGGCACTTTAGAAACTGCCGGCGCCTACAAAACCTGACTAAGTTATTAAAACACCCGTACTGTCTAACACGCCTCCCAAACATAGCCCGACACGTCTAAACCTCTATCCGCTATCCCCCCTCACTCTCCTAACAATAAAAATGTATTAACCCCTAAACCGCCGCTCCCGGACCCCGCCGCCACCTAATAAAGGTATTAACCCCTAAACCTCCGCTCCCGGACCCCGCCGCCACCTACATTAACTACCCCCTAATGTGAGCCCCTTACACCGCCGCCACCTACATTAACTACCCCCTAATGTGAGCTCTTACCCCGCCACCAGCTATATTAAACTACCCCCTAATGTGAGCTCCTACCCCGCCGCCAGCTATATTAAACTACCCCCTAATGTGAGCTCCTACCCCGCCGCCAGCTATATTAAAATTATTAACCCCTAATTTAATCCCCCTACACCGCCGCCAGCTATATTAAATTAATTAACCCCTAATCTAATCCCCCTATACCGCCGCCAGCTATATTAAAATTATTAACCCCTAATTTAATCCCCCTACACCGCCGCCAGCTATATTAAATTAATTAACCCCAAAATACTAAACTATCCCTACCACTAAACCTAAGTCTAAGCCTACAAATAGCCCTTAAAAGGGCTTTTTGCGTGGCATTACCCCAAAGTAAACAGCTCTATTGCCAGCCCTTAAAAGGGCTTTTGGCGGGGCATTGTCACAAAGTAATCAGCTCTTTTGCCTATAATCTAATCCCCCTATACCGCTGCCACCTATATTAAATTAATTAACCCCAAAATACTAAACTATCCCTACCACTAAACCTAAGTCTAAGCCTACAAATAGCCCTTAAAAGGGCTTTTTGCGTGGCATTACCCCAAAGTAAACAGCTCTATTGCCAGCCCTTAAAAGGGCTTTTGGCGGGGCATTGTCACAAAGTAATCAGCTCTTTTGCCTATAATCTAAATCCCCCTATACCGCCGCCACCTATAATAAATGTATTACCCCCTAATCTAATCCCCCTACACCGCCGCCACCTATATTAACTATATTAACCCCTAATCTAATCCCCCTACACCGCCGCCACCTATATTAAATATATTAACCCCTAATCTGACCCCCCTACACCGTCGCCACCTATATTAACCCTAATTATATTAGGGTTAATATAGTTATTATATTATATATATTAACTATATTAAAGGGCCATAATACCCAAATGTTTAAACACTTGAAAGTGATGCAGCATAGCTGTAAAAAGCTGTCTTAGAAAATATCACCTGAACATCTCTATGTAAAAAAGAAAGATATTTTACCTCAAAAGTTCCTCAGTAGCCACCTCCCATTGTAAAGGATTTCTAAGTAGCCTTTTAGTGTGTCTGTCCTAGGACAGCAGAAGGGATGAGCATTGTGCACTCTCATATTATTTCACCAATCAGGTAAAGGAAGCTTACTATGAAATCTCATGAGAGTTAAGTCAAATCTCATGAGATCACAGTAAAAGAGTTCATGACCTCAGCACTGCTGATGCTGATTGGCTGCTGTTCATTTCTTCATTTTTTTTAATTTTTTTACCTGCAGCTGGGAGCAGCTGAGTATAACTTTTTACACAGAACTTACTCTGCTGAGCTGAGGAGAATGTGAGGTAAAATATCTTCCTTTTTTACATAGAGATGCTCAGGTGATATTTTCCTGTCAGCTTTTTACAGTTATACTGCATCAGTTTCAAGTGATTTAGCATATGAGTATTATGTCCCTTTAACCCTAATTATATTAGGGTTAATATAGTTAATACAGTTATTATATTATATATATATTAAGTATAATAACCCTATCTAACTCTAACACCGCTAACTAAGTTCTTATTAAAATAAATCTAATTAATATTAATATTATTAATTAAAATATTCCTATTTAAATCTAAATACTTACCTATAAAATAAACCCTAAGATAGCTACAATGTAATTAATAATTACATTGTAGCTATTTTAGGGTTTATATTTATTTTACAGGTAACTTGGTATTTATTTTAACTAGGTACAATAGCTATTAAATAGTTAACTATTTAATAGATACCTTATTAAAATAATTACCAATTTACCTGTAAAATAAATCCTAACCTAAGTTACAAATACACCTACACTATCAATAAATTGAATAAACTACACATATCTAAACTAAAATACAATTAAATACACTAAACTAAATTACAAAAAAACAAACACTAAATTACAAAAAATAAAAAAAGTTACAAGAATTTTAAGCTAATTACACCTATTCTAAACCCCCTAATAAAATAACAAAGCCCCCCAAAATAAAAAAAATTCCCTACCCTAAACTAAATTACAAAAGTTAACAGCTCTATTACCAGCCCTCTTTTGCCTGTAAAAAAAAAAACAATACCACCCCCAACATTACAACCCAACACCCACATACCCCTACTCTAAACCCACCCAAACCCCCCTTAAAAAAACCTAAAACTAAGCCCCGATGCGGAACATCCAGCTGGCCCGACGACTGAAAGACGAATGAAGTTTCCTTTAAATGACGTCATCCAAGATGGCGTCCCTCGAATTCCGATTGGCTGATAGGATCGGAATTAAGGTAAGAAAATCTGATTGGCTGATTCAATCAGCCAATCAGATTCAAGTTCAATCCGATTGGCTGATCCAATCAGCCAATCAGATTGAGCTTGCATTCTATTGGCTGGTCCAATCAGTCAATAGAATGCGAGCTCAATCTGATTGGCTGATTGGATCAGCCAATCAGATTTTCTTACCTTAATTCCGATTGGCTGATAGAATCCTATCAGCCAATCGGAATTCGAGGGACGCCATCTTGGATGACGTCATTTAAAGGAAACTTCATTCGTCTTTCAGTCGTCAGGCCAGCTGGATGTTCCGCGTCGGAGGTCCGAAGAAAGAAGATTGAAGATGGCGCTTGGAAGAAAACTTCGCCCCGATGGAGGACCTCTTCTTTGCCACTTGGATGAAGACATCGCCGGATGGAAGACTTCTTCTTTGCCGCTTGGATGAAGACATCGCCGGATGGAAGACTTCTTCTTTGCCGCTTGGATAAAGACATCGTCTGGATTGGATGAAGAGTTCGGCCCGGCTGGGTGAAGACGACTCAAGGTAGGGAGATCTTCTGGGGCTTAGTGTTAGGTTTTTTTAAGGGGGGGTTTGGGTGGGTTTAGAGTAGGGGTATGTGGGTGTTGGGTTGTAATGTTGGGGGGTGGTATTGTGTTTTTTTTTACAGGCAAAAGAGCTGAATACTTTGGGGCATGCCCCACAAAAAGCCCTTTTAAGGGTTGGTAATAGAGCTGTTAACTTTTGTAATTTAGTTTAGGGTAGGGAATTTTTTTTATTTTGGGGGGCTTTGTTATTTTATTAGGGGGCTTAGAATAGGTGTAATTAGCTTAAAATTCTTGTAATCTTTTTTTATTTTTTGTAATTTAGAGTTTGTTTGTTTTTTGTAATTTAGTTTAGTGTATTTTAGTTTAGAT
Organism: Bombina bombina; assembly: GCF_027579735.1. Taxonomy (NCBI): domain Eukaryota; kingdom Metazoa; phylum Chordata; class Amphibia; order Anura; family Bombinatoridae; genus Bombina; species Bombina bombina. The sequence goes on from NC_069499.1 coordinate 1,387,712,910, forward strand.
ATGTGTAGTTTATTTAATTTATTGATAGTGCAGGTGTATTTGTAACTTAGGTTAGGATTTATTTTACAGGCAAATTGGTAATTATTTTAACAAGGTAGCTATTAAATAGTTATTAACTATTTAATAGCTATTGTACCTAGTTAAAATAAATACCAAGTTACCTGTAAAATAAATATAAACCCTAAAATAGCTACAATGTAGCTATCTTAGGGTTTATTTTATAGGTAAGTATTTAGATTTAAATAGGAATATTTTAATTAATAATATTAATATTAATTAGATTTATTTTAATAAGAATTTAGTTAGGAGTGTTAGAGTTAGATAGGGTTATTATACTTAATATATATATATATATATATATATATATATATATATATATATATATATATATAAAATATAATAACTATATTAACCCTAATATAATTAGGGTTAATATAGTTAATATATATAATATAATAACTATATTAACCCTAATATAATTAGGGTTAATATAGTTAATATAGGTGGCGGCGGTGTAGAGGGATTAGATTAGGGGGTAATATAGTTAAAATAGGTGGCGGCGGTGTAGGGGGATTAGATTAGGGGGTAATATAGTTAATATAGGTGGCGGCGGTGTAGGGGGATTAGATTAGGGGATAATACATTTATTATAGGTGGCGGCGGTATAGGGGGATTTAGATTATAGGCAAAAGAGCTGATTACTTTGTGACAATGCCCCGCCAAAAGCCATTTTAAGGGCTGGTAAAAAAGCCGATTACTTTGGGGCAAAGCCCTGCAAAATGCCCTTTTAAGGGCTGACAATAGAGCTGTTTACTTTGGGGTAATGCCACACAAAAAGCCCTTTTCAGACTTAGGTTTAGTGGTAGGGATAGTTAAGTATTTTAGGGGTTAATTAATTTAATATAGGTGGCAGCGGTTAATAATTTTAATATAGCTGGCGGCGGTATAGGGGGATTAGATTAGGGGTTAATAATTTAATATAGGTGGCGGCGGTATAGGGGGATTAGATTAGGGGTTAATAATTTAATATAGCTGGCGGCGGGGTAGGAGCTCACATTAGGGGGTAGTTAATGTAGGTGGCGGCGGTGTAAGGGGCTCACATTAGGGGGTAGGTAATGTAGATGGCGGTGGTGTAGGGGCTCACATTAGGGGGTTATACATTTAATGTAGGTGGCGGCGGGGTCCGGGAGCGGCGGTTTAGGGGTTAAATACTTTATTAGGGATTGCGGCGGGGGATCACGGTTGACAGGTAGATAGACATTGCGCATGTGTTACGTTTTATTAAGCAGTTCGCGGTTGACAGGTAGATAGACATTGCGCATGCGTTAGGTTTTATTTTGCAGGTAGTTTAGGGAGTTAAGGGGCTCCAATACACAGCGTAAGGCTTACTACCCCTGCAATTTGTGGCGAGGTTAAAATGGAGTAGGATTTCTCCATTTTCGCAACGTAAGTCCTTACGCTGTATATTGGATACCAAACTGCGCTGGTTTGGTATACCTGTCTATAGGCCAAAAAACTACGGCCGAAGGCAGAAATATACGAGCGTAACTTCTATGTTACGCCGTATATGTGATACCAAAGCAGCGCAAAATTTGGCGTCGCCGGCTTTTGCGGGCGACGCTGCATATCGGATCGGGCCCCAGGTAGGTAAAAGGGACACAATTCAAAATTAAACTTTCATGAATCAGATGTTTTAAGAGACTTTCCAATTCACTTCCATTATCAAAGTTCACACTTTATATGCACACTTGATGAGTTACCAGCTCCTACTGAACATGTGCAAGAGTTTGCAGTGTATGCATGGTCTGTGATTAGCTGATAGATGTCACAATATAGGGGGCTGACAAATTAAAGGAAATGTTGAATTTTGCTAGGGGAAAAAAAATCTAATACTCATTTAAAATTAAGAGTAAGTGTTATTGTTATGAACTCTATAGATTATGCAATCCTACTGTATTTAACCCTTTCATGACAGGGTTAAAGTGTCTACATCGGAACACCTGTTCCGATGTAGACAAATTGAAACTACGCGATCGTGCATACGATCGCGAGATTTCAATTATTGGATCGCATCTGGGGGGCGTCCCTACAACCCTAGGAACGCCCTCCAGACCGCGATCAAGTCCTTGAAGCACAGAAGGCTTCAGGACAGCCGTTTGTTATGACGTTCTATTCCGTCATAACGGCTTTAAAGCCCAGTGTAAATATGACGGAATAGAACGGCATAACGGCGTTAAAAGGTTAATGGTCCTTTAATATTTCTATATGTTTAATAAACATTTTGATGCCAGAATTCCTTAAGCTTGTGACAAATGTGTTAACCTTAGCTGCATTGCAGTCATTTTGTTATGTCTATGATCCGTATGTATAAGGAATTAAAGGTACATGAAACACAAATCTATTTATTTCATGATTCAGATAGAGCATGCAATTTTAAACAACTTTCTAATTTATTTCTATTATCAAAATGTATTTGTTCCCATTAAATCTTTTGTTGAAAAGCAGGGATATAAGCTCAGGAGCGTGCACATGTCAGGGGCACTTTATGGCAGCAGTTTTGCAAGAACGTTATCTATTTGCAAGAGCACTAGATGGCAGCACTATTTTCTGACATGTAGTGCTCCAGACACCTACCTAGGTATCTATTCAACAAAGAATACCATAAGAATGAAGCAAATTTGAAACTTTTTTTTGTCTGAATCATAAAATATATATTTGTCGGGTTTCATATATCTAAGTACAGCATTACAAGTTTACTGAATGTGAAACAAAGGTTATTTGGTAAGCCTCTTGAGTGACCAATCAAGGATATAAAGAAATACATAAATACTGCCATGCCTGTGCATAACTAAAAGCACTTATTTTTATTGCAGCTGGTGCGTATGCTCATAAGAAACATAAAAGGGACAGTGGCATTTGCACAAACTGTGGGCATCACTGTTATTATTATTGTTTACTTATCATACAACGCTGGGTTCCAGGTGTCGTCAGTATAGTAGTGCCCAAAAACAGATATTAGATTTCCAATGGAAGATGATGTGGTGTCCGTACTCTGATAGGCAAAGGGATAACATGCTGACAGCAGTGCCTTTCTCATCATACCTTTGTCTCTCTGTTGAATCCACATATACAAAAATAGCAAGATGAGTATATCACTTTACACTATTTGGCTTTTTTTTCTCATCCATTTAAATAAATGCATAGCAGGTATTTGCTGCTTTGCTATCATGACCCTCCTGTTATGGCTGCTATACCGCCATAAACCAAATCTAAGCTTGACAAACTGGTGTATTTGAGGGTGAAGCATACATAAGCGCACAGGTAGCTCTCACATATGGGAAAAGCTCTCTTTGGTATCCAGCAGCAATGTCAGGGCCAGGTAATCTGACTACAATGTTGGATGTTGTGGGAGGAGAGCATTTGTATTATGAAATCTTGCCAACCATGTTATCCTGGTGCAAAAACATTGTAGTTAACAATCTCGATCTCCAGAAAGGTTAGGGTTAGGATTAACCTCTTAGGTAGCAGAGAGGGGTGCAAATTGCTTTGTATTTGCTTTGGCACTTAAGAGGCTAAACAGAGCCTTTCCTGCTCCTCTTCCTCTGTTCCACTCCTTGCACTTTATTCCCCTACCCAAACTATCATGTCTTTTTTCCTTCATCTCTCCTTCACAATCTGCTTAGACTTTTCTCCTGTTTACTCCACTCTTTCTTCTTTTATCACTTCATCTTGCCTGCCCCACGCCTCTCTGTCACCAGTGACATGTTCTAGTAGTATTCTCTATACAGAGAAGGTGACAACTCCTTCCCCAGACCACACCAAACAAGTGCACACCACCCACAAGTAAGCAAACACACACAAACACATGCAGATTACAATCGGTGCTCTTTGGAATGCTGCCACTTAAATCATGCAAAGTATCTCAACAACCCACTTTACAAACGATTCCTGTCGATTACAGCAGCCTCCATATTTAATATTATGCCCTAACTTACCAACTGATTATTTATTTGGCTGTGCAATAAATACAATCTATTAATTGTACTAGGTTACACATAATTATATTCTGTCTTCTCAGTTTTTACTTTGTTAGCCTGTTTGCATAACATTTTATTACAATTGTCAAAAGGCAATATTTATATATCATCCAAATACGGTCTTAAAATGTATGATTTGAGTAAAGGCCTATACCTAGGAATACAGCTACAAAGCCCCAAGTTCCATAATTCTGAATCCAAAATGTTTAATTAATGTTTTGTTAAAAAATAAAATATCAAAAATTACTATTTTCCCCCACCGTTAAGTTATTATCTTCTCTGTCTTTGATGTGTCTTTTTGTGTTAAAAAATGCAAATAATAGTCTATATTTATTTAAAACAACACGTGTTACCTTTCTATTTACAGTACTGTATTATCTTTCTGAGGGTACTATGTATACCAAATGATTACAAATTATATAAAGCTACCTTTATCTTACAAAAGCCATATTGTGACATATAAATATTGCCTAATTTACATAAGAAATTGATGTTTACACCTGGTCCCATCCCCTCTCCAAACTGTCCCATTTTAATGATGCAAATATTCTAAAATCCAAACATTTTCTGGTCACAAGCATTTTGGATAATTGTAAACCTGTAGCAATTATTTTAATAAGGTATAATATAGAATTGTATTTTTGGGACCACAGATATCCTTTAAATTATGGATGAAAATAAACTATTGTCAGTAAGTGCTGCAGTAGTAGATTCATACAAAAGCCTTTCAGTGGAGGAGGTACATGAATTTAGTAAACCTCTTCCTTTGCAAAGTCACAAAGATACAATCAGTAATAGTCAATTAAAGTTTTGAATCTCACATTTGGCAGACAATTTTATGTCCCTTTAACACTGGTGACTTCAAGCCACCATTCCCATTACGTAGAAGAAATCCCATGTGTGCAACAGTTCAAGCTAAACCTACAGATTTTGCTTTTTGGCCTTTCTAGGGAGTGTGGGCAGGGGCGTCTTTAACACAGGGCAAAAGGGGCAGCTGCCCAGGGCCCAGTCTTTGTCGAGGGGCCCAAGAGTCCTAAAAATTTTTTTTTTTTAGTTCATGCCAGACTGCTGATGTAATGTGACATGGGGGGGACACACAGTCAGTCCTAATATTGTCACAGTAATAAGGTCTCTGCTTATATTTATTTGTGAGAAACTGTGCCAGACCGTGCCAATGTCATTTGACATTCCAAGCTAGTGCCATGTGCTGTTTTAGATGTGCACTGTGCAGCACTGGATGCTAAGCCCTAATTTGGCATGCAGCCAATCCCACTGCATCAGAAAAGGTCCTGCTGGGGTTACCACTGTTACCAGGTAACTGCCTTTGTGGTGGGGATTGTTTCTGGGTAGGGCTGACTGTAGGCGCATGCAGCAGAAAGCTGGAGTGGCAGGCACGTGAGGATTTGAGCATCTGTGCAGCTGCATACACTGCTCTCTTTAGTCTTGAGGCTGTGTGACTCTTCTGTATCCATGCAGCCTTGTGCAGACAGCATCCAGTCTGCTGGTCTCCTTAGCCCTGCTCTTTCTGCTGTGGCTCTAAAATAAACTAACTGAAGTTTGTTAGGGGAACAGTGCTTTGTAGAAAGGTGTCAGTGGGAAGAATAAGTAAGTGTACACATGCCCCTCCTCCATGCAGCATTGTCTAGTGCAGGATGAGAGGGAACTGGTTCCTAGCAAAGAAGTGACATGTGCTGCTGTGGCTGATGTATAGCTGATACTTCACACATTAAGGTTAGGTTTATTTTTTTAGTTTTTATTTCTCTCTGTCTCAGATTTTACAGCTTCCCATAGTAGTTCTACTGTTCCAGTCAGTAAACTTATATTTATTTGTCTGCACCTTCATGCTTCCGCCTCAGTCTTTACCTTGCTTTGCTCCTGTTGGCTGCCCTAAATCTCTTTAACTAGCTAACCTCACACCAGAATCATATTCAAAAGCATATTAAATTAATCCAGAGTGGAGGAATTTATATATTTATTTACTTATTAGTAATGCTTAGATCCAGTTTCACATATTACAATTTTTTTTAATGATTAGCCCAGCAGTGGATGATTCACTGCTGGGTTAATAATTAAAAAAAAAAAAAAAATTTGATTTAGTTGTTTTTTGGTATGTTGGGGTGGAGAGCAAAATGGGGGGGGGGGGCAAGAAAATGTTTGCCCAGGGTCCAGTCAATATTAAAGATGGCCCTGAGCGTGGGACAGGCACATTTTCACAAAAGCAAGAGGTATTTAATGTCCCTATAAATTCTAAGCATGTTAAAATATTCTGATATTGAAAGTCATCCAGAGAGGGAATAGAGATGAGCTAAATAGCGGTGATTAAACTGGCATTTAAATAAAAACTGGTATCATTAAAAAAGAACAGCAAGGAAACATGCTACATGTTTTTGTTGCCTGAAAAGGGATTTGGTTAAAGATGTTAAAATTGATATTGAATCTAACAGGAAGTGCATGTTTGTGCACGATTGACAATCAATAATTAACCACTTGCTAAAAAGAACAGTTCCTACAGCTAAGAGGACAGGGACACATCTCAAGCACAAACGCAAATAGTTATTTTTGATAAAAAAATAGAAATAATAATTTATATCAGTTCACTTATAAAGCTATGGTACTAGATGTGCACAGTTACATTATCAGTAATGTTTTATTGTGTGTGGGTAATGTTTAACAACAATGGGCACTGAATAAACAGTGGGACTTAGACAAACAGACTTCCTAAAAAGTGCTGGGCTGGCTTCCTTGCAGTGAGCTGTACATAATAGGGAGAGACGTGGCAGAAAACAAAAGCCTTGATTATATCCCATGGAAGTAGTGACCTCTTTGCCCAGCTTGGGACAGAAAAGACATATCAAACCAGGCATGAAAATCCCCTGGGAGAGTTCAACAGGACTGTTATGGGAGAGGTTGTTAGAAGAGCTAAAATTTCTTATCCTTAAAGGGACAGTACAATGTAAAAATGTTTTTCACTTAATGCATTTTCAATGACTTGTTATACAAGCTGCAGAGTATAAAAAGTATGAGAAATTAAATTTTTAGGTTTATTTGTGTATATGAATTAGCTAGTTTTGTGCTTTTAAACCACAGCCTATTGAAATAGGTTGAGCTTGCAAGTAATATCAGATCTCATCATGTTATCACTGTGTGTACACACACTTGCTTCCTTATTTTATATCTGTTTGTAAACTAAAGTTTACTTAGAGAGAACACTGGAAAATTAACATTTTATTACTTAAAGGGACATAATACTCATATGCTAAATCACTTGAAACTGATGCAGTATAACTAAAAAGCTGACAGGAAAATATCACCTGAGCATCTCTATGTAAAAAAGGAAAATATTTTACCTCACAATTTCCTCAGCTCAGCAGAGTAAGTTCTGTGTAAAAATTTATACTCAGCTGCTGCCCAGCTGCAGGTAAAAAAATGAAAAAAAAAATGAAGAAATGAACAGCAGCCAATCAGCATCAACAGTGCTGAGGTCATGAACTCTTTTACTGTGATCTCATGAGATTTCACTTAACTCTCATGAGATTTCATAGTAAACTTCCTTAAACTGAATAGGGAAATAAGATGAGTGTGCACGTAAGCTCACTCCCTTAGCTGTCCCGGAACAGGCATACTGATTTGCTGCTTAGAAGTTATTTACAATGGGATGTGGCTACTGAGGAAGTTTTGAGGTAAAATATCTTTCTTTTTTACATAGAGATGATCAGGTGATATTTTCTCGTCCGCTTTTTACATCTATGCTGCATCACTTTCAAGTGTTTCAAAATTTGGGTATCATGGCCCTTTAAGTATTATGCACCCTACTGAGAGTGTAATTTCTTCTGTTGGCTGTGTTTATTTAGGATTATCAATAGCCTAGACTCCAGTAAAAACACTTTCAGTGTAGGTTGGGATTCCACAGGTTAAATCAGCTATTCCAAATGCCAAAATAAGGGTTAACAAGCTACTTGTAAAGATTTAACCCCTTAATAGGGTGACCATATGGCCACTTTAAAAAGAGACACAGATGAAAAATACATATGTTGGGTTCTTATGAAAAAAAAATATTTAAACAGCCCTGACATATGTATTTTTAATGTGTGTCCCTTTTTAAAGCGGAAATATGGTCATCCTACCCCTTAAGGGTTTTCCTGTTACTAATAACCGCATTATTATACCCTCCCTTCTGGTCACCAAACTATTAACTACACAATCCCTATAGAAAGACCGACGAGGTACAGGGGTTTTAACAAATCAAGCAGTGTCCCAGTTCTTTCAGTTTAAGTGTTAAATAAAATAGGATATGCACAACCACCTTGGCAATTAGATGTTACTTGAATCAGAACTGGCTAGTACTGCCCCCTATTTGTTCAAAGTTCACCCAAAATGGTTACTTTACCCAGCATGTAAATAACATGTTGCAGTTTCTGTGGTTTTCAGATATCATGGTGTGAGCAGCATATCACTCAGGCTAAACAATAAAGTAGTCCTAAAGGTGTCCGCTTCTTTTGTGACATAAGATCAGTGGTTTTAGGCTGTAGAAGCACAAGGTCATTGACAAATATGCTATTTTCCTTTTTCTTTTTTTTGTGTTGTTTTACAAAATCATTCCCAAGTCCTAGGGTTGAAAAGACAACTGGAATAATATTGAAATATTTTTTTAAGGAAAAGTGACCTATGCAATAAACCAGCAATGAAACAACAACATCAAAGGGACAGCCAATATGATCCTAACACACTGCTGCATTTTACAGTTGCAATGTGAGACCCAATGAATTGAGATTCTAGGGTGTTGAAACCCTCCTTCAAAGATGAGGGACAATCAGGGTGATGATGTGTGAGCCATTCCAACCAAACATCTCTGGACATGTAGGTTTAAGTCCCAGGAGAGTCATTATGTTAACAGCTTACTGTTTGTTTAGCTGGTGGACCAAGAGGAACCTGATAATTGCAGGTCAGAAGAAGGTGAAAGGCAATGCCATGGAGGGGGGATGAGAGTAAAAAAAGTAGAATAGTAATCATAGGAGGGACTTTTTACTCTTATTATCAAATTTTCTTAGTTTTCTTGTTATCCTTTGTTGAAGCATAAACCCAGGTAGGCTGATAGGAGTCTGTGGAAGCTGTATTTGCAGCATTGTATAATAGTGCCATAACACTGCTACCATATGGCTATATACACATGCACGCTCCTGAGATCACCTAGGATTAATCATTAACAAAGAATATGAAAAGAACTAGGCAAAATTGATAATATAAGTAAAATGGAATTTAGTTTTAAACTGCATGCTATGAGGCCCATTTATCAAGCTCCGTATGGAGCTTGAAGGGCCGTGTTTCTGGCGCGTAGCGGTCTAAAGACTAGAAATTGTTTATTTAGGTTTAGTTTTGTATATGAAATAGCTGGTTTTGTTCTTTGACAACACAACCCATCAAATTAGGTTGAGCTTGCTTCGTAATCTTATTTTTGTTTGTATATCAACTCCCAATACTTAAGAGAGAACAACTGGAAATTAACATTCTCTTCTACCTCTCACTGGGAGTGGTGTAATTTCTTCTGCTGGCAGTGTTTACACAGATTTTTTTTTATAGCCTATAAATATAACATAGGTAGGGATACCACAGGCAAAATCAACTATTTCAAACACCAATAGAAAGGTAAATGATGTGCTATTTGTAAACAATTGAATGCACTCTAGCAGATAACATGGATCAATGGGAACAAATTAAAGGGGAAACATTTAGGTTAATTTGTCCCTTTAATCACTACTTGTTCCTGCAAAATAAGTGCTGTAAGCAGAACATACATGCGGCTTCCATACAGGACTTCATCTATGAGTTTGCGGGGGTTAAACACATAGTAAGATTTAAATCATTTTAACTTGAGGCCATATTATTAACACTAGATTTTTTAAAAAGTGGAACCCACACTACAAATCACGTGATCCACAGATCAGCACTTAGAGAGCTGCTTTAAGACACAATCTACCCTCTGGGCACCTGTGATCAAGAGGTTTAGGGGTGAATGACACAAGTTATAGGAATTGCTTTGAGTATGGTTCATAGTTTATGCAACAGCAAGAAGACCACGTAGGATAGACAGGTCTTATCTATGGGTACAAGTGCCTGATTTGTGGGTTCCTCTCAGACCATATTGATAATATTTTCATTTCAAAGCCCATCTTAAGTCTCAGTCTTTATCTCAAGTCATTTTACTCTCGGAATGTTTACAGTTTTGTGACTGGCTCTTTAATTTAGAGTATATGGTTGTTAGGGTTAATTCCTTAGATTACAATGGTACATTTCCTTGGCTCCTCACCATAAGCCATTGCACTATTTGAGTGTTGTATTAGCAACAGGATTCAAAATGCAACGGTCTTTGAATTGCTGTTTTATATATGACACTTAAAAAAGGTATGAGCTTATATTTATCTATAGTGTAGCCAATTAACCAAGGAGGGCGATCATGCCAGTATACAAAGGTGAAGAAGAATACTTTGGGGCACAAATGAGGCCCCTTTCAGTCATTTATTCACATCGTCTGACAGCTCACTCCTGAGAACATTGCATTACTTGACAACTCTGCTAATTATAGCGTGTGAGTAAGCATAACCTCCGCCCACACCCGAAATAGCTGAACAGAGCAAAATCAGAATACAAAATAAATATTCAGCAGCCTGAATTAGATACAAAGGCCCCCATTCCAAATAAAGAGTTTGCTCTGCAAAAACATTGTATGAAGCATTGGTGATATTTAACGTAATTTGCAGCCAAACTAAAAAGCTGCTGTTTAAATAATTTAAACTGACAAATTAGGAATATGATATTGAAGAGGGGGAACAAAAGCAGATGAGCTGCAAGCATTCTTGGGGGTGGTGTTAGCATATCATCATAAAAGTAAAGCATATGTGTTTAATATGAAAGCAAAATATAACAGTTCATTAAATTAGGGCTAGATTAGTGGAGCGCAAAATTATTGCCCGCCCGCAAAAAGGCTGTTTATTGTTACCACGAGCTTGCGGTAGCAATTAGCGTTCAGAAACGTAACCAGAGATCCAATAAAAATATAGGGCGCATTATATGTTTTTTTGTATTTAAAAAAATAATAATTGGTTTTTACGTAAAAAAAACACAACTGCGCTAGGCAGTTTTTGGGATCTAATGTTGGTGGGAGTGGGGTGTTGTAAGTGCCTTTATATTGCGGTGTGTTCCCAGTAAATATATATGTATATTCTTATATATATAAATATATATTTATTTGTGTTAAAGGGATACTAAACCCACATTTTTCTTTAATGATTCAGATACAGCATGCAATTTTAAGCAACTTTCTAATTTACTCCGGCTATAAATAGTTTTTCGTTCTATTGCTATCTTTATTTAAAAAGCAGGAATTTAAAGCTTAGGATAGTGCTTGCTTATTGGTGGCTACATTTAGCAAACCAATAAGCAAGCATAACCCAGGTTCTCAACCAAAAATGGGCCGGCTCTTAAGCTTTACATCCCTGCTTTTTAAATAAAGAAGCAGGAGAACAAAGAAATATTGATAATAGAAGTAAATTGGAAAGTTCCTCAAAATTGCATACTCTATCAGAATCATTAAAGAAAAAAATGTGGGTTTAGTGTCCCTTTAATATGTGTATATACACATATTAACACATAAATATATATGTATATAGTCATATACATAAATATTTAAAAACATAAATTATGCTTACCAGATAATTTCATTTCCATTTGTATGAGGAGATTCCATGGCTTCATTCCTTACTTGTGGGAAATACTGAACCTGGCCACCAGGAGGAGGCAAAGACACCACAGCGAAAGGCTTAAATACCTCCCCCATTCCCCTCATCCCCCAGTCATTCTGCAGAGGGAACAAGGAACAGTAGGAGAAATATCAGGGTATAAATGGTGCCAGAAGAACAAAAAATTTTGGTCCGCCCAACGGACAAAATGGGCGGGAGCCGTGGATTCTCCTCATACAGATGGAAATTATCTGGTAAGCATAAATTATGTTTTCCATCTTAATATGAGGAGCGTCCATGGCTTCATTCCTTACTTGTGGGAAACATATACCCAAGTTCTAGAGGACACTGAATGAAACGGGAGGGTAAAAAGAGAGGCGGACCCTATTCTGAGGCCACCACAGCCTGCAAAACCTTTCTCCCAAAAGATGCTTCAGCCGAAGCAAAAACGTCAAACTTGTAACATTTTGAAAAGGTATGTAAGGAGGACCAGATAGCCGCCTTACAAAGCTGCTCCATAGATGCCTCATTCTTGAAGGCCCAAGAGGAAGCCACTGCTCTAGTAGAATGAGCCTTAATCCTCTGAGGAGGCTTATGTCCTGCTGTTTCATAAGCTAAGGGAATAATGCTCCTCAACCAAAAAGACAAGGAAGTGGACAAGGCTTTCTTGCCCCTTATGCTTCCCAGAATAGACAACAAACAAAGAAGAAGTCTGTCTAAACTCCTTAGTGGCTTGAAGATAGAACTTCAAGGCCCGAACCACATCCAAATTATGAATTAACCGCTCCTTCGAAGAAGAAGGGCTAGGACACAAGGAAGGAACAACAATCTCTTGATTGATGTTGCGATCAGAACCTTAGGAAGAAAACCGAACCCAGTACGAAGAACAGCCTTATTATCATGGAATACTAGGTAAGGGGGCTCACATTGCAAGACAGCCATCTCAGATACTTTGCGTGCAGAGGCAATAGCCAGTAAAAAGAGAACCTTCCAAGATAACAATTTAATGTCAAGGCCATGCATAGGCTCAAACGGAGCCCTCTGCAAAACCTTAAGAACAAGATTTAAGCTCCAAGGAGTAGTGCTAGGTCGTAACACAGGTCTGATTCTAGACAGAGCCTGAACAAAGGACTGGACGTCAGGAAACTCAGCGAGCCTCTTGTGCAGTAAAACAGAGAGGGACGAAATCTGTCCCTTAAGAGAGCTAGACGAAAGGCGCTTCTCCTGACCTTATGCCAGGGAAATCCATGCTCTTTACACCAGAATAAGTAGGTCCTCCACCCCTTATGATAGATGTGACGAGTAACCGGCTTACGGGCTTGAATGAGAGTATCAATAACTCTCTCAGAAAAACCTCTCTTGGCTAGGACTAAGCGTTCAATCTTCACGCAGTCAGCCTCAGAGAATCTAGATTTTGATAAACAAAAGAACCTTGTTCCAAAAGATCCCTACGACAAGGTAACCTCCATAGAGGAGAAGATGACATCCCCACTAGATCCGTGAACCACATCCTTCGAGGCTACGATGGAGCAATAAGTATCACTAACGCCTGCTCCTGTTTGATGCGGGCCACTACACAAGGAATGAATGGTAACGGCGGGAAAAGGTAGATTAGAAAACCTCCAAGGCGCTGCTAATGCATCTATTAGCTCCACCTGAGGATCCCTGGACCTCGACCCATATTTGGGTAGTTTGGTATTGAGACGAGACGCCATGATATCTATGTCTGGCGTCCCTCAACTGTTGCATATCTCCGCAAACACTTCGGGATGGAGAAACTATTCTCCTGGATGAAAGGATTGTCTGCTGAGAAAATCAGCTTCCCAGATGTGGATCGCTGACAGCGAACAGCTGTGGGCCTCCGCCCACTCCAGAATCCGAGATACTTCCCTCACTGCTAAGGAGCTTCTTGTTCCCCCCTGATGGTTGATGTAAGCCACCGAGGTTATGTTGTACGATTGGAATCTGATAAACTGGGTCGAACCCAGAAGGGGCCAAGCCTTCAGAGTATTGATGATCGCTCGAAGTTCCAAGATGTTGATCGGGAGGAGGGATTCCTCAAGTCCACAGGCCCTGCATCTTCCTGGCACGCCAAACAGCTCCCCATCCTGAGAGACTCACGTCCGTAGTCACAGTCTCCCAAAATGGTCTCAAAAAGGAAATCTGTTGAGACAGATCTGAATGATTGCCGTTCCACTGTCTCAGCATGCACAACTGAAGAGATCTGAGATGGAATCTGGCAAAGGGGATGATGTATATGCAGGACACCATGAGTCCAATTACCTTACACCATACACCAAGCCACAGATGGCCTGAAGGAGGTTTGGAGGGCAAGACAATTGGAAGTTAGCTTGTAACGTCTCTGGTCTGTAAGAAATATCCTCACTGATATAGAATCTATTATCGTACCCAGGAACTCCACCCTGGTACTGGGAATAAGAGAACTTTTTTCTAAGTTTATCTTCCATCCATGAGATCGAAGAAGAGAAAGAAGAGCTTTCGAATGGTCCTCTGCCAGACGGTGCTTGAACCAAAATATCGTTTAAGTACGGTGCCACGAGCAGAGCCCCTAGAACCTTCGTAAAAACTCTTGGAGCAGTAGCTAGACCAAACGGAAGTACAATGAACTGGAAGTGCTGGTCCATGAACGCAAATCTTAGGAACTTGAAGTGTTACTTGTGTATAGGGGCATGAAGGTAAGCATCTTTCAGGTCTATCGTGGTCATAAACTGTCCTTCATGGACTAAAGGAAGAATGGACCTTATTGTCTCTATCTTGAACGAGGGGACAGACAGGAATTTGTTTAAACACAAAGTACCCTCCTTCTTTGGGACCACAAACAGGTTTGAAAAGTATACCAGACCTCTCTCTGATGGAGGTACCGGTACAATGACCACAAGGGCGGAGAGATCCCTCACACACCCTAGAAAAGCCTCTCTCTTTTCTGGCCTTAAAAGACAGCTTTGATAAGAGGAATCTGCCCCTGGGAGGATGAGACTTGAAACCTATCCTGTATTCCTGAGCGATGACCTCCCGTACCCACGGGTCTTGCATGCCCCCAAACCAAGCTTCTGAAAAGAGTGACAGTCTGCCCCTTACCAGATCCAAAGCCGGATCGGGGGCTGCCCCTTCATGCAGACTTTGACTTGGCGGGCTTCTTATTCTGCTTGGATTTATTCCAGGACTGAGGAGGTTTCCAAGTTCCCTTAGACTGCTCCGGCTTAGCAGAGGGCTGCTGACGTTGGGATTTGTCCAAACGAAAGGAATGAAAATTAGGACCTTGTCCCTTAGGCTTGTTCTTTTTATCCTGCGGTAAAAAGGCACCTTTGCCTCCAGTAACCGTAGATATTATGGAGTCCAGGCCTTGACCAAAAATAATCTTTCCCTTGAATGGGAGGGAAAGAAGTCTAGACTTCAAAGTCATGTCCGCAGACCAAGATTTCAGCCAGAGTGCCCTACGGGCTAGCACAGAAAAACCTGAAGCCTTGGCGTTCAGGCGAATAATCTGCATATTTACATCACAAATAAAAGAATTAGCTACCCTTAAAGCCCTAATTCTTTCCAGGACCGTGTCGAGGGGACCCTCCACCTCGATCAATTCAGATAAGTAGTCGCACCAGTAGGTAGCTGCTCCAACAACCGCAGCAACAGCCGCTGCTGCTTGGAACAAATATCCCTATGCTACATTTTTTTGTAATAGAGTTTCCAGCTTCTTATCCATGGGCTCTTTAAATGATGAACTATCCTCAAGTAGGATAGTAGTGCGTTTAGCAAGTGTGGAGATAGCACTGTCTACCTTAGGGACGGAACCCCACAACTCCAACTGAGAGTCCGGAACCGGGAACAATTTCTTAAAGGAAGAAAAAAGGGAAAAAGAAGAACCGAGTCTTTCCCATTCATTCTTAATAATGTTCACCATCTTTAAGGGAACCGGGAAAGTCTGTGGTACAACCCTGTCCTCATAGACCTTATCTAATTTAGGAATGCAAGGCGCCTTCATCATCGGATAATCTTGTATCAGATAAATTCAATAAGATAGTAGATGACCCCTGGGAAGAATAGCAATATTTAACCTTTCGCTTGCGCTTAGCAGTGCGAGGTAAAGCACTAAAGGCCGCAGACACTGCCGTCTGTAACTGTTCAGTAAAGTCTGGCCGTAAAAGGGCCCCTCCAGATGGAGGAATAGGAGTGCTACAGGAAGCTGCATGTGTATTAGGAGATGAATGTAGGGTGCGCACCTCACAGGACAAAGACTCCACAGAGGTAGAAGGCTCAGTACTAAACATATTAGCTTTCTTTGATAAGATTACTTTATCAAGGCATGTGGAACATAATTGAGCAGGCGGGTATACCGTGGCCTCCTCACGGTCAGGAAGAAGAGAATCACTGTGACCACACCCGGTCACATGGTGAGCCCTGCACCACTAAAAGCGTGCCAAGCCTAACTGGCTGTGCAGCGCTCCAAAGTGAAAGTAAAACCTGTACGTTCCAACAACTACCTGAGCCACATCTCAAACATGTCACAGCATAAACACGATATTAAAAATATGTGATTAATCCCTCCTGTTTAATAATCCCCTTCCGGAGAAATTAACCCTTGATTCCATTCAGATAAAGGAGTCACACTGTGACCCTGTCTTCTTGCGTTATCAAATGTGTATAGAAAATGAAACAATCTTACCGGAATCTATGTTGTGGAACAGAAACACAGCCTCTCAAGTTTGACAGTCTTGTAGCATCGCTCCTGACATGGACTTGAGTGATAGAAGCAGGCAGTGAAACTCGTCAACACTGATTGCTTGGGAGCTGTTAATACGAGTCTGGATGGGTTCGCAGAAAGACTCTCCCTGCATCTCCAGACTCTAACATTCGTTAATGTTCTCACTGAGAGGTCCCATTTCGAAGAGTACGACCCTCCATAAGGAACTACTCCGTATCTTCTGACACTTCTCTGCCAACCTCCTGTGACAAAAGGCAAAGAATGACTGGGGGATGAGGGGAGTGGGAGGTATTTAAGCCTTTGGCTGGGGTGTCTTTGGCTCCTCCTGGTGGCCAGGTTCAGTATTTCCCACAAGTAAGGAATGAAGCCATGGACTCTCCTCATATTAAGATGGAAAATATGCTGCCATTGCTGCACTACTTATCCTTGGCTGCGCAAGGTTCTGATGCCGCCTCTGACAGCATCAGAACAAGGCTCCCATTGGACACTATGGAAGCGTGCTACTTCCCAGCAATGTGTTAACTTGAAATAACAGCGCACATTAGTGTGCGCTGGTATTACACAGTGGAGCACAAATAACATAATTTATGTAAGAACTTACCTGATAAATTCATTTCTTTCATATTAACAAGAGTCCATGAGCTAGTGACGTATGGGATATACATTCCTACCAGGAGGGGCAAAGTTTCCCAAACCTTAAAATGCCTATAAATACACCCCTCACCACACCCACAAATCAGTTTAACGAATAGCCAAGAAGTGGGGTGATAAGAAAAAGTGCGAAGCATATAAAATAAGGAATTGGAATAATTGTGCTTTATACAAAAAAATCATAACCACCACAAAAAAGGGTGGGCCTCATGGACTCTTGTTAATATGAAAGAAATGAATTTATCAGGTAAGTTCTTACATAAATTATGTTTTCTTTCATGTAATTAACAAGAGTCCATGAGCTAGTGACGTATGGGATAATGACTACCCAAGATGTGGATCTTTCCACACAAGAGTCACTAGAGAGGGAGGGATAAAATAAAGACAGCCAATTCCTGCTGAAAATAATCCACACCCAAAATAAAGTTTAACAAAAAACATAAGCAGAAGATTCAAACTGAAACCGCTGCCTGAAGAACTTTTCTACCAAAAACTGCTTCAGAAGAAGAAAATACATCAAAATGGTAGAATTTAGTAAAAGTATGCAAAGAAGACCAAGTTGCTGCTTTGCAGATCTGGTCAACCGAAGCTTCATTCCTAAACGCCCAGGAAGTAGATACTGACCTAGTAGAATGAGCTGTAATTCTTTGAGGCGGAGTTTTACCCGACTCAACATAGGCAAGATGAATTAAAGATTTCAACCAAGATGCCAAAGAAATGGCAGAAGCTTTCTGGCCTTTCCTAGAACCGGAAAAGATAACAAATAGACTAGAAGTCTTACGGAAAGATTTCGTAGCTTCAACATAATATTTCAAAGCTCTAACAACATCCAAAGAATGCAATGATTTCTCCTTAGAATACTTAGGATTAGGACATAATGAAGGAACCACAATTTCTCTACTAATGTTGTTGGAATTCACAACTTTAGGTAAAAATTCAAAAGAAGTTCGCAACACCGCCTTATCCTGATGAAAAATCAGAAAAGGAGACTCACATGAAAGAGCAGATAATTCAGAAACTCTTCTAGCAGAAGAGATAGCCAAAAGGAACAAAACTTTCCAAGAAAGTAATTTAATGTCCAATGAATGCATAGGTTCAAACGGAGGAGCTTGAAGAGCTCCCAGAACCAAATTCAAACTCCAAGGAGGAGAAATTGACTTAATGACAGGTTTTATACGAACCAAAGCTTGTACAAAACAATGAATATCAGGAAGAATAGCAATCTTTCTGTGAAAAAGAACAGAAAGAGCAGAGATTTGTCCTTTCAAAGAACTTGCGGACAAACCCTTATCCAAACCATCCTGAAGAAATTGTAAAATTCTCGGTATTCTAAAAGAATGCCAAGAAAAATGATGAGAAAGACACCAAGAAATATAAGTCTTCCAGACTCTATAATATATCTCTCGAGATACAGATTTACGAGCCTGTAACATAGTATTAATCACGGAGTCAGAGAAACCTCTATGACCAAGAATCAAGCGTTCAATCTCCATACCTTTAAATTTAAGGATTTCAGATCCGGATGGAAAAAAGGACCTTGTGACAGAAGGTCTGGTCTTAACGGAAGAGTCCATGGCTGGCAAGATGCCATCCGGACAAGATCCGCATACCAAAACCTGTGAGGCCATGCCGGAGCTATTAGCAGAACAAACGAGCATTCCCTCAGAATCTTGGAGATTACTCTTGGAAGAAGAACTAGAGGCGGAAAGATATAGGCAGGATGATACTTCCAAGGAAGTGATAATGCATCCACTGCCTCCGCCTGAGGATCCCGGGATCTGGACAGATACCTGGGAAGTTTCTTGTTTAGATGAGAGGCCATCAGATCTATCTCTGGGAGCCCCCACAATTGAACAATCTGAAGAAATACCTCTGGGTGAAGAGACCATTCGCCCGGATGCAACGTTTGGCGACTGAGATAATCCGCTTCCCAATTGTCTACACCTGGGATATGAACCGCAGAGATTAGACAGGAGCTGGATTCCGCCCAAACCAAAATTCGAGATACTTCTTTCATAGCCAGAGGACTGTGAGTCCCTCCTTGATGATTGATGTATGCCACAGTTGTGACATTGTCTGTCTGAAAACAAATGAACGATTCTCTCTTCAGAAGAGGCCAAAACTGAAGAGCTCTGAAAATTGCACGGAGTTCCAAAATATTGATCGGTAATCTCACCTCCTGAGATTCCCAAACTCCTTGTGCCGTCAGAGATCCCCACACAGCTCCCCAACCTGTGAGACTTGCATCTGTTGAAATTACAGTCCAGGTCGGAAGAACAAAAGAAGCCCCCTGAATTAAACGATGGTGATCTGTCCACCACGTTAGAGAGTGTCGAACAATCGGTTTTAAAGATATTAATTGAGATATCTTCGTGTAATCCCTGCACCATTGGTTCAGCATACAGAGCTGAAGAGGTCGCATGTGAAAACGAGCAAAGGGGATCGCGTCCGATGCAGCAGTCATAAGACCTAGAATTTCCATGCATAAGGCTACCGAAGGGAATGATTGTGACTGAAGGTTTCGACAAGCTGTAATCAATTTTAGACGTCTCTTGTCTGTTAAAGACAGAGTCATGGACACTGAATCTATCTGGAAACCCAGAAAGGTTACCCTTGTTTGAGGAATCAAAGAACTTTTTAGTAAATTGATCCTCCAACCATGATCTTGAAGAAACAACACAAGTCGATTCGTATGAGACTCTGCTAAATGTAAAGACGGAGCAAGTACCAAGATATCGTCCAAATAAGGAAATACCACAATACCCTGTTCTCTGATTACAGACAGAAGGGCACCGAGAATCTTTGTGAAAATTCTTGGAGCTGTAGCAAGGCCAAACGGTAGAGCCACAAATTGGTAATGCTTGTCTAGAAAAGAGAATCTCAGGAACTGATAATGATCTGGATGAATCGGAATATGCAGATATGCATCCTGTAAATCTATTGTGGACATATAATTCCCTTGCTGAACAAAAGGCAATATAGTCCTTACAGTTACCATCTTGAACGTTGGTATCCTTACATAGCGATTCAATAATTTTAGATCCAGAACTGGTCTGAAGGAATTCTCCTTCTTTGGTACAATGAAGAGATTTGAATAAAACCCCATCCCCTGTTCCGGAACTGGAACTGGCATAATTACTCCAGCCAACTCTAGATCTGAAACACAATTCAGAAATGCTTGAGCTTTCACTGGATTTACTGGGACATGGGAAAGAAAAAATCTCTTTGCAGGAGGTCTCATCTTGAAACCAATTCTGTACCCTTCTGAAACAATGTTCTGAATCCAAAGATTGTGAACAGAATTGATCCAAATTTCTTTGAAAAAACGTAACCTGCCCCCTACCAGCGGAACTGGAATGAGGGCCGTACCTTCATGTGAACTTAGAAGCAGGCTTTGCCTTTCTAGCAGGCTTGGATTTATTCCAGACTGGAGATGGTTTCCAAACTGAAACTGCTCCTGAGGACGAAGGATCAGGCTTTTGTTCTTTGTTGAAACGAAAGGATCGAAAACGATTGTTAGCCCTGTTTTTACCTTTAGACTTTTTATCCTGTGGTAAAAAAGTTCCTTTCCCACCAGTAACAGTTGAAATAATAGAATCCAACTGAGAACCAAATAATTTGTTTCCCTGGAAAGAAATGGAAAGTAGAGTTGATTTAGAAGCCATATCAGCATTCCAAGTCTTAAGCCATAAAGCTCTTCTGGCTAAGATAGCCAGAGACATAAATCTAACATCAACTCTAATAATATCAAAAATGGCATCACAGATGAAATTATTAGCATGCTGGAGAAGAATAATAATATCATGAGAATCACGATTTGTTACTTGTTGCGCTAGAGTTTCCAACCAAAAAGTTGAAGCTGCAGCAACATCAGCCAATGATATAGCAGGTCTAAGAAGATTACCTGAACATAGATAAGCTTTTCTTAGAAAAGATTCAATTTTTCTATCTAAAGGATCCTTAAACGAGGTACCATCTGATGTAGGAATGGTAGTACGTTTAGCAAGGGTAGAAATAGCCCCATCAACTTTAGGGATTTTGTCCCAAAATTCTAACCTGTCAGGCGGAACAGGATATAATTGCTTAAAACGTTTAGAAGGAGTAAATGAATTACCCAATCTATCCCATTCCTTAGCAATTACTGCAGAAATAGCATTAGGAACAGGAAAGACTTCTGGAATAACCGCAGGAGCTTTAAAAACCTTATCTAAACGTATAGAATTAGTATCAAGAGGACTAGAATCCTCTATTTCTAAAGCAATTAGTACTTCTTTAAGTAAAGAGCGAATAAATTCCATCTTAAATAAATATGAAGATTTATCAGCATCAATCTCTGAGACAGAATCCTCTGAACCAGAAGAGTCCAAAGAATCAGAATGATGGTGTTCATTTAAAAATTCATCTGTAGAAAGAGAAGATTTAAAAGACTTTTTACGTTTACTAGAAGGAGAAATAACAGACAAAGCCTTCTTTATGGATTCAGAAACAAAATCTCTTATGTTATCAGGAACATTCTGCACCTTAGATGTTGAGGGAACTGCAACAGGCAATGGTACATCACTAAAGGAAATATTATCTGCATTAACAAGTTTGTCATGACATTTAATACAAACAACAGCTGGAGGAATAGCTACCAAAAGTTTACAGCAGATACACTTAGCTTTGGTAGATCCAGCAGGCAGAGGTTTTCCTGTAGTATCTTCTGGCTCAGATGCAACGTGAGACATCTTGCAATATGTAAGAGAAAAAACAACATATAAAGCAAAATAGATCAAATTCCTTATAAGACAGTTTCAGGAATGGGAAAAAAATGCCAAACATCAAGCTTCTAGCAACCAGAAGCAAATGAAAAATGAGACTGAAATAATGTGGAGACAAAAGCGACGCCCATATTTTTTGGCGCCAAAAAAGACGCCCACATTATTTGGCGCCTAAATGCTTTTTGCGCCAAAAATGACGCAACATCCGGAACGCCGACATTTTTGGCGCAAAATAACGTCAAAAAATGACGCAACTTCCGGCGACACGTATGACGCCGGAAACGGAAATGAATTTTTGCGCCAAAAAAGTCCGCGCCAAAAATGACGCAATAAAATGAAGCATTTTCAGCCCCCGCGAGCCTAACAGCCCACAGGGAAAAAGTCAAATTTTTGAGGTAAGAAAAAATATGATAATTAAAGCATAATCCCAAATATGAAACTGACTGTCTGGAAATAAGGAAAGTTGAACATTCTGAGTCAAGGCAAATAAATGTTTGAATACATATATTTAGAACTTTATAAATAAAGTGCCCAACCATAGCTTAGAGTGTCACAGAAAATAAGACTTACTTACCCCAGGACACTCATCTACATGTTTGTAGAAAGCCAAACCAGTACTGAAACGAGAATCAGTAGAGGAAATGGTAAATATAAGAGTATATCGTCGATCTGAAAAGGGAGGTAAGAGATGAATCTCTACGACCGATAACAGAGAACCTTATGAAATAGACCCCGTAGAAGGAGATCACTGCATTCAATAGGCAATACTCTCCTCACATCCCTCTGACATTCACTGCACGCTGAGAGGAAAACCGGGCTCCAACTTGCTGCGGAGCGCATATCAACGTAGAATCTAGCACAAACTTACTTCACCACCTCCCTTGGAGGCAAAGTTTGTAAAAACTGATTTGTGGGTGTGGTGAGGGGTGTATTTATAGGCATTTTAAGGTTTGGGAAACTTTGCCCCTCCTGGTAGGAATGTATATCCCATACGTCACTAGCTCATGGACTCTTGTTAATTACATGAAAGAAATCACTTTCATGAAAGCGATATTTAGAGCTTCATTTGTAATATGGCCCTTAATATTGTTAATGACTGCCTAATGTGTTTGAATGCAGATTGTTACATCTATCCAATAAATGATGAATACTATTTACAATTTCATATTATTTTGAATAATTTTATAAATATTTTTTTTAATTTATTTTGAATAACAAACACTTTACATTAAAAAATGATCAGTTTGGAGTCAGCATTTCTAGACGTTTGATAGTTTAAACTGAGATAAGTTATATTTTACAGTTTTTAAAACTGAGAGAAGAAAAAAAAAAGTTATGCAGACATCTAGTATGTGTTATTCACAAGCTAAAATTTGTTTTAAAATCGCCAAGATTACAAAAAATAGAAAAATCCAAAAATCAAGTTAAAGGCTGCTAGAAAAGTGTTTTTATAGATTGTTGAAGATAATGTGGTACAAAGGCACTGGGAACCACATGATAACTTGACTAGATAGAGTAGAATGGTCTTGAATTTGAAACCATACAAAAAGCTTCTACTGGATCGGAATAGACCCCAATGATGCTAATGAAATTTAACTTTGCTTTAAAAGCCAGTTAAGTACTTAGAAGGTCTCAAATTCCACTAAAGAACCTCATATACTCTCTTCCAACCCCTGGGACATAAACTGTTACATATTAAACCTGTTTGTCCTCAAAAGTTGAAGGGACTATTCTGGTCAAAATTAAACTTTCATAATTCAAATAGGGCATGCAATCTTAAATAACTTTCCAATTTACTTTTATCATCAAATTTGCTTTGTTTGCTTGGTATTCTTTGTTGAAAGCTAAACTTAGATAGACTTATATGCCAATTTTGAAGCTCTTGAAGGACGCCTCTTATCTCTGCATTTTGACAGCTAGACTGCGCTAGTTGTGTGCTATATATATCATTGTGCTCACTCCCGTGGAGTTATTTATGAGTCAGCACTTATTGGCTAAAATGCATGTCTGTCAAGAGATAAGGGGGCAGTCTGCAGAGGCTTAGATACAAGGTAATCACAGAGTTAAAAAGTTTACTAATATAGCAGTCTTGGTTATGCAAAACTGGGGGATGGGTATAAAGGGCTTATCTATCTTTTTAAACAAACATTTTCAAGTAGACTGTCCCTTTAAATGTGCTTGTCTGTTTCGACCTACAGTATATGTTCTCCGCTTGAATTTGACACTTTTTCCAAGCCAAACCACCCTCCAGGGCAGAACCAACTATATAGTGTGACCTGAATTTATTTTACTCCTAAAAAAGATCTGGCTGCCACCTAAAATCAGGAATTTCATGTACCATGCCTGTTCAGCCATTAACTTAAAATCATCTTTTTACTCTGAAGAAACCTACCTTTCTCTCGGATCAGAAATATCTGTAATCTAACCGGCTTATCTTGCTTCCTCTGAATTCAGATAAAACTGACCTGACCTGAACCCCCCGCAAATAATGCCTCCCTGTCCACCCAACTCCTGTCTGCCTGGAGTTTGGACATAGAGTTGGACATAGATTTCCAAAACATTTCTTCCCACTTATTGAATTCTCTCTCCCTGCTGGAAAACAACCACCTGTTTCCTTTGCCAACTTGGCTAAAAGATGCATTTTTCTTTTAACAGCAGTTTTACAATTTTGAAACCTGTGTGTGATAAAAAAAAGGGCGCTACATTATCTTTAGTTTGAGTCCACAATGCATTTTTCTCAGCACTCATCTCAGGAGCAGTACATTTTAAAGTGAATGGTAACACTCTGCATTGGGTATATATTTTTGTAATTGTTAAATAAAGGCCTTATATTTGTTAGGGAGCTTGTGAGGAATACTTGAATCTTGATGTTGGAGCTTTATTAGTTAATGCTTCTCATTCTTGCTTGCAGGGTCTTTTTTACTATGGCCTCTAGTTATGAAGCTCCGGACGTACCTGCCTTCGCCGGCCCCAATACGCTCGCCTAAGCTCGCCTCACATCGCCGCTGCGGACCTGAATACGTTCGCCAAAGTTATCAAAAAAGCTGTCAAAAAGCCGCGCACCAAGTACGGGGCGATGAGCAGCAGACTGTGATAGTTATCACTCATCTGATCTCGCTGCTCTTCGGCTTTTTTACAGCTTTATTGATAAGCTGTCACTAAGCACTCGCACTATACTATACTGTTCTACCCCCTATACCGGCGCCCCCAGAGCCCCCCGCAACTAAATAAAGTTATTAACCCCTAAACCACCGCTCCTAGACCCCGCCGCAACTATAATAAATATATTAACCCCTAAACCTCCGCTCCCAGACCCCGCCGCCACCTACATAATACCTATTAACCCCTATCCTGCCCCCCCTATACCGCCGCCACCTATAATAAAGTTATTAACCCCTATCCTGCGGATCCCGGACCCCACCGCAACTAAATAAATTGTTTAACCCCTAAACCGCTGCTCCCGGACCCCGCCGCCACCTATATTAAACTTACTAACCCCTAATCTGCCCCCCCTACACCGCCGCAACCTATAATAAAATTATTAACCCCTAAACCTAAGTCTAACACTAACCCTAACACCCCCTAACTTAAATATTAATTAAATAAATCTAGATAAATATTACTCTTATTAAATTAATTATTCCTATTTAAAACTAAATACTTACCTATAAAATAAACCCTAATATAGCTACAATATTACTAATAATTATATTGTAGCTATTTTAGGATTTATTTTTATTTTACAGGCAAATGTAATTTTATTTTAACTAGGTACAATAGCTATTAAATAGTTATTAACTATTTAATAGCTACCTAGATAAAATAAAGTCAAATTTACCTGTAAAATAAAAACTAACCTAAGTTACAATTACACCTAACACTACACTATCATTAAATAAATTATTCCTATTTAAAAATAAATACTTTACTGTAAAATAAACCCTTAACTAGCTACAATGTAATTAATAATTACATTGTAGCTATTTTAGGATTTATATTTATTTTAAGGCAACTTTGTATTTATTTTAACTAGGTACAATAGTTATTAAATAGTTATTAACTATTTAATAACTACCTAGCTAAAATAAATACAAAATTACCTGTAAAATAAATCCTAACCTAAGTTACAATTAAACCTAACACTACACTATCATTAAATAAATTAAATTAATTAACTACAAGTAGCTACAATTAAATAAACTAACTAAAGTACAAAAACAAACACTAAATTACAGAAAATAAAAAAAGATTACAAGAATTTTAAACTAATTACACCTAATCTAAGCCCCCTAATAAAATAAAAAAAAACAAAATAATAAAAGTCCCTACCCTATACTACATTACAAAGTAACCAGCTCTTTTACCAGCCCTTAAAAGGGCTTTTTGCGGGGCATGCCCCAAAGTAATCAGCTCTTTTGCCTGTAAAAAAAAATACAAACAAACACCCCAACATTAAAACTCACCATCCACATACCCTTACTCTAACCCACCCAAACCCCCTTAAATAAACCTAACACTACCCCCCTGAAGATCTCCCTACCTTGAGTCGTGTTCACCCAGCCGGGCCAAAGTCATCATCCAAGGGGCGCTGAAGATGTCTTCCATCCGATAGAAGTCGTCATCCAAGGGGCGCTGAAGAGGTCTTCCATCGGATAGAAGTCTTCATCCAGGCGGCGTCTTCAATCTTCATCCATCTGGAGCAGAGCGGAGCCATCTTCAAAGCAGCCGACGCAGAGCCATTCTCTTCCACCGACGCCTACTCGCCGAATGAATATTTCTTTAAGTGACGTCATCCAAGATGGCGTCCCTCGAATTCCGATTGGCTCATAGGATTCTATCAGCCAATCGGAATTAAGGTAGTAAAAATCTGATTGGCTGATCCAATCAGCCAATCAGATTGAGCTCGCATTCTATTGGCTGATCGGAACAGCCAATAGAATGCAAGCTCAATCTGATTGGCTGATTGAATCAGCCAATCAGATTTTTCCTACCTTAATTCCGATTGGCTGATAGAATCCTATAAGCCAATCGGAATTCGAGGGACGCCATCTTGGATGACGTCACTTAAAGGAATATTCATTCGGCGAGTAGGCGTCGGTGGAAGAGGATGGCTCCGCGTCGGCTGCTTTCAAGATGGCTCCGCTCTGCTCCGGATGGATGAAGATTGAAGACGCCGTCTGGATGAAGACTTCTATCGGATGGAAGACCTCTTCAGCGCCCCTTGGATGAAGACTTCTATTGGATGGAAGACATCTTCAGTGCCCCTTGGATGATGACTTTGGCACGGCTGGGTGAACACGACTCAAGGTAGGGAGATCTTCAGGGGGTTAGTGTTAGGTTTATTTAAGGGGGGTTTGGGTTAGAGTAGGGGTATGTGGATGGTGGGTTTTAATGTTGGGGGGTTGTATTTTTTTTTTTTACAAGCAAAAGAGCTGATTACTTTGGGGCATGCCCTGCAAAAAGCCCTTTTAAGGGCTGGTAAAAGAGCTGGTTACTTTGTAATTTAGTTTAGGGTAGGGACTTTTATTCTTTTTTTTTATTTTTTATTTTATTAGGGGGCTTAGATTAGGTGTAATTAGTTTAAAATTCTTGTAATCTTTTTTTTTTTTGTACTTTAGTTAGTTTATTTAATTGTATTTAATTGTAGCTACTTGAAGTTAATTAATTTAATTTATTTAATGATAGTGTAGTGTTAGGTTTAATTGTAACTTAGGTTAGGATATATTTTACAGGTAATTTTGTATTTATTTTAGCTAGGTAGTTATTAAATAGTTAATAACTATTTAATAACTATTGTACCTAGTTAAAATAAATACAAAGTTGCCTGTAAAATAAATATAAATCCTAAGATAGCTACAATGTAATTATTAATTACATTGTAGCTAGCTTAGGGTTTATTTTACAGGTAAGTATTTAGTTTTAAATAGGAATAATTTATTTAATGATAGTGTAGTGTTAGGTGTAATTGTAACTTAGGTTAGTTTTTATTTTACAGGTAAATTTGACTTTATTTTATCTAGGTAGCGATTAAATAGTTAATAACTATTTAATAGCTATTGTACCTAGTTAAAATAAAATTACATTTGCCTGTAAAATAAAAATAAATCCTAAAATAGCTACAATATAATTATTAGTAATATTGTAGCTATATTAGGGTTTATTTTATAGGTAAGTATTTAGTTTTAAATTGGAATAACTAATTTAATAAGAGTAATATTTATTTAGATTTATTTAATTAATATTTAAGTTAGCGGGGTGTTAGGGTTAGTGTTAGACTTAGGTTTAGGGGTTAATAATTTTATTATAGGTTGTGGCGGTGTAGGGGGGGCAGGATAGGGGTTAATAACTTTATTATAGGTGGCGGCGATGTAGGGGGGGCAGGATAGGAGTTAATAGGTATTATGTAGGTGGCGGCGGGGTCCGGGAGCGGCGGTTTAGTGGTCAATATAATTATTATAGTTGTGGCGGGGCCCGGTGCGGCAATTTAGGGGTTAATAAGTTTATTAGAGTGGCAGTGGGCTCCGGGAGCGGAAGTTTAGGGGTTAACATGTTTAATATAGGTGGCGGCGGTGTAGGGGGGCAGATTAGGGGTGTTTAGACTCTGGGTACATGTTAGGTGCAGACGTTTCCCATAGGAATCAATGGGATATCGGGCAGCAGCGAACATGAGCTTTCGCTATGGTCAGACTCCCATTGATTCCTATGGGATCCGCCGCCTCCAGGGCGGCGGATTGAAAACCAGGTACGCTGGGCCGGAAAAGTGCCGAGCGTACCTGGTAGTCATCTGATAACTTCCAAAAGTAGTCAGATTGTGCCGAACTTGCGTTCGAAACATCTGGAGTGACGTAAGAATCGATCTGTGTCGGACTGAGTCCGGCGGATCAAAGCTTACGTCACTAGATTCTACTTTTGCCGGTCTGTAGGGCTTCATAACTAAGGCGAATCAGCCTCGCCACAAATACGCTGCGGAATTCCAGCGTATTTGAGGTTGATGGCTTGTGAACTAGAGGCCTATATATCTATATTTTTATTGGGGTGTAGCTTCATCTGTGCTTTACCTCCTGGCTATTCTTTCACACTGCTGATCTGTCTTTAATTGTAATTTTAGGTTTACATTTTTGGTTTGATGGTTTTCTAAACACTGATGGTTTTTCTAATCACTGTAGAATTAATTCTGCCTATTAAATGTTATAGTCCACATGGTTAGGACAACTTCATATACAGTACATAAGATGAGAGAGTGTTTAAAGGGAAATAACTTTTTTCAGTTGTGATCATCCAGACCTTTGTTTTACAATTTCTTGATTGGTTCACAAGACGTTAGACTGTAGGAAAATGTGCAGTTTCCTAATACACCAAAGAGCTCCCCCCCCCTTGCTCTAGTCTTCTTAGAGAAACGCATCACAGTCTTATTCCATGACTGTCATAGCAACTAAAGTATGTGGGAACAGGTATACAGAGATAGGAAGATAGAAGAGAGAGGTGGATGGCAAACAAATGAGGGTGATGAAAAGACTGTGGGGAGAAAAGAAGAGCAAAAGGGGGGGGGCTAAAAGAAACATAAGCGATAGAGTGTGCATGAGAAAGCAAGGGAATGGGAAACAGAATGAATGGGGGATGGAGAGAAGGAAATTTGAGGGCACATGAGGAAAGGAGATAAGTAATAATAACTTGTCACTTCTAGAGGAGAAATTTCTGCAGCACTGAAGTGGAATTCATTAAAAGTAAAACTGAGCATATACGTAGAAGGGCAGGTAACTTGCTGTTTGATGCAATCTGCGTATACCAGCCAGGCTATCATCCAATCACTGACTTTCCTTATAAGTGTTTTTTTAATAGGTATCCAGAACTAGCCTAGCTGAACATATGCTCACCTAATTTTACTGGCCAATGCTCCCAGTACACACTGCTTCAGGAAGAGATGATCCTTAACCTGAAGAGCTTCGCAGTCAATACTTTTATGAATTAAAACAGTACAGTTTGGAGTCACTTGACTAGATTAATTTACTCTCTGTTGTAGCACACTGATCTCACCTAGACGGTCCTTATTGCATTCTATAAGAAAATAATTTAAACTAGGGAAGTCCCTGTCAGCAGCTTCCTATAGAATGCAATGTTGCCCTCTATAAATCAGCTTTTAGCAGAGGTTGTGAGGTTTAACAAGGCGACAACCAATATAGATAAAAACTCTAAAGTGTATATAAATTAAAATGCAATAATGTTAGAATAAATCATTTTTATTCACTTCTTGTTTAGTTTACATTATACATTTAGGAAGATTTAATTCCAATTCAAGGCAACATTACAAGTATAAAAATACTGAGACAGAACAGCAGGTCCTGCAAATGTAAAGGGCTTAATAAATATTCTGAAAATGGTAAAAAAAACAATTACATACACAATAGAAATGTTATCTTCCAGCCCACTCTCTAATGCCGCATTTTCCATAGGAAATACAAAACTGTAAATATAAAAGACCCATATTATGAAAACACTAGTATATACAAAATATTAAGTCTAAAGTGAATAAAACTTAATTTTAAAAACTATGTTTTGCTGCATGTGTTTTTCGTTTCCATCAATGTACGTCAGGAATGTTGTGCAATTAGAATTGTATATCTGGGCTGTGGGTGTAATCGATCATCCGAAGTATGTGGATAAGCAGTAAACAAAGGGGTATTCAAAGTCTAATATTAGGTTATATTACACAGGAAAATAATCTTCTGATTCGTTATAGTGAAAGACATGGTGAGATACACTGAAAGATATGGTTGTCACTAGAGTTGCCAATATAAGAAAACAATTAAAATAATTAAAAACAAATTATGCTTACCTGATAATTTCATTTTCTTCCGTAGGAAAGAGTCCACAGCTGCATTAATTACTTGTGGGAAATAAGAACCTGGCCACCAGGAGGAGGCAAAGACACACTAGTCAAAGGCTCAAACACTCCTCCCACTTCCCCTCCCCCCAGTCATTCTGCCGAGGTACAAGGATCAGTGGAAGAAATATCAAGGTGAAAGGGTGCCAGAAGACTACAAACGAAAAAACGCCTCAAAAAACGGGCGCGGGGCTCTGGACTCTTTCCCACAGAAGAAAATTAAATTATCAGGTAAGCATAATTTATGTTTTTCTTCCTAATGGAAAAGAGTCCACAGCCACATTCATTACTTGTGGTAAAATTATACCCAAGACAAAGAGGACACTGAATGCCAAGAATGGGAGTGTAAGAGGCGGCCCAATCTGAGGGCACCAGGACTAAACCACATCCCATAAAAAAAAGTCCCGCTTTATCCAAAAGTAGGGAGCAAAAAACAAGAAGAAAAAAAGGCCCCAAGGACACAAACAACAGTCCCAAGCCTGGGTAAAAACCCTATGCAACATCACCGAACCAAGAGGACTCGAAGCGCCCAAAGGCAGATCCAATACATATGCCCCCCATAAGGGAACCCAGACCAACAACTGCCCAAAGGAAAAAGTAAGGTAGAGGGATAACGGACAAGAACCCTGTCTTCCAAAAGACAGATCAAACTAGCTCTGGAGACTCCGGAAAGCCTCACTAAATTCCAGAAAAAAGGGCATCATCAGTCAAACTCGACCAAGTCGGAGACCAAAAGAGAAAAACAGAAAACCACACAGACTACTAAGTAGCACGCTATAGTGCGGCCACAGAGAAAGGGAAGACAACCCCCTTGTCCAGTTCCCCTGCTGGAGGGAACCAAGGAGTTTGGCTTAAAACGAAAAAGAGAGCGAGTCGCCTCCCTACGAGAACCCCGCAGCTCGGGAGAAAAGGAACCAGCAAAAAACAGTTCCTAGAAAAAAAAAAACACCCCTCCATGGAGGGAAAATTCAGAGATCCACCTTAGAGAGCACCTCAACAGGGACCCATTGTATCTGAAAGAAACAAAGGCAGCTGAAAAGTCAAAAGACCACCATAACCGCAGCTTAGGATCCTGAGATAAACAGGGACGTCCCCCACAACCGCAGAAACGAGAACCGCTCGCACACGGAAAGACCAAACTGTCAACGACAGTGAAAAGTCCAGGGACAGAGCCTCCCCCACTTGAACGAGAGGGAGGAAACACCACCAGCCACCTAGAAAGAGTGCGACCAGAACACGGGCAGAGTCCCACCATCAGAGGAACACCGAACCCAGAAGTCCATTCCCAAGGGCATCTCCAACCCTGAAGCCGGGACAAAAGAAACACACCCCTAGAGAAAAAAAATATCCCAAGGGAAGACGGAGGACAAGGGAAACCTTGCCCCCCCCCCCCCCCGGACAAAAACTCGACACAGGGGTCAAAACTAACCCAAAACAAGCCAGCCCCCAAAGGAGCAGAGACTTCCCAAGGTAGCAATCTCGTGGGCCCACAGCAGAAACCGGTGGGGAAGACCTGAAGACAAAATGAACCTACTAAGGCACTACACAGGATGCTGATGCAAGGTTAGAGCACCAGAACAACGGACCCCTAAAGGAAGTCTAGAACACATTCCCGTACAGAAAAACAAAGGCCCCGAGCAGCCATAAGGAGGGGACAGACACAACCCAAACGCCAGCGGGAAAAAAACGGGACAAGCATAGACAGAACTATACCAACACCACCCGGAACCCCAGCCCAATCCCAGATCTACAAAGAGACCTGAAGAAAAGGACCCCGACCAAAATTTGGTCAGACACTCCTCACGCAAGGAAGAAACCCAAAAAAACAACGGGAAATCTAGAAAAACCTAAGAGAGGTCCGCAAAAAAAAAACGCAGAACCGATCTCAAGGCAATAGAAGCCACAACACAGAGCAAAACTCTGCGACATCCAAAAACTAGGATCCCAGTTCGGCGCCCGACCCTAAGAGGGTGGAGAAAACTCTGGAAAAACCCAGAACCAGAACCGAAGCGAACAAGGCGACCCCAATAAAACCGGGTTCCAGCTAGAAGAAGCCTCCAGCAGCGACAAAGGCAAACCAGACTCCCACGTGGCAAGTCACAGGCTAGCCACCCCAAGCACCGCTTCCAGAGCACAGAGAATGCAGGCATGAACCCGCAAAGTCTAGCATACCAACAAGCGCTCCACCGCTGATCCACGAAGAGGATCCATTAAAAGCGGAACGAAACGAGGTCCAGAGACCCTAGGAGTCTAAAAACCACCCAAAGGGTAGCAAGAAGACCAAGGCCCAAAAACCGCCCTAGCGGAGAAGACCCCACCCCCTGAAGGAGAACCAAAGCGATGCAGCGGAAGCCACCGACCCAGCCCCGGGAGAGAGTGGCATGCCCAATCTCTCCAAGTATGCGGACCCGAAGGCCTAGATGTAGATGTATAGAGTAGTTTGTGAAAACAATAAAACAAAACACACAAGGTCCCACCGGACCAGCTAGGCACAACAGGCGTCACTA
Source organism: Bombina bombina (assembly GCF_027579735.1). NCBI lineage: Eukaryota > Metazoa > Chordata > Amphibia > Anura > Bombinatoridae > Bombina > Bombina bombina. Next base: position 1,387,746,199 of record NC_069499.1, read on the forward strand.
GCAACACAACAAAGTGCACACAAATTCCGGACCCAACAGTCCGCGAACAACTTCCAAGGAAGTAACAGAAAACAAGGCCATCCCAGAAATTCCCGAGGGAACAATCAAATAAAAAGTTATCTTAACCGGATGAAAGAAAAGAAGGCAGCCCAAAGGCATCCGCCAAAAAAACTCTGGGAAAGGACACGAGCGACCGCCAGGAGACGATCAACATCCCAAATAGTCTAGCTGGAAGCACCATTCGATGACATAGTCCCCAACTGATAAAAGGAGAGGATCCCCCAATAAGTCGTAAAGACGATCGAGTAGAACACACAGCTGTGCAATCCGTTAACGAAAGGTGCAACATGGAGGAATATTCACCCCCGGAGGTAACTGAATAGACCCACCCAAAGTCTGGACACCTGGGATAATCGGACAAGAACAAAGCCGCGCAGAAACCTCCGGATCCTGCAGGCGAACCAGCGCCATCAAGATATTGAAGCAGAAATGACCCGCCATCTCCAGGGGAAACAAACCACCCTGTGCGGGAGAATTAACATTAGGGTTACCCGCAAATGTAGAGGAAGGGTGCTGTTGGGAATCCGCTATCTGAGAAACAGAGCCCCCAGAGGCTGATGGCTCAATAGGCCCCTGGCTCCCTGAGCCCGAGGAACCAGGCGCTCTAAGAAGGCACAAGAGACAGGACTGATAAAACCTGTGTCAGTGGCGCCGAAGCACTTTCCTCACAAGAGGAAGAATCGGAATCAGAAACGACAGTCTCAGATTTAGAATCCTCCATGGTTAAAACCAAAGAGAGAATTAGCACAATATAAAAAAATGTAACGGCACCTGACACCCACAATGGCTGGGGCACTCACCACCTCCTATGACCAGATCCAAACGAAGCAGAAAATCTTTGTCGCCATACGGACAGGAATGCGGAAGCGAACAAACCCAGCATAACAACGCCCGGTCATAAGGTGAACCATAAAGTCCAAAAAAGGCCGCCAGAAAAAGGCGGCAACTAGCCCCCACTAAATCCTACAAGCAATTCTCCCATCTCAGCCCCAGAGCCAATACCCAATACACAAAGCAGGAAAATCACATAAGAAACATGATTAAAGAACCCCACCCTGTTCACAAATCCCCCCTAAGGAAGGAATTATCCCATGATTCTCAGATCCGAACAGGAGTCTCACTGAGACCCATACCTATCTGTCACATAACAACATAACATTCATATTGATAAAATGAAACAATCTTACCGGAATCTACACTGTGGAACAGGAACACGGCCCTTCAAGTGTGACGGATAGTAGCGTTGCCTCCGCCATGGACTTGAGAGAAGACAGCAGGTAGCGAAGCAAAGGGTCGGCAACGCCAAGTGCTAAAGGAGCTGTTAATATAAGTCGGGATGGTGTCGCAGAGAGAACTCCCACTGCATCTACGGACTCTAACATCCGCCCAGGCCCTCACTGAGAGACTTTCAGGACTACTTAAAACTCCTGTCCCATTGCGAAGAGTACTACCCTCCACGAGAGACACACTTTATGTAAAAATTAATCAAAGTATTTTCTTTAAAAAATAAAACTTCTGACACTTCTCTGCCAACCTCCTGGGACGAAAGGCAAAGAATGACTGGGGGATAGGAGAAGTGGGAGCCTTTGGCTGGTGTGTCTTTGCCTCCTCCTGGTGGCCAGGTTCTTATTTCCCCACAAGTAATGAATGCGGCTGTGGACTCTTTCCCATTAGGAAGAAAAAGGAAATATAAACAGGGGAAGAAAATAAGTCACGTTAAAAAAAATACAGCAATAAAAGAATAGGAAAGAAGGAAACATAAGGACCATAAGGAGACCAAAAAGATATAGAAGGAAAAATGTGCTAGACCAGCATACGACTTACAGACCCCCCCCACCCCCCTAAAATTCCTTACGGCTTGGCTCTTAGCTAGTACAGATCTGATACTGAATTAAAGGGACAGTCAACCCAAAAAAAATTATTACTCCGACAGATAAAGTTTACTAGGACAAATAGTTTAAACTGTAGCCCCATTTCGCTAACTATATAGTTTTTAAGTAAAATTACTTACTACATGTCCCTCTGCCATTTTGAAATGGCCGCCAGCCCCCTCCTGTATTTCGTCATGGCCAACTTCTTTCCTTCCTAATCTGTCTGTAACTTTCTATCCGCCGCATTCCTGTTTTTGGCGCATGCGCAATGTGCCAATTTTAGTGAAGGGGCCTTTTGAAGCAGGAGCTAAAAACAACCACTCAGTATCCTAGCGGTTCCTATATGCGGCAGACCAGTTTGGCTTCTCTTCATCTACCGCCGCATATAGGACCTGCTAGGATCCTGAGCGCTCCTGCTGTATAGCTACGTAGTTCTGTACTTGCGATTTGTCTGACAATAGATTGCCCTTGTGTAAATAAAAGCTTTGTCATGGATTTTGTTTAGTGAGAAGTCATGAGTTATGGATTGTAGCACATACAATTTAGATCTGCATGTTTTTGTTGTTCTGTTTCGGATAGCATCAATGCCTTTTATGAAAGGGTGAGAAAGACCTAACCTTGGCACTAAACACATGAAATCCTGGATGTACACATAAGCATTGCAATCTCAATTCTGAGCTAGTACGCGCAGCGTGTGGTTGTGGATTTAATAAGGAAAAGGTTCTTGTTGTTGTGGGACTTGTATCCATTAGCTTGAAATCATGAAAGCTTTCAGCCCAGTAAGATCTGTGAGGATAAACAGCCTAACGGAGCACAGTATATCTAGGAGCAAAACGCCTGTGGATGACCCCATGAGCCTGCTGTACCTGCTGTACAACATGAATGACTGCTATTCCAAGCTGAAGGAACTGGTGCCGAGTATTTTACAGAACAAGAAAGTCAGCAAGATGGAAATCCTGCAGCATGTCATAAATTACATTCTGGATCTGCAGATCGCCTTGAATTCCCACCCTACCATCGTCAGTCTCCATCATCCCAGGCTGGGACAAAATTCCTCGTCCACCAGGACACCACTGACCCCCCTAAACACAGACATCAGCATCTTGTCATTGCAGGCATCTGAATTGTCATCAGAGTTTATCACGAATGACTGGAAGCTAGACACCTAGGAACTCCAACTGCTGCGCTATTCCGCTATTTGCTCTACTTCCCAGAAGACAACACACTATATCTATGTATATCTATGTAGCTGGCAAAATGTTCCATTGCAAACGTAATACACATCTGACATAGATATAGTATGTTGTCTTCTGGGAAGTAGAGCACATAGCGGAATAGCGCAGCAGTTGGAGTGCCCAGGTGTCTAGGTTCCGGTCATTCGTGATAAACACTGATGACAATTCAGACGCCTGCAATGACAAGATGCTGATATCTGTGTTTAGGGGGGTAAGTGGTGTCCTGGTGGACGAGGAATTTGGTCCCAGCCTAGAATGATGGAGACTGACAATGGTCTGGTGGGAATCCAAGGCGATCTGCAGATCTAGAATGTAATTTATGACATGCTGCAGGATTTCCATCTTGCTGACTTTCTTGTTCTGTAAAATACTCGGCACCAGTTCCTTCAGCTTGGAATAGCAGTCATTCATGTTGTACAGCAGGCTTATGGGGTCATCCACAGGCGTTTTGCTCCTAGATATACTGTGCTCCGTTAGGCTGTTTATCCTCACAGATCTTACTGGGCTGAAAGCTTTCATGATTTCAAGCTAATGTATAAAAGTCCGACAACAACAAGAACCTTTTCCTTATTAAATCCACAACCACACGCTGCACGTACTAGCTCAGAATTGAGATTGCAATGCTTATGTGTACATCCAGGATTTCATGTGTTTAGTGCCAAGGTTAGGTCTTTCTCACCCTTTCATAAAAGGTATTGATGCTATCTGAAACAGAACAACAAAACCATGCAGATCTAAATTGTATGTGCTACAATCATAACTCATGACTTCTCGCTAAACAAAATCCATGACAAAGCTTTTATTTACACAAGGGCAATCTATTGTCAGACAAATCGCAAGTACAGAACTACATAGCTATAAAGCAGAACCGCTCAGGATTCTAGCAGGTCCTATATGCGGCAGTAGATGAAGAAAAGCCAAACTGGTCCGCCGCATATAGTAACCGCTAGGATACTGAGCAGTTGTTTTTAGTTCCTGCTTCAAAAGGCCCCTTCACTTAAATCGGCGCATTGTGCATGCGCCAAAAACGGGAATGCGGCGGATAGAAAATTTACAGGCAGAAGAGGAAGGAAGGAAGATGGCCATGACGAAATACAGGAGGGGGCTGGTGGCCATTTCAAAACGGCAGAAGGACTTGTAGTAAGTAATTTTAGTTAAAAACTATATAGTTAGCGAAATGGGGCCACAGTTTGAACTATTTGTCCTAGTAAACTTTATCTGTAGGAGTAATAATTTTTTGGGGTTGACTGTAACTTTAACAGGAGCTTTAAAAGTGTCAAAGAGATGGTGTAGGTGTTTAAACAGAGCAATAAGGATGTTTGCAAATAGGTACTGTAACATTTGCATTTAAAAATGTTTCATATGGGCTTATATACTCCTGAGCACCAGCAAAGAAAGTGATGTCCATTGGTGTGACAATGTATATGCACTTTTATTGACTGATGGGGCACTTGTGGACTTTTCAAATACTACTGCTGGAAAAATAACATTATAACACTATGTTAAAATAGCATAGAAAAAGGATTAAATGGGAAGGAGAAAGAATTGGAGGCAGGATGACTGACAAAACTGGCTTTGCATGGCAAAGCATTTGTAACCCATGTAGTTCCTCCCCTGATTATTTGCATTGCAAAGCATTTGTAACCACCTTCATGAGAGCTGATTTACATCAGGGAAACTCCTGGCAGGGCCCTCTATACATTTGTCTCTCATAATTGTTACCTTGCATATTAGACCCATGTTTTTAATGCTGCAGAATCTGTTGGTGCTCTACAAATAACTGATAATAATAGTAACCAATGTAGTCCCTCCCCTGATTATTTGCATGGATAATGTTTGTGCCTCTCTGATCCATATCTGTAGGTATAGATGACGCTGAGCCTTTGCTCGCCTCTACAAATAGATGTATTAATAAGAGAGCTTATAGTACCCAGAGGCAAAAAAATCAATAGTCTTGAGTTTTAAACACACACAAGGGAAAGCTAATCCCTCACCAGATTAGCCCGTCTCATTGAAGACTCAATTAACAGGAACAAAACATTTTATTTGCACATTACTTAAGCTCTGAGCTCCTGACTGCAGATTATCAGGATACATTTAGACAGTTGTGGGTTTCTACTAATGTGGGGAGACCTCCCAAATGAACAGTAATCAGGACAGGTTTGCACATTGCAGTTTTTCAATCCAAAGTAAGTTCACCTCTAGACTGCATTTTATCAGGACAGACTTACTGAGTGATGGGCTTCTATTTTACATAGAGTAATCTGCTTGGCTTGGTTCCAGTTTTATAATCTTATAGCTGCACAATAGCATGGCAGGCTAAAACTAGACTGGATTTCTAACTAAAGCAGCATGCAGTTTATTGGGACAGGCTTAGACAGTGTTTGATTAGTTTCTATATAATCTAGTATGTTCTAACTGTATAATATCAGGACAGGCAATTATTAATTTCTTTGTTATTAAGGTTTGATGTCCAGGATGCAGATTATTAAAACAGTTTTACTAAGCTGAGTTGCTACAAACTACAGATGATCAGGACATGCTAAGTCAGTGCCGGATTTGCACCAAAAGCCTTCAGGTAATATGGGCATTTCCAGATGTGTATGTTTTCTATGTAATGTAGAATGTAGACAATATAACTAAGTGTTTACACAGTGTTGGGTTTCTAAGTTCCAACTAATGTAGGGGTGTTCTTACTGTAGAAAATCAGAACAGGCTTAGACAGTACAGTACTAGTTTTATAATTAAATCTATGTTAACTGAACTGCTGAATTTCATAACAGGGTTAGACAATGTAAGTTATCTATATTAAAGAGACATTATACACTCATTTTTTCTTTGCATAAATGTTTTGTAGATGATCTTTTTATATAGCCCATAAAGTTTTTTTTGTTAAAAAAAATGTATAGTTTTGCTTATTTTTAAATAACATTGCTCTGATTTTCAGACTCCTAACCAAGTCCCAAAGTTTTATGGAATACCGTCAGCTACCTACTCCAGCTTGCTCCTGTTTGTGTAAAGGGTCTTTTCATATGCAAAAGAAGGGGGGGGGGGGTCTTATTTCCCACTTGCAGTGGGCTTTCCAGCTACCTTTTCAAAAGAGTTAAACTGAGAGCTTCTAAGTAAGTTTTTAAACAGTTTTATACTGGATTTTTATATCAGTATCTGTGCATCTTATTCTTTATAGTAGTGTCTATTACATGCAGTTATATGAAAATGAGTGTATACTGTCCCTTTAAGTAGAGAGAGCCTGACACTGTGAGTTATCAGAGCACACACATACAGTGTTGGGTTTCTCTTACATATGACACCTGTCATTGTGACAGTCATTTTTGAGTAGCACCCTGGGAATTAATGACTGGACAGGAAATAACCAGGATAACTGATATCAAATGCATACGAATGTAGCTTAGCTCTGCTGCGTCCAACACAAAGTACTCTTTGCGGAGCAGGAAGCCGGTCACGTCCTGCGTCCCCCCCCTGACCAACTTCCTGCTTCTTAGCAACTGTTTTTATGAGATAGTGGCTGGAAGGAACTGAGATGAAATGCAACGTGCAGAGTACGGTCAATATCAATCATTCTATTTCAATACTTCACAAAAAAGAAAATATCTGTACAGAAAATACAACAACATAAACATTAAGTTGTCAGTTCTATGTGCTGGTTTTTGGGTGTTCTTGGATACAGCTAGGGAGGGAGTCAAAAATAAGTATATATCTATAATTACTGTATGATAAGGTGTTGGAATTTGTTGTTTTGCTTTCTGTAACAGGCATATATAATAAATGCCAAATTTTATGAGATTAGGCAGTAAAAGAGAGAATGTAAAAATATGGACGGGGAAGGAAAGTAAAGTATATGAAAAGGCGTGTGTATGGAAAAGTACAGAGGGGAGAATAGGTTTTGTGGGTATAACTGAAATGTGCATTTAAGCAACTGAGGTGTATTGTTCATTAATAAATGTTTCTAAAAGCTAATATCACCATTGCCTTATACTACTGCTCTTCTAGCTGTCTTTATGTTTTGCCCCTTTAACTGCGTTAGTACAGCACTCCTAGAGTTGTCTCAGCTTATATTATCCTTATAGTTGCTTCAGCATATTGTGACTACAGTTGACTTAGCATATTGCGACTACAGTTGCTTCAGTATGCTGCGGATATATTTACTTCAGTATACTGCGGCTACAGCTGCTTCAGTATGCTACGGCTACAGCTGCTTCAATATGCTGCGGCTAAAGTTGCTTCAGTATGCTGCAGCTACAGTTGCTTCAGTATACTGTGCAACAGTTACTCAGTATGCTGTGCTACAGTTGCTTTAGTATATTGTGGCTACAGTTGCTTCAGTAGCTTCATCATGCTGCGGTTACATTTACCTCAGAATGCTGTGCTACAGTTGCTTCACTATACTGCACAACAGTTGCTTCAGAATGCTGCGGCTACAGTTGCTTCAGTATGCTGCGGCCAAAGTTGCTTCAGTATGCTGCAGCTACACTTGCTTCAGTATATTGTGGCTACAGTTGCTTCAGTATACCGCGGCTTCATCATGCTGTGGTTAAATTTACTTCAGTATGCTGTGCTACAGTTGCTTCACTACACTGCACAACAGTTGCTTCAGTATGCTGTGCTACAGTTACTTCAGTATACTGCACAACAGTTGCTTCAGAATGCTGCGGCAACAGTTGCTACAGTATGCTGCAGCTACAGTTGCTTCAATATGCTACTGTTACAGTTGCTTCAGTATGCTACTGTTAAAGTTGCTTCAATATGCTGCGGCTACAACTGCTTCAGTATGCTGTGGCTACAGCTGCTTCAATATGCTGCAGCTGCTTCAGTATATTATGCCGGCAGTTGCTGCAATATGCTGTGCTACAGTGGCTTCAGTATGCTGCGGCTGCAGTTACTTCAGTATGCTGCGGCTGCAGTTGCTTCAGTATGCTGCTGCTGCAGTTGCTTCAGTATGCTGCAGCTACAGTTGCAGCAGTATTCTGTGGCTACAGTTGCTTCAGTATATTGTGCCAGCAGTTGCTTCAGTATGCTGTGGCTACAGTTCCTTCAGTATATTGTGGCTGCAGTTGCATTAGTAGCTTCAGTATATTGTGGCTGCAGTTGCTTCAGTAGCTTCAGTATATTGTGGCTGCAGTTGCTTCAGTATATTGTGGCTGCAGTTGCTTCAGTATATTGTGGCTGCAGTTGCTTCAGTATATTGTGGCTGCAGTTGCTTCAGTATATTGTGGCTGCAGTTGCTTCAGTAGCTTCAGTATATTGTGGCTGCAGTTGCTTCAGTATGCTGCGGCTACAGTTGATTCAGTATGGTGCGGCTACAGTTGTTTCAGTATGCTGCGGCTACAGTTGTTTCAGTATTCTGCGGCTAGAGTTGCTTCAGTATATTGTGGCTGCAGTTGCTTCAGTATGCTGTGCTACAGTTGCTTCAGTATGCTGTGCTACAGTTGTTTCAGTATGCAGCGGCTGTAGTTGCTTCAGTATACAGCGGCTGCAGTTGCTTCAGTATATTGTGGCTGCAGCTGCTTCAGTATGCTGCAGCTACAGTTGTTTCAGTATGCTGCGGCTACAGTTGCTTCAGTATGCTGCGGCTACAGTTGCTTCAGTATGCTGTGGCTACAGTTGCTTCAGTATGCTGCGGCTACAGTTGATTTAGTATGCTGCGGCTACAGTTGCTTCAGTATACTGTGGCTGCAGTTGCTTCAGTATGCTGCGGCTGCTTCAGTATATTGCAGTAAATAACTCCCATATCTGCCCTACCATATTGTCCATACAGTTATCACAGTACATTGTTCATATAGAACAAAGCACCCTGCTCCTTTAAAGAACAGTAAACACCTTGTAATTACAGGATATTTATTTTGTGTTGCTATAGAATAACATATCAGCCAAGTCTAAACATTTTTAAAACAAACTAGCATCCTTTTTACTGCAAAAAAATTCAATAGCCAAACTCCACCCACCATTCTTGGCTTTATTCCACAGAGAACAAATCTAGCCACCCTCATTTGTTTAGTAGTTGCTATTTGATAAATCCAACAAAGGACAGTTATGCAGTAGAGTTACCCTTGAAAAGGCAATAGTCTGTATTTCAAGTTCTGAGAATTAGAAATTGGTAACATTTTCAGAGATAAGCTACATCAAAAGGGGACAAAATAAATAATGAAAATATATTTTATGTGTATGCAACTAAAGCTGCTTCTTTATAATGTCTATATAGCTGCCACAGAGCACTGTGCCTATAGTTGCCTAAGGACATTATGCACCAGTACATTGCTCCTACAGCTGTGTAAGTACACAACCTCTCAGCCCGCATGCTGGGGAACACGTGTCACTTCTCACAATTACATTAGTTGCAGAAGCCGCAATGATTGGGTGATCCTGTGTCTGGGAGATTTGTATCTCAGACATCTCTCTGTCTGGATGCCTGGGAAGGATAAAGTGGGCAGGAAATTCCACATCTGTGAGCCAGTGGCTGATGCAACTCAACATCAACCGCTCTGTTTAAATGCAGACGCATGTAAAGCTGGTGCACAGCAGCATCTAGTGCCCAAAGCCCTTGTTTCGGTTACAGGTAATCCCTTAATGCAGCATATGTGCTCACAATGTCTATCTTTCATGCACAGCTGAGGAACATTAGTAAAAAGCAAATATCAGCAGAATCAATAAAAGTGCTTTGTGTTTATTATTGCAGAATATCCAAAATATGATGTAACACCTGTGAAAAGGGTCCAAAACAAAAGCATCAACAGACAAAAATTGGTCAGACCATGGCTTTGTGACTGATAATATGAAGTGAAAACCTGAGATGCCTTCCCCTGATAAGGATGTACGGGTTTTTACAGGGTTCGCTAGTCACGGCTTAATCATGTGTGAAAGGCGCATTGGTGATTACACAGCCAGAAAGTGAATAGTAAGAACAAAACACTCAGGAACTTACAGAAATTAGAAGAGGAACAGGAAATGACTCCATTTGTGAGAAAGCAGTTTCATACTAAAGATACGGAAATTCCATCCTAGCCACAATATAATAATAGTCATTTCAGATTAAAAGCACCATATGAGGATCCTAATAACAGTCACAAGTATAGACATATACATGTAAAATGATAGTTCATTGTCTGGTCTAAAGTCAGTCAGAAGCCTTGTAGAAGGAATTTTCAGTGGATCTCCGTTTAACTCTCCTGAGCACAGCACTTTCCCATTCCAATCCATAAGGGTTTCATACACAAAACAATCATATGGAATATCAGGTGAAGTTTGGCTTAGAGAGGCATGGAAGTCAAAAGTGTGCAATTAGAAAAAAGAATTACCTTTCCCTTATATCTTAGGCTCAAGAACATGCATGCGTTTAAGTTCGACAGTACATGTATAATGTTGCTTGCTACAAAAAAGTGCTGAAAACACGTGAACACTCCTTAGCCTACCTCAGTATGTTATCATGGAAAGCAGCAACATTTCAGCAAAGGATAAATTTGATTCATAAAAGTTTAATTCCGTCTTTCATGCCCCTTAAATTTACTTAGCTATTCCTACCTATCTGAATACCCACAAAATCCATAAATAAACCTGCTCAAGTTCATGTACAATATAACAGAAGCAGTGGTGAAAGCGAGGGTAAAACATAACTAATTAATCCACTATTGAAGATGACAGATTAAATGGATATAAAAGTGAAAAAATAAAATTCTCTAATATGCTAGAGCATTTTATTATTGCACAAATGTCTGCATTTAACTATGTGCTTAACCTCTACAAAGTCAGCTTCAGAGCAGCAATGTATTATAGGCTATCTGAAGACATCTGATGAGCCAATGACAAGAAAAAAAATGTGTAGCCACCAATCACCATCCAGCGCCCAGTAATGCACTGCTGCTGCTTAGGATATGTACATATTCATTTCAACAAAGGATAACAAGAGAACAAAATAAATGTGATAGTAAAATTGGTGTGTTTTGCAAGTTTAATTTTGACTTTCCTATCCCTTTAAATGTATGGCTACAGTTTTGTAACATAGCAAACAATACCATTTAATGTGCAATTAAAACTTTCATATAATTTAGATTAATCTTATAATTAACACTTTTAAAATGTGCAAACACTATATTGCATTCATAAAGGATCATTCTAATGACCACATTTTTAAATTATTTCTCTAAAATGCTTTTTAACACATGAACTAAAGATGTGCTAAAAACTTTAACACCAAAAAATAATATGTGCAAACATCAAAAGAATTCCACTGAATCAGGTCAAAATGCCTTTTTCCCCAAGTGTTGAATTTCACAATCATGTCAAAATGTATATGACTCTGCACGTCTTTTCTAATGGATTGGAATAAACTTAATTGAAATACAAAGCTCACTAAGATTTTACTTAAAATCAGGTCCTTTTGACAGCAATGTCCTCAGTCAAAATGATTCAACATAGGTCAGCAAAGAAAACGATTATATAATTATGTCCAACAAAACTTACCTTCAGGAGCTAACTTTTGCTGGTATTCAGAATTGTACGCTGTGTTTGTCTGACATTATATTAGAATACTAATACAATGTCTCTCATTCCACTAGTTTTGTAACTCCATGGGGAATATTTCCTATAATTTCCTACAATACATATGGCCTTGTGCTGATCTTGGTGCATATCCACCATTCAAGGCTCCAAGGCTGGCACCAGAAGTGAGCAGGAGGTGCCAGCTTGTGAGTTAAAAAAGTCTAATTAGCCTTTATGAAGCACAACATATACTGCAAAGTTGCTTTCAATAGTATATGGGAAACATGTATACAAAGCTTAGGAGCCAGGCAGGATATTGAGAACAGTCCCACACTTTATAGCTTCAGAAGGAATATATGTTGCATAAATTCAAACAGCAGTAAGAAGTACAATTTTAAAGCGCCATGGCGCCAACAATTTGTCAAAGTTTGTACCAAAATATCCCTTAAAGTGTACGTTTTAAAGGACATTCTGGAACAGAGCTTGACAAATTCTTGGAGCCATGATTCACAAAAGTGGTAACATTTCCTATTTAAACATTTTAACCTGTTAGTAAAGTCTGCCATTCTATAATTAGTTTTTTGGAGCAGGTACCACCGGGCTGTAAGCCACCTGGGCAGTATTTCCTGGTAGGTTATGACCTTCTTGGGGCAGAGGCCATATTATCCTGCTAAATTATAAGAGTCTTGTAGCAGGGCACCTGTTAACCTATTATAATGTAAGCAATTTGGGGTACTTAATCATCTTGCTATTTCGTAAGCATCTTGGGAATGAAACTCTTATTACCCACAGCATTGTCAAGTTTCATTCTGCCATGCTGTAAGCATCTAGGGGCAGCATTCGATGTTCTGCTAAAAGACAACAGCAACTCTATTAACTTACATTCTAATCTAAAAACTAATCTGGTCCATGATATGTTGTTGAATATTTTGCCATGTTTGCAATAAGACAACCTTCTAATACAGTAAGTTTTCATTTACGTACCAGAGCTCTCACAATACATATTCCTAACTCCATACCTTGGACTTGCCCCCAGCCATTTTCTTGATGAAGCTTAGAGTCCGGCCTAAAGGTGTCTCTTCTCTGTCTCTGTTCTCCTTCTCATCCGTCTCCAGAGCATCAATCTCTCCACAGCTTATAGCGCTCAGTCTACAAAAAACATCAGCAAAATGATGGTGATGCTGAGCAAGAGGAAGGATTTAGGGGGAGGACAGACACGCCAACAAAGAGTTCTCTATCTTTCTCTCACAACTAGAGATACTGTCAGCCCCAGCATCCAACAGCCAAACTATTCATTCAGACCAGGATTGGTTATGACAGCATGGAACGGATGAGCTTTTTAATCTTGGCTTGCAGACAAAATCACTCCTTTTTCAATCCTAAATGATCAGTTGCAATGGGGGAGGAGTGAGTTAGTGGCTTAGTCTTAGCAGTGGGGAAAACCCAATTGAAGTGTCACGTTGATCAAGCAGAGTTCAATCTAAAGCATAACTCTAAGATTGTCATTCTATGTGACACAGCACTGTGTGGGCCGAAAATTGGTCCAGTCACCCCTGGTGTGACAGCTTATTATGACATTAGTGTGTCTTATTCCCTGAAGGGAGTGAACCCAGGTGTTTACAAATCAACACTTCAGATTTTGCACTTACCCATTCGGCAGGTGTCTTGCGTGTGAGTACAGGGCCACATCTGCAAAGAGAGGGGAAAGTTGATTTTAAACAATTAGCAAACACCTGAAAGCTGCACTTAAGGGACCAGGCTAAAAAATATACCAGTGTGACAGGTGTTAAACAGAATTCAATGTTTTGAGTGCTTTAATAAATAACTTAGGCAAACAGTATTTACAACACATTAAACTACTGTAATTGAAAAACATTTTCATGGTATATAAGCCTGCATTACCCTTAATTAGGGATTTTTTTTTTTTTTTTTACATTTTATTAATTTTCGTTGGACAATCAGAGTAACCCAAAAAAAAGTTTACAGATCTATTACCAAAAAGCTTGTTTTCACATTACAGGATTTGTGCATCTTAATGAAGATGAGGTCTGTACCAGCTTCTAAGCAGATCTAGGCAGTCACATAATAGGTTTTGCTTCTGCTTTAACAGCGTGTAATGATTGCTGGTAAATCATTTATTTTTAGTATGACATAAGATTAAGCCATTTTACTAAAGCCTGGAGATGGGGCAGAATTTGGAATTGAAGTGGGCAGTATGGATGAACTCCCTAATGCAGTATTTATATATAATAATATTATATTAAGGTGAGAGGGTGGAACAGCATCATTAAACAACTTAATAAAATAAGTCACAAGTGAATTTAATTACACAAACTACACATAGTGAGTAACCATCAGATCCTAGGAAGTACAAACATAAGTTTTCACTATGTATATTGTTCCAATAGCTTTCTCAAGTTTTCAGTTAAAAAATTAACTCTTTTCCCTTTTATGTGACAGATGTATGATATAAACTTACGTAAAAAACTATTCTTTCTCTGCCATCCTGCAGTTGAATTTCATGTTACATCAATATCACAATTGTTTCTGTTATGCAATATCCTAGTAAAATTTCCTGTGTGAAATTAACTTTTTTAAACGTGACTAAATAAGATGGAGAGGGGACAGTTTTATTGCAGAAAATCTTTTTATTTTACATACCCTAGAGCTTTAAACTCATAGTTTTGCACCTTTAAAAGTGCTGTGGACTATTGTTTCTCAACCACGTTCCTCAAGTATCCTCAACAGGTCAGGTTTTCATTATAGCTGAACCAGTGCACAGGTGAAATAATCAGCTGATGGGTAAGAGCAGGTTAGTAACCATGGTGTTACTGATCAGCTGATTACTTCACCTGTGCACTGGTTTAGCTATAATGAAAACCTGGCCTGCTGAGGGTACTTGAGGACCGCGGTTGAGAAACACTGCTGTAGACAACCAAAAGTTATTCATTTTGAGTAACAGGCTTGATCCAATTGTACAATCTGGGCAAGGTTATAAACAAGCAAATAATTTCTCATTAGGCAATTTAGGTAGCTCCCTGAAGATCACAGGAAGGTCCTGTTGCTGGCCAAGTAATATTTCACAATACACTTTGTAATCTATTCTGTGTTGTGTGCTTTTGGCTGCCGAGTAGAGCGAATAAAAGAGGAATTATAGGAAGAAATATTACAATTTTATTATACTTTATAGAATGCCAATATATTCTGCATGATAAGGGGTTGAGGGAGTGGAGATGAAGATATACAATAGTAAAAGGTATTTAACAGTATGATATTATAATACAAAGGGCTAGATTACAAGTGGTACGGTATATTGCATTTTCATGATTACGAAAACACAGCTAGTATTTAGTTTTTTAGCGCTAATTGGGTTGCGCTCGTATTACAAGTAAAAAAAAACCCACGTATTTTGCACAAGCACTAACCTGACTAGCACAAAAATCGGAACTTACAATATCGTGTATTCCCCCATAGAAGTCATTTAAACAAAAAAAAAAAGGGGAAAAAACTCCCACTCTCTCACGCTAACACTATAGCATTTTCGCAATATAATTAATTGCATTAACCCGACATGAAAATATGAATATTTCATATTACAATGTTCTTAACATAAGGGAATATGTTATTTTTATTCATAATTAAATATTTCTACATATATCTGATGTTTTTTTAAACATATATATATTTATACCTTATAAGCCCTTATTAACTTTGTTGTGCAATATTTCTATTAATTTTTTTTTTTAGATAATGTTATTATGAGTGTAAGTGTACTTTGTAATGTATTTTTAATGTGTTTAGTACAACTTTTTAGTTTCAGAAAACAGTTAACCAGAGCTCTGAGATCGCAATATGGACTGTAGCGTAAATCGCTCAATTTGTAATATCAGCACAATTAAAAAGGCTCACAAAAACATATCGCTTGTGCAAACAGGATTGCGCCACACTTGTAATCTAACCCAAAATGTTTAATTACATGGAGTTAAAAAAAAACTTTGCAATAAAATATTTTGTCCCCTTTTCCTTTAATTTAACTCTTTACATTTTCTAAATTCCACTGAGTTTCTATAAAGTAATGGGTGCTGCCATATCTTAACTTAAGTTTCCCCTTATCTACTGTTCCTGCTGAGGACAATTAGGGACAGATATAAAACAGGGAATTAAAGAAACTGTACAAACAAGGCTGCTTGGATAATAAGATCATAAAAAAAAGTTTTCCACACAGATAAATTGAAAACTAGTTCAAACGTGGCGGTGTCCATTACTTTATAAAAACGTAATCTTTACACTTACATTTTCAATATTTAAACAATAATATAATTGTAAAAACAAAATTTATGCTTACCTGATAAATTTCTTTCTTTCTTGACACGGTGAGTCGACGGATCATCTAATTACTATTGGGAATATCACTCCTGCCCAGCAGGAGGCGGCAAAGAGCACCACAGCAAAGCTGTTAAATATCACCTCCCTTCCCTCCAACGCCAGTCATTCGACCGAAGCAAAGGAGAGAAAGGAAGCAACAAGGTGCAGAGGTGTCTGAAGTTTATAACATACCCACAAAATCTGTCTTAAGCAAACAGGGCGGGCCGTGGACTCACCGTGTCAAGAAATAAATAAATTTATCAGGTAAGCATAAATTTTGTTTTCTTTCTAATGACACGGTGAGTCCACGGATCATCTAATTACTATTGGAAATCAATACTCAAGCTAGAGTACACAGATGATAAGTGAGGGACAAGACAGGGAACCTAAACGGAAGGCACCACTGCTTGAAAACCTTTCTCCCAAAAGAGGTCTCAGCCGAGGCAAAAAGTGTCAAATTTATAGAATTTTGAAAAAGTGTGAAGAGAGGACCAAGTTGCAGCCTTGCAAATCTGTTCCATAGAAGCTTCATTTTTGAATGCCCAGGAAGAGGAAACAGCCCTCGTAGAATGAGCCGTAACTCTCTCAGGAGGCTGCTGTCCAGCAGTTTCATAGGCAAAGCGAATGATACTCTTCAGCCACAAAGAAAAAGAAGTAGCCATAGCTTTCTGCCCCTTACTTTACCCCAAGAAAAGCACAAAGAGAGCAGAAGAATGACATCTAGATTGTATAGCAGACGTTCTTTCGGAGAAGAAGGTTTAGGACACAGGGAAGGAACAACAATCTCCTGATTAATGTTCCGATCTGAAACCACTTTAGGGAGAAACCCTAACTTAGTACGCAAAACTACCTTATCCGCATGAAAAATAAGGTAAGGAGACTCATACTGTAATGCCGAGAGCTCTGAAACTCTTCGAACAGATGAAAAAGCAACAAGAAACAAAACTTTCCAAGATAACAACTTAATATCTAAGGAATGCATCGGCTCAAACGGAGCCTGTTGAAGAACTTTAAGAACTAGGTTAAGATTCCAGGGAGGAGTAACCGGCTTAAACACAGGCCTGATCCTGACCAAGGCCTGGAAAAACGATTGCACGTCTGGGACATCCGCCAGATGCTTATGTAACAAAACAGACAAGGCAGATATTTGACCCTTTAGGGAGCTTGTCGATAAACCTTTCTCCAGACCCTCTTGGAGAAAAGACAAAATTCTAGGAATCCGAACTCTACTCCAAGAGTAGCCTTTGGATTCACACCAATACAGGTATTTACGCCATATCTTATGGTAAATTCTTCTAGTCACCGGCTTAGGAGCCTGAATCATGGTCTCAATGACCGATTCTGAAAATCCACGATTAGATAAAATTAAGCGTTCAATTTCCAATCAGTCAGCTTCAGAGAAACTAGATTTGGATGAAGGAAAGGCCCTTGAAGTAGAAGGTTCTTTCTCAACGGAAGTCTCCAAGGTGGAAGAGATGACATCTCCACCAGGTCTGCATACCAAATCCTGCGGGGCCACGCCGGTGCAATGAGGATCACCGACGCCCTCTCCTGCTTGATTCGAGCAATGACCCGAGGAAGAAGAGCGAAGGAAATAGGTATGCTAGACTGAAATTCCAGGGAACCGCCAGAGTGTCTATCAGTACAGCCCGAGGGTCCCTTGACCTTGACCCGTACCTCGGGAGCTTGGCATTCTGCCGCAATGCCATGAGGTCCAGTTCCGGCTGTCCCCATTTTAGAATCAGGCTGGAAAACACTTCCGGATGGAGTTTCCACTCCCCCAGGTGAAAAGTCTGTCTGCTCAGAAAATCCGCCTCCCAGTTGTCTACTCCTGGGATGTGGATCGCTGACAGACAACAGTTGTGGGTCTCCGCCCACTGAATAATCTTGGCTACCTCTGACATGGCCAAGGAACTCCGAGTTCCCCCCTGATGGTTGATGTAAGCCACTGAAGTTATGTTGTCTGACTGAAACCTGATAAACTGAGCCGAGGCTAACTGAGGCCAGGTTAGAAGAGCATTAAATATAGCTCTCAGTTCCAGAATGTTTATGGGTAGAACAGACTCCGACCGAGTCCATGTTCCCTGAGCCTTTAGAGAGCCCCAGACTGCTCCCCATCCCAGAAGGCTGGCGTCTGTTGTCACAATCACCCAAGAGGGTCTGCGAAAGCAGGTTCCCTGGGAGAGATGATCCTGAGACAACCACTAAAGAAGAGAATCCCTTGTCTCCTGCTCCAGTTGTAATCGCGGAGACAGATCCGCATAATCTCTGTTCCACTGTCTGAGCATGCTTAACTCCAGAGGTCTGAGGTGGAAACGGGCGAATGGGATGATGCCCATTGCCGCTACCATCAGACCGATTACCTCCATGCACTGAGCGCAGAGGAGAGGACTGAAGCGCTAGGCAAGAATCGAAAATCTTTGATTTCCTGACTTCTGTCAGAAAAAATATTTTCATTGATAAGGAATCTATTATGGCTCCCAAGAAAATTACACTTGTAGTTGGAACTAAGGAACGCTTTTCCAAATTCACCTTCCACCCGTGAGATCGCAGGAAAGATAACAACATTTCCATGTGAGATCTTGCTTGTTGAAAGGATGGTGCCTGAACCAGAATGTCATCCAGATAAGGCGCCACTGCAATGCCCCACAATCGGAGCACCGCCAACAGGGATCCCAGAACCTTTGAGAAAATTCTGGGAGCTGTGGCAAGGACGAATGGAAGAGCCACAAACTGGAATTGCTTGTCTAGAAATGCAAACCTCAGAAACTTGTGATGGTCCCTGTGGATGGGAACATGCAGGTACGCGTCCTTTAAATCTACTGTTGTCATAAATTGACCCTCTTGAACCAAAGGAAGAATGGAACAAATAGTTTCCATCTTGAAGGACAGCACTCTGAAGAATTTTTTTAGACTCTTGAGATCTAAAATTGCTCTGAAGGTTCCCTCTCTCCACGAACAGATTGGAGTAGAAACCCAGACCCCGTTTCTGCATTGTGACAGGAACTATCAATCCCAGGTTGGAGAGGTCCCGAACACAGTGTAAGAACGCCTCTCTTTTTGTCTGGTCTACAGATAATCTTGAAAGCAGAAACCTGCCCCATAGGAGGAAAGGTCTTGAACTCTAGTTTGTATCCCTGGGACACGATGTCCACCGCCCAGGGATTATGAACATCTCGAACCCAAGCCTGAGCGAAGAAGGAAAGCCTGCCCCCACAAGATCTGGTCCCTGATCGGGGGCAGGCCCTTCAAGCTGTTTTTTATTCAATAGCAGGCTTTTTTGATTGTTTTCCCTTGTTCCAAGACTGGTTGGGCCTCCAGGAAGGCTTGGACTGTTCCTTCTTGGAAGAGGGAGAGGAAGGCTTTCCCTTGAAATTTTGAAAGGAACGAAAATTACTCTGACGTCCCTTCTGCTTATTTCTCTTATCCTGAGGGAGGAAATGGCCCTTTCCTCCCGTAATGTCAGAAATTATTTCCATCAAACCTGGCCCAAACAAGGTCTTTCCCTTGTAAGGAATCGCCAAAAGTTTAGATTTAGATGACAGATCCGCAGACCAAGATTTTAGCCATAAAGCTCTGCGGGCCAGAACGGCAAAACCAGAAATCTTAGCTCCCAGCTTAATAACCTGTAGGGAAGCATCTGTGATAAAGGAGTTGGCCAACTTAAGGGCCTTTATCCTATCCTGGATTTCTTCGAGGGGAGTGTCTGTCCGAATAGAATCAGACAACGCATCAAACCAGTATGCTGCCGCACTAGTGACAGTAGCAATACAAACCACAGGTTGCCATTGTAAACCCTGGTGTACATACATTTTCTTGAGTAACCCCTCTAACTTCTTAACCATAGGATCCTTAAAGGAACAACTATCCTCTATGGGAATAGTTTTTCTTTTGGCTAGCATGGAAATTGCCCCTTCCACCTTGGGTACCGTCTGCCAAGACTCCTTGATAGAGTCTGCTATAGGAAACAGGGGATGGAGAAAAAGGGATACCCGGTCTCTCCCATTCCTTAGCAATAATCTCTGTAGCCCTATCTGGTACAGGAAATACCTCCACCATGGAAGGCACGTCAAAATACTTGTTTAGTTTATTAGACTTCTTAGGATTGACTATGACGGTAGTGTCAGAGTCGTCCATGGCAGCTAAAACCTCCAACAAACGGAGGTGTTCTAGCTTAAACCTGAAAGAAACAACTTCAGTATCAGCTAAAGGTATTACACTGTCTGAGTCTGAGATCTCACCCTCAGATGCTACCGAAGCATCTTCCTCTTCAGGTTTCTGGGAAGGAACATTCAGAATAGCCACTACTGTGTCAGCAACTTTATTCACTGATTGATTACATTTCCTCTTGCGCTTTCCCTGCAGCATGGGAAAAGCAGACAACGTATCAGATACCGCTGATGACATTAGGGAAGCGTTGTATTGCAAGGTAACTCCAGGTGGAGTAATAGAGGAAGCGCAGGGCACTGGCTGTATGGACGCTAAATTTTGGGACGCTTGAGGAGAAAGCTGCGGCATATCTTGAACATTGTCAGAAGACTCCTGAACAGTATCCGCCTTAGACAATGTTGGCTCAGGAAAAACAGAATTTATGTTTACCTGATAAATTACTTTCTCCAACGGTGTGTCCGGTCCACGGCGTCATCCTTACTTGTGGGATATTCTCTTCCCCAACAGGAAATGGCAAAGAGCCCAGCAAAGCTGGTCACATGATCCCTCCTAGGCTCCGCCTACCCCAGTCATTCGACCGACGTTAAGGAGGAATATTTGCATAGGAGAAACCATATGGTACCGTGGTGACTGTAGTTAAAGAAAATAAATTATCAGACCTGATTAAAAAAACCAGGGCGGGCCGTGGACCCGACACACCGTTGGAGAAAGTAATTTATCAGGTAAACATAAATTCTGTTTTCTCCAACATAGGTGTGTCCGGTCCACGGCGTCATCCTTACTTGTGGGAACCAATACCAAAGCTTTAGGACACGGATGAAGGGAGGGAGCAAATCAGGTCACCTAAATGGAAGGCACCACGGCTTGCAAAACCTTTCTCCCAAAAATAGCCTCAGAAGAAGCAAAAGTATCAAACTTGTAAAATTTGGTAAAAGTGTGCAGTGAAGACCAAGTCGCTGCCCTACATATCTGATCAACAGAAGCCTCGTTCTTGAAGGCCCATGTGGAAGCCACAGCCCTAGTGGAATGAGCTGTGATTCTTTCGGGAGGCTGCCGTCCGGCAGTCTCGTAAGCCAATCTGATGATGCTTTTAATCCAAAAAGAGAGAGAGGTAGAAGTTGCTTTTTGACCTCTCCTTTTACCGGAATAAACAACAAACAAGGAAGATGTTTGTCTAAAATCCTTTGTAGCATCTAAATAGAATTTTAGAGCGCGAACAACATCCAAATTGTGCAACAAACGTTCCTTCTTTGAAACTGGTTTCGGACACAGAGAAGGTACGATAATCTCCTGGTTAATGTTTTTGTTAGAAACAACTTTTGGAAGAAAACCAGGTTTAGTACGTAAAACCACCTTATCTGCATGGAACACCAGATAAGGAGGAGAACACTGCAGAGCAGATAATTCTGAAACTCTTCTAGCAGAAGAAATTGCAACTAAAAACAAAACTTTCCAAGATAATAACTTAATATCAACGGAATGCAAGGGTTCAAACGGAACCCCCTGAAGAACTGAAAGAACTAAATTGAGACTCCAAGGAGGAGTCAAAGGTTTGTAAACAGGCTTAATTCTAACCAGAGCCTGAACAAAGGCTTGAACATCTGGCACAGCGGCCAGCTTTTTGTGAAGTAACACAGACAAGGCAGAAATCTGTCCCTTCAGGGAACTTGCAGATAATCCTTTTTCCAATCCTTCTTGAAGGAAGGATAGAATCCTAGGAATCTTAACCTTGTCCCAAGGGAATCCTTTAGATTCACACCAACAGATATATTTTTTCCAAATTTTGTGGTAAATCTTTCTAGTTACAGGCTTTCTGGCCTGAACAAGAGTATCGATAACAGAATCTGAGAACCCTCGCTTCGATAAGATCAAGCGTTCAATCTCCAAGCAGTCAGCTGGAGTGAAACCAGATTCGGATGTTCGAACGGACCCTGAACAAGAAGGTCTCGTCTCAAAGGTAGCTTCCAAGGTGGAGCCGATGACATATTCACCAGATCTGCATACCAAGTCCTGCGTGGCCACGCAGGAGCTATCAAGATCACCGACGCCCTCTCCTGATTGATCCTGGCTACCAGCCTGGGGATGAGAGGAAACGGCGGGAACACATAAGCTAGTTTGAAGGTCCAAGGTGCTACTAGTGCATCCACTAGAGCCGCCTTGGGATCCCTGGATCTGGACCCGTAGCAAGGAACTTTGAAGTTCTGACGAGAGGCCATCAGATCCATGTCTGGAATGCCCCACAGCTGAGTGACTTGGGCAAAGATTTCCGGATGGAGTTCCCACTCCCCCGGATGCAATGTCTGACGACTCAGAAAATCCGCTTCCCAATTTTCCACTCCTGGGATGTGGATAGCAGACAGGTGGCAGGAGTGAGACTCCGCCCATAGAATGATTTTGGTCACTTCTTCCATCGCCAGGGAACTCCTTGTTCCCCCCCTGATGGTTGATGTACGCAACAGTTGTCATGTTGTCTGATTGAAACCGTATGAACTTGGCCCTCGCTAGCTGAGGCCAAGCCTTGAGAGCATTGAATATCGCTCTCAGTTCCAGAATATTTATCGGTAGAAGAGATTCTTCCCGAGACCAAAGACCCTGAGCTTTCAGGGATCCCCAGACCGCGCCCCAGCCCATCAGACTGGCGTCGGTCGTGACAATGACCCACTCTGGTCTGCGGAATGTCATCCCTCGTGACAGGTTGTCCAGGGACAGCCACCAACGGAGTGAGTCTCTGGTCCTCTGATTTACTTGTATCTTCGGAGACAAGTCTGTATAGTCCCCATTCCACTGACTGAGCATGCACAGTTGTAATGGTCTTAGATGAATGCGTGCAAAAGGAACTATATCCATTGCCGCTACCATCAACCCGATCACTTCCATGCACTGAGCTATGGAAGGAAGAGGAACGGAATGAAGTATCCGACAAGAGTCTAGAAGTTTCGTTTTTCTGGCCTCTGTCAGAAAAATCCTCATTTCTAAGGAGTCTATTATTGTTCCCAAGAAGGGAACCCTTGTTGACGGAGATAGAGAACTCTTTTCCACGTTCGCTTTCCATCCGTGAGATCTGAGAAAGGCCAGGACAATGTCCGTGTGAGCCTTTGCTTGAGGAAGGGACGACGCTTGAATCAGAATGTCGTCCAAGTAAGGTACTACAGCAATGCCCCTTGGTCTTAGCACAGCTAGAAGGGACCCTAGTACCTTTGTGAAAATCCTTGGAGCAGTGGCTAATCCGAAAGGAAGCGCCACGAACTGGTAATGTTTGTCCAGGAATGCGAACCTCAGGAACCGATGATGTTCCTTGTGGATAGGAATATGTAGATACGCATCCTTTAAATCCACCGTGGTCATGAATTGACCTTCCTGGATGGAAGGAAGAATAGTTCGAATGGTTTCCATCTTGAACGATGGAACCTTGAGAAACTTGTTTAAGATCTTGAGATCTAAGATTGGTCTGAACGTTCCCTCTTTTTTGGGAACTATAAACAGATTGGAGTAGAACCCCATCCCTTGTTCTCTTAATGGAACAGGATGAATCACTCCCATTTTTAACAGGTCTTCTACACAATGTAAGAATGCCTGTCTTTTTATGTGGTCTGAAGACAACTGAGACCTGTGGAACCTCCCCCTTGGGGGAAGTCCCTTGAATTCCAGAAGATAACCTTGGGAGACTATTTCTAGCGCCCAAGGATCCAGAACATCTCTTGCCCAAGCCTGAGCGAAGAGAGAGAGTCTGCCCCCCACCAGATCCGGTCCCGGATCGGGGGCCAACATTTCATGCTGTCTTGGTAGCAGTGGCAGGTTTCTTGGCCTGCTTTCCCTTGTGCCAGCCTTGCATTGGTCTCCAAGCTGGCTTGGCTTGAGAAGTATTACCCTCTTGCTTAGAGGACGTAGCACTTTGGGCTGGTCCGTTTCTACGAAAGGGACGAAAATTAGGTTTATTTTTTGCCTTGAAAGGCCGATCCTGAGGAAGGGCGTGGCCCTTACCCCCAGTGATATCAGAGATAATCTCTTTCAAGTCAGGGCCAAACAGCGTTTTCCCCTTGAAAGGAATGTTAAGTAGCTTGTTCTTGGAAGACGCATCAGCCGACCAAGATTTCAACCAAAGCGCTCTGCGCGCCACAATAGCAAACCCAGAATTCTTAGCCGCTAACCTAGCCAATTGCAAAGTGGCGTCTAGGGTGAAAGAATTAGCCAATTTGAGAGCATTGATTCTGTCCATAATCTCCTCATAAGGAGGAGAATCACTATCGACCGCCTTTATCAGCTCATCGAACCAGAAACATGCGGCTGTAGCGACAGGGACAATGCATGAAATTGGTTGTAGAAGGTAACCCTGCTGAACAAACATCTTTTAAAGCAAACCTTCTAATTTTTTATCCATAGGATCTTTGAAAGCACAACTATCCTCTATGGGTATAGTGGTGCGTTTGTTTAAAGTGGAAACCGCTCCCTCGAACTTGGGGACTGTCTGCCATAAGTCCTTTCTGGGGTCGACCATAGGAAACAATTTTTTAAATATGGGGGGAGGGACGAAAGGAATACCGGGCCTTTCCCATTCTTTATTAACAATGTCCGCCACCCGCTTGGGTATAGGAAAAGCTTCTGGGAGCCCCGGCACCTCTAGGAACTTGTCCATTTTACATAGTTTCTCTGGGATGACCAACTTGTCACAATCATCCAGAGTGGATAATACCTCCTTAAGCAGAATGCGGAGATGTTCCAACTTAAATTTAAATGCAATCACATCAGGTTCAGCTAGTTGAGAAATGTTCCCTGAATCAGTAATTTCTCCCTCAGACAAAACCTCCCTGGCCCCATCAGACTGGGTTAGGGGCCCTTCAGAAATATTATTATCAGCGTCGTCATGCTCTTCAGTATCTAAAACAGAGCAGTCGCGCTTACGCTGATAAGTGTTCATTTTGGCTAAAATGTTTTTGACAGAATTATCCATTACAGCCGTTAATTGTTGCATAGTAAGGAGTATTGGCGCGCTAGATGTACTAGGGGCCTCCTGAGTGGGCAAGACTCGTGTAGACGAAGGAGGGAATGATGCAGTACCATGCTTACTCCCCTCACTTGAGGAATCATCTTGGGCATCATTGTCATTGTCACATAAATCACATTTATTTAAATGAATAGGAATTCTGGCTTCCCCACATTCAGAACACAGTCTATCTGGTAGTTCAGACATGTTAAACAGGCATAAACTTGATAACAAAGTACAAAAAACGTTTTAAAATAAAACCGTTACTGTCACTTTAAATTTTAAACTGAACACACTTTATTACTGCAAATGCGAAAAAACATGAAGGAATTGTTCAAAATTCACCAAATTTTCACCACAGTGTCTTAAAGCCTTAAAAGTATTGCACACCAAATTTTGAAGCTTTAACCCTTAAAATAACGGAACCGGAGCCGTTTTGAACTTTAACCCCTTTACAGTCCCTGGTATCTGCTTTGCTGAGACCCAACCAAGCTCCAAGGGGAATACGATACCAAATGACGCCTTCAGAAAGTCTTTTCTAAGTATCAGAGCTCCTCTCACATGCGACTGCATGCCATGCCTCTCAAAAACAAGTGCGCAACACCGGCGCGAAAATGAGGCTCTGCCTATGCTTTGGGAAAGCCCCTAAAGAATAAGGTGTCTAAAACAGTGCCTGCCGATATTATTATATCAAAATACCCAGATAAAATGATTCCTCAAGGCTAAATATGTGTTAATAATCAATCGATTTAGCCCAGAAAAAGTCTACAGTCTTAATAAGCCCTTTTTGAAGCCCTTATTTACGATCGTAATAAACATGGCTTACCGGATCCCATAGGGAAAATGACAGCTTCCAGCATTACATCGTCTTGTTAGAATGTGTCATACCTCAAGCAGCAAGAGACTGCTCACTGTTCCCCCAACTGAAGTTAATTGCTCTCAACAGTCCTGTGTGGAACAGCCATGGATTTTAGTGACGGTTGCTAAAATCATTTTCCTCATACAAACAGAAATCTTCATCTCTTTTCTGTTTCTGAGTAAATAGTACATACCAGCACTATTTCAAAATAACAAACTCTTGATTGAATAATAAAAACTACAGTTAAACACTAAAAAACTCTAAGCCATCTCCGTGGAGATGTTGCCTGTACAACGGCAAAGAGAATGACTGGGGTAGGCGGAGCCTAGGAGGGATCATGTGACCAGCTTTGCTGGGCTCTTTGCCATTTCCTGTTGGGGAAGAGAATATCCCACAAGTAAGGATGACGCCGTGGACCGGACACACCTATGTTGGAGAAAAGTCTATCCCTGTAATGTAAAGTTCTCTCAATACATGAGGAACAGAAAGGGATTGGTGGTTCTACATTAGCATCAAAACATAAAGAACATGTAACATCTTGCAGGGTATCTTGGTCCATCTTTATTCACCAATAAACAGACAAACTGATATTTTTATTTAGTTCTTTAAATATTAAACCAAAAAAACCAACTGCTTTAATTTTTCTGTTATTTAAAATACACAATGGCCCCCAAAATAACACTCCAGACAACTCTACACCTCAGCTTAGCCTTGCTGAGGTGCTTACCTGCCTGCCTACTAATGAAGTATATTACTTTGTAGTTGATCCAGACTCAAATCTTTAACAATTACGGTCCGTAACCGTAACGTTGCTGATCTGTGACGCAGCTGATTTCCTATCCGGAACACAGGAAGCGAGACAGGGCCAGAAAAAAAAGGCACCCAATAGTAACTGCCGCCGTATCTAACTCCGCCCATCGTGGGAGTTAGAAAACTCCCGATCGGCTAAATGTATTATCACAGTTGTCGGAAGTAAAGTAAAAAAAACACCACCATGACTGAGCCTTAGATTCTCCACGTCCCCAGTGCCTGCTCTGCTGCCCTTAAGAAACATTCCCTTATCATAGGTGAATGTGACTTGTCCCCGATGTATGTAAAAGTGCTATCTTTTTCTCTGTATGCGTGTCCCAGAAAAAGTTTAAGTTAGCACTTACCTTAAAGGGACACTGAACCCAATTTTTTTTTTTTTTTTTTTGTGATTCAGATAGAGCATGCAATTTTAAGCAACTTTATAATTTACTCCTATTATACATTTTTCTTTGTTAACTTGCTATCTTTATTTGAAAAAGAAGGCATCTAAGCTTCTTTTTAGGTTCAGTACTGTGGACAGCACTTTTTTATTGGTAGATGAATTTATCCAACAATCAGCAAGAATAACCCAGGTTATTCACCAAAAATGGGCCGGCATCTAAACTTACATTTTTGCATTTCAAATAAAGATACTAAGAGAATGAAGAAAATTTGGTAATAGGAGTAAATTAGAAAGTTGCTTAAAATTGCATGCTCTGTCTGAATCACAAAAGAAAAAATTTGGGTTTAGTGTCCCTTTAAGACTTCTGCCAGGCAGCACGGCAGCTCACTAGGTTTGAGAGGCCAGTTCCCTCACATGGACCTGTGGAAAGAAACAAAGACTGAGTAATCTTACTCAGGCTTGCACGGTTAGGGCAGCATAAATATATGGGAGGCACAGTGAGGATTGTACCCCACAAGTTCCTATTGCTTGAAAACCACCACTGCTCTAGTGATGAGACTGATATGGACTACGGCTACACCCTAGAGCAAAGCAGAACAATCTTGCACAGCTGAAAAATAATAAAATCTTGCTTGAAGAATCTTTTCTTAACACCTAACTTTACCACTTCCTTGCTCTAACGTAGGCAAAGAGAATGACTGGGGTTGGAGGGAAGGAAGGTGATATTTAACAGCTTTGCAGTGGTGCTCTTTGCCGCCTCCTGCTGGGCAGGAGTGATATTCCCAATAGTAATTAGATGATCTGTGGACTCACCGTGTCATTAGAAAGAAAAAAATGCATCTACATATTATTCTAAGGATAATCTTTGCTTTAAATACATCATTATGTCTAGCATGTATTTACTAACATCCCTTAAAGCTGTATATAATGAGAGCAGTGGAGGTGCTAGAACTTAATTATTTTGGGGGGCTAACAAAGGTGGTAAAAAAAGTTTACTCACATAATATATGGAGCCCTTTGTAGCACACCCATAGAACTGCCACTGAATGAGAGAGTAAGCTAGCGTCTCGGTGGTCTGATTATAAAAAGGGATGGATTTTGGCAATATTGGATATGGGATGAAAGAACAAGTATGACTCTCAAATAGCAGACTAGAGGGATTAAGCAATAAACCGTAAGGAAGATTTTAGAGAAAGAGGAAAGGGGGTGGAACCAGAGAAGAACCTGTCCTTCCAACAATGGCCATCCAGGAAAAGATGGTGGACAGGCATTTGGTGACATGAGAGAGAAGAGAAGGTGCGAGATACAGGCTTGAAAGATACATTTATCTGTCACCTGTGTGAGAGCAGCTGATAGACGATAAATAACGAGAAATGGTCACTGGCTTTGACCATCAGTGACCATGGTGAGGGCTGTTTCAGTGGTATGTTGCTGTGAAAGGCAGAAAATGGCTTAGGCGGATGTATAGAATATATAGAAGTGTTTCCACTGAAGACAGATGAGAGATGGGGGCTGCAGTTAAAGGGAGAATTTGAGTCAACTCAGGGTTTCTACAGAATGGAAATAATAATGATGATAAAACATTGATTGTGCATGTTAGTAGGGGACATCTCCAAGCACAAGTGGGTTGAAAAACATAATTAACCATTTTCTAGAGAGAAAGAAGTATAATTCTACTCCTGCTAATCATGACATATGTCTACAACTATGTATTTTACTTGTTTAGATTCTTAGCTTGACACTCCCCCTAGTGGTGAAGACCATGAAGCACTGAAGTGTTTTTCACAGTATTTACAGTGCAGTATTCCTCAGCAATTGGTAAAGCTTATAGGATAAATATACTATAACTACACAGATATACGTTATAATCAGTTTTTCAGCAGTCACTTTATTATGCTGTGTAGTTTGGACACAGTAAAGTCCATAGGTAAAAAAAGAAAAACATAAGAGACTTTAGTTAAAACTGAAATAATAAAAAAACTTTCATACTTATCCAAAGGAAATAACAGGACCACTATCTTACACTGTAAATACTAAAAGTCAAGCACTAATGCACTATAGGTGTAATCAAAGCACAGCACTAATAGATACTACAGAAGCAAATATTCCTGCGATATAAAGCACTATGCTAGAGCAGCAGCTCCCAACCCCCTTTTACTTTAAATGAAGGAAAAGTTTATCATATTATTATTATTATAATTTATTTGTAGAGCACCTACAGATTCCGCAGCAATGTAAACATAGGCGATATACAAGGTAACATTTATAGGGATAAGATGGGCCCTGCTGAGAGTTGCACTGTTGAAGTCACCTCTTATGAAGGTGACCTGCAAACAGTAGGGCTCTTAGGCTTACATGCTAAGGGGTTCAAAGGGATAGCAAAGGAGGAGAGGAACTTGTATAGGAAAGGTTAGTGTAGGTTGTATGCATCCCTGAACTGTAGAGTCTTTAGGGAGCACTTTCAAAACTAGAAGAGAGTCTTGTGGAGCGAGTCAGAGAGTCCCACAAGATGTGAGCCAATCTGGAGAAGGTTGACAAGAGATTAGGAGAGTAGGAGGTCATGAGCAGAGTGAAGGGGATGGGAGGGAGAGTATCTGGAGACAAGGTCTGAGATGTAGGGAGGAGCAGTGCAGTTGAGGGCTTTGTATGTCAGAGTAAGAATTTTCTATTTTATTCTGGAGGCAAGAGGAAGCCAGTGAATGGATTGGCAGAGAGGTGCAGCAGATGAAGAGTGATGAGTAAGGAAGATGAGCCTGGCAGAGGCATTCACTTTGGATTGTAAAGGAGTTAGGTGACAGCTAGGGAGACCAGAGAGGACGGAGTTGCAGTAGTTGAGGCGAGAAAGGATGAGAGAGTGGATTAAAATCTTAGTTGTGTCTTGTGTAAGGAAATGTCTAATTTTAGAGATGTTTTTAAGGTGGAAGCAGCAGGATATAGCTAAGGACTGAATGTGAGGAGTGAAAGAAAGATCTGAGTCAAATGTGACCCCAAGACATCGGGCATGCGGGGTAGGGGTAATGATGGATAGATGCAGTGTGGAGAATTTTGGAAGAAGGGGGGAAAATAAGGAGCTCAGTTTTGGAGAGATTTAGCTTAAGGTAGTGAGAGGACATCCAGGATAAGATGTGAGAAAGACAGTTAGTGAAAAGGGTTAGCAAGGAAGGAGATAGGTCTGGTGCAGAAAGGTAGATTTGGGTTTCATCGGCATACAAATGATATTGAAATCCGTGGGACTTTATTAAGGAACCTAATGATGACGTGTAGATTGAGAAGAGAAGGGGACCAAGGACAGAGCCTTGCAGTACCCCAACAGCAAGTGTTAACAAGGCAGAGGAAGCTACACTAAAGGTACGGTTAGGCAGGTAGGAAGAGAACCACGACAGGGCTGTGTCACAAATGCCGAAGGATTGGAGGGTTTGGAGCAAAAGAGGGTGGTCAACAGTATCAAAGGTTGCAGACAGATCAAGGAGGATAAGCAGAGAGAAGTGGAATTTGGATATTGCTGTAAGTAGGTCATTGGTAACCTTAACAATGGCTGTCTCTGTGGAGTGATGGGGGCGAAATCCAGATTGCAGTGGGTCAAGGAGGGAGTTTTATGTAAGGAAATGGGATAGGCGTGCATACTAGCTTTTCAAGAAGCTTTGAGGCAAGAGGGAGTAGGGAAATAGAGCGGAAGTTGGATGGGGAGATTGGAAAGAGAGAAGGGTTTTTGAGGATAGGTGTGACCAGTGCATGTTTTAGAAATGAGGGAAATATACCTGTGCTGAGGAAGAGGTTGAAAATGTGTGTGAGTATAGGGGTAAGGGTAGAAGAGAGGGAGGGGAGTAGATGTGAGGGTATGGGGTCGAGGGGACAGGTAGTGAGGTGAGAGCACATTATAAGTGCAGAAACTTCTTCCTCAGTAACAGGGGCGTAAGAGCTAAATTTATGGCTATGTGGGTTTTGGATGATTGCAAGCTTTTGAGGGCGTGGGAGACTGGTAGTATGTTGAGAGCTGATTTAATTTCTGATGGAGTCGATTTTGTTATTGAAGTGGCTGGCAAAATCTTAAAATGACAGAGAAGTTGTATAAAAAGGTGTGGGTGGACGGAGAAGAGTGTTGAAAGTGGAGAACAGACGTTTGGGTTTGAAGAAAGAGTAGAGATATGAGTAGAGAAGTAATGTTGCTTAGAGAGATTAAAGGCAGAATAGTAGGAGTTCAAGATGAACTTGTAGTGAAGAAAGTCAGCTGATCTCCGAGATTTTCTTAAGTCCCACTCAGCAATACGGTATCATCTGCATAGGTACCGTGTCAGAGGAGTGTGCCAGAGCTGAGGATGAGTGTGTGATTTCCAAGCTACGGTAGGAGGGGCCAGATTGTCAAGGACCGATGTAAGGGTGGAATTATAGTGGTGGATAGATTGGTCAGGGCAGGAAAAGGAGGAGATGGAAGAGAGGAGAGGTTTGAGAGAGCTAGCGAGCTGTTGCTGATCTAATGACATAATGCTTCTATGAAGTTTGGTGTGAGGGGTAGAAGGAGGGAGAGTTGAAGGGAGGGATGTGATGTTGCAAGTGAGGAGATGATGGTCAAAAAGAGGAAAAGGGGAGTTTTTGAAGTTTGAGATACTGCATCGATAGCTAAAGATCAGCTCAAGGGAGTGACCATCTTTGTGAGTGGGACA
This sequence comes from Bombina bombina, assembly GCF_027579735.1. Lineage (NCBI taxonomy): Eukaryota > Metazoa > Chordata > Amphibia > Anura > Bombinatoridae > Bombina > Bombina bombina. The sequence continues at coordinate 1,387,778,086 of NC_069499.1, forward strand.
GTCAGTCCATTGTGACAGACCAAAAGAGGAAGTAAGTTCCAGAAGTTGTTTTGCAGAGTAGGCAATGGGATTGTTAAGAGGGATGTTAAAGTCCCAAGAATGAGGGCAGGGGTGTCTGAGGAAAGGAATTAAGGTAGCCAGGCAGCAAAGTGATCTAGAAATTGAGTTGAGTAGCCAGGGAGGCGGTATATTACTGCAACACGTATAGAGAGGGGAAAGAATAAGTGAATCATGTTGGTTTAGAGGGAACAAAAAGTGAGGGAAGAGAAGGGCTGTATTTGTTGAAAGGTGCAACTAGAAGAAAGTAAAATACCTACACCACCTCCTTGTCTATTACCAGACCTAGGAGTGTGGCTGAAGTAGAGACCCCCCATGTGACAGTGCAGCAGTGGATGCTGTGTCTAAAGGAGAGAGCCAGGTTTCTATGAGAGCCAGAAGGTTGAGGAAGTGGGAAATAAAAAGGTCATGGATAGAAGTGAGCTTGTTGCAGAGTGCACAAGTGAAGGGGGTAGTGGCTTCATTTTCTTCTGCATTAAAAAGAGTTAAGTATGATTAAACATAGAAGAACTAAATAATCCGCAAATGTTTAATAAAAAGACAATAGAATAACACTTATTTTGGATTTCAAATGTGTAGTACATTTTTTTTTTTTTTTTACAAAATTCTATTATTTTCTTTAATTTCCCTGCATCATATTGATAACCATCACATGAAAAGATGTTTAAAATGGCATACTCTATCTCATGGTTCTTCAAACCACGGGTCGGGCCCATTAGTGGGTCGCATTACTGAGTCACGACTTGTATGTGTGTGTTGTAGGAGAGTGTGTGGTGTGTGTGGTAGGAGAGTGTGTATTATATAAGAGAGTGTGTGTGTTTTATATAAGAATGTGTGTATATTATGAGAGTGTGTGTGTGTTGTATGAGAGTGTCTGTGGTGTGTGTGTGGTGCATGTGTGTGGTGTATGTGTGTGATGTATGAGAGTGTGTGTGTGTGTTGTATGAGAAAGTAGTGTTTGTGTTATCTTTTACAACACTTTCAAGTTTGACTACAATCAGGAATAAAGTATGAACACATTTTAGTCATTGTGACCCTGTGCAGTTATCTTTTGTACATTACTTCAGACATTTTGAGAGTAAACACAAAAATAGGGTTGCAAAGGTATCATGCGACTGGGTCTTGGGAAAAAAAGTTTGAATAATCCTGCTCTTTCTGAAATATGACTTTGATGTTCCTTTAAGTAAAAGCTGCTTGAAATGAACAGAAAGTTCATAATTATATAAAACTGAATCACGGGACTCTGATGATCGCTGGCTGATAGGAAAAACCTTTTTTTTTGGGGGGGGGAGGGAATTTGGGGGCGGTAGAACTTTTGTTTACTTTTTTTATTTAATAATCTTTTATTGAGGTTTATACATGTTACAACAGATTATACACATTCTTTCATAATGATAAGAGAAGAGAAATAGAATTGGTTCACAAGTCAACATAGTAGAATAGACTGACGCATACATGAATTTTACAAGCATCATGTTTCAGTACAAATGAAGAGGAGTGATTACAATGATGGTCACAGTATAATAACGGTAAACAAGAAATGCACACAGTAAAACTAAATCAGTGAGAATAGGTGACATAAGTGAATAAATGGAATGAAAGAACATATCGAATTGAAACCTCATTTTTTAATAGTATGTGTATGAATTCCTCCTAAATTGCAAAGGGTCACTCTTGGACCCCATGGAGAGAATAACATTCGGGGGAGGAGGATTTGGTCAATGGTGTAGAATAATAGAGAAAAAAATAACAATACCCAAAAAGTACTATAGGAAGAGCAGGAATCAAAATAATTTTAGCTGCTAAAGAAGGACAAGGCTGCACTCATTAATATTAGAGCTTTATTACAAAAGAGAAAGGAGCATAGTTAAATACCCATTCCCCACAAACAGTCCAAAAAAACATAATTTATGCTTACCTGATAAATTTATTTCTCTTGTAGTGTATCCAGTCCACGGATCATCCATTACTTGTGGGATATTCTCCTTCCCAACAGGAAGTTGCAAGAGGATCACCCACAGCAGAGCTGCTATATAGCTCCTCCCCTCACTGCCATATCCAGTCATTCGACCGAAACAAGACGAGAAAGGAGAAACCATAGGGTGCAGTGGTGACTGTAGTTTAATTAAAATTTAGACCTGCCTTAAAAGGACAGGGCGGGCCGTGGACTGGATACACTACAAGAGAAATAAATTTATCAGGTAAGCATAAATTATGTTTTCTCTTGTTAAGTGTATCCAGTCCACGGATCATCCATTACTTGTGGGATACCAATACCAAAGCTAAAGTACACGGATGATGGGAGGGACAAGGCAGGAACTTAAACGGAAGGAACCACTGCCTGTAGAACCTTTCTCCCAAAAACAGCCTCCGAAGAAGCAAAAGTGTCAAATTTGTAAAATTTTGAAAAGGTGTGAAGCGAAGACCAAGTCGCAGCCTTGCAAATCTGTTCAACAGAGGCCTCATTTTTAAAGGCCCAGGTGGAAGCCACAGCTCTAGTAGAATGAGCTGTAATCCTTTCAGGGGGCTGCTGTCCAGCGGTCTCATAGGCTAAGCGTATTATGCTCCAAAGCCAAAAGGAGAGAGAGGTTGTCGAAGCTTTTTGACCTCTCCTCTGTCCAGAGTAAACGACAAACAGGGCAGATGTTTGACGAAAATCTTTAGTAGCCTGTAAGTAAAACTTCAAGGCACGGACTACGTCCAGATTATGCAAAAGACGTTCCTTCTTTGAAGAAGGAATAGGACACAATGATGGAACAACAATCTCTTGATTGATATTCCTGTTAGAAACCACCTTAGGTAAAAACCCAGGTTTGGTACGCAGAACTACCTTGTCTGAATGAAAAATCAGATAAGGAGAATCACAATGTAAGGCAGATAACTCAGAGACTCTTCGAGCCGAGGAAATAGCCATCAAAAACAGAACTTTCCAAGATAAAAGTTTAATATCAATGGAATGAAGGGGTTCAAACGGAACTCCCTGAAGAACTTTAAGAACCAAGTTTAAGCTCCACGGGGGAGCAACAGTTTTAAACACAGGCTTAATCCTAACCAAAGCCTGACAAAATGCCTGGACGTCTGGAACTTCTGCCAGACGCTTGTGCAAAAGAATAGACAGAGCAGAGATCTGTCCTTTTAAAGAACTAGCTGATAAGCCTTTGTCCAAACCCTCTTGGAGAAAGGACAATATCCTAGGAATCCTAACCTTACTCCATGAGTAACTCTTGGATTCACACCAATAAAGATATTTACGCCATATCTTATGGTAGATTTTCCTGGTGACAGGCTTCCGAGCCTGTATTAAGGTATCAATGACTGACTCGGAGAAGCCACGCCTTGATAGAATCAAGCGTTCAATCTCCATGCAGTCAGTCTCAGAGAAATTAGATTTGGATGATTGAAAGGACCTTGTATTAGAAGGTCCTGCCTCAGAGGCAGAGTCCATGGTGGAAGAGATGACATGTCCACTAGGTCTGCATACCAGGTCCTGCGTGACCACGCAGGCGCTATCAGAATCACCGATGCTCTCTCCTGTTTGATTTTGGCAATCAGTTGAGGGAGCAGAGGAAACGGTGGAAACACATAGGCCAGGTTGAAGAACCAAGGAGCTGCTAGAGCATCTATCAGCGTTGCTCCCGGGTCCCTGGACCTGGATCCGTAACAAGGAAGCTTGGCGTTCTGGCGAGACGCCATGAGATCCAGTTCTGGTTTGCCCCAACGATGGACCAGTTGAGCAAACACCTCCGGATGGAGTTCCCACTCCCCCGGATGAAAATTCTGACGACTTAGAAAATCCGCCTCCCAGTTCTCTACGCCTGGGATGTGGATTGCTGACAGGTGGCAAGAGTGAGACTCTGCCCAGCAAATTATCTTTGAGACTTCTAACATCGCTAGGGAACTCCTGGTTCCCCCTTGATGGTTGATGTAAGCCACAGTCGTGATGTTGTCCGACTGAAATCTGATGAACCTCAGTGTTGCTAACTGAGGCCAAGCTAGAAGAGCATTGAATATTGCTCTTAACTCCAGAATATTTATTGGGAGGAGTTTCTCCTCCTGAGTCCACGATCCCTGAGCCTTCAGGGAGTTCCAGACTGCGCCCCAACCTAGAAGGCTGGCATCTGTTGTTACAATCGTCCAATCTGGCCTGCGAAAGGTCATACCCTTGGACAGATGGACCCGAGAAAGCCACCAGAGAAGAGAATCTCTGGTCTCTTGATCCAGATTTAGTAGAGGGGACAAATCTGAGTAATCCCCATTCCACTGACTTAGCATGCATAATTGCAGCGGTCTGAGATGCAGGCGCGCAAATGGCACTATGTCCATTGCCGCTACCATTAAGCCGATTACTTCCATGCACTGAGCCACTGACGGGCGTGGAATGGAATGAAGGACACGGCAAGCATTTAGAAGTTTTGATAACCTGGACTCCGTCAGGTAAATTTTCATCTCTACAGAATCTATAAGAGTCCCTAGGAAGGAGACTCTTGTGAGTGGTGATAAAGAACTCTTTTCCACGTTCACTTTCCACCCATGCGACCTCAGAAATGCCAGAACTATCTCTGTATGAGACTTGGCAATTTGAAAGCTTGACGCCTGTATCAGGATGTCGTGTAGATACGGAGCCACCGCTATGCCTCGCGGTCTTAGAACCGCCAGAAGTGAGCCCAGAACCTTTGTAAAAATTCTCGGGGCAGTGGCCAACCCGAAGGGAAGAGCTACAAATTGGTAATGCCTGTCTAGAAAGGCAAACCTTAGGAACCGATGATGATCTTTGTGAATCGGTATGTGAAGGTAGGCATCCTTTAAGTCCACTATGGTCATGTACTGACCCTCTTGGATCATGGGTAGGATGGTCCGAATAGTTTCCATTTTGAATGATGGAACTCTGAGGAATTTGTTTAAGATCTTTAGATCCAAGATTGGTCTGAAGGTTCCCTCTTTCTTGGGAACCACAAACAGATTTGAATAAAATCCCTGTCCTTGTTCCATCCGCGGAACTGGATGGATCACTCCCATTACTAGGAGGTCTTGCACACAGCTTAGGAATGCCTCTTTCTTTATCTGGTTTGAACCTTGAAAGATGAAATCTCCCTTGTGGAGGAGAAGCTTTGAAGTCCAGAAGATATCCCTGAGATATGATCTCCAACACCCAGGGATCCTGAACATCTCTTGCCCACGCCTGGGCGAAGAGAGAAAGTCTGCCCCCCACTAGATCCGTTTCCCAATAGGGGGCCGTTCCTTCATGCTGTCTTGGGGGCAGCAGCAGGCTTTCTGGCCTGCTTGCCCTTGTTCCAGGACTGGTTAGGTTTCCAGGCCTGTCTGGAATGAGCAACAGTTCCCTCTTGTTTTGAAGAGGAGGAAGTTGATGCTGCTCCTGCCTTGAAATTTCGAAAGGCACGAAAATTAGACTGTTTGGCCTTTGATTTGGCCTTGTCCTGAGGAAGGGTATGACCCTTGCCTCCAGTAATGTCAGCAATAATTTCCTTCAAGCCAGGCCTGAATAAGGTCTGCCCCTTGAAAGGAATGTTGAGTAATTTAGACTTTGAAGTCACGTCAGCTGACCAGGATTTAAGCCATAGCGCCCTACGCGCCTGGATGGCGAATCCGGAATTCTTAGCCGTTAGTTTAGTCAAATGAACAATGGCATCAGAAACAAATGAGTTAGCTAGCTTAAGCGTTCTAAGCTTGTCAATAATTTCATTCAATGGAGCTGTCTGGATGGCCTCTTCCAGGGCCTCAAACCAGAATGCCGCCGCAGCAGTGACAGGCGCAATGCATGCAAGGGGCTGTAAAATAAAACCTTGTTGAATAAACATTTTCTTAAGGTAACCCTCCAATTTTTTATCCATTGGATCTGAAAAAGCACAACTGTCCTCAACCGGGATAGTGGTACGCTTTGCTAAAGTAGAAACTGCTTCCTCCACCTTAGGGACCGTCTGCCATAAGTCCAGTGTAGTGGCGTCTATTGGAAACATTTTTCTAAATATAGGAGGTGGGGAAAAGGGCACACCGGGTCTATCCCACTCCTTGCTAATAATTTCTGTAAGCCTTTTAGGTATAGGAAAAACGTCAGTACACACCGGCACCGCATAGTATCTATCCAGCCTACACAATTTCTCTGGAATTGCAACTGTGTTACAGTCATTCAGAGCAGCTAATACCTCCCCAAGCAATACACGGAGGTTCTCAAGCTTAAATTTAAAATTAGAAATCTCTGAATCAGGTTTCCCCGAGTCAGAGATGTCACCCACAGACTGAAGCTCTCCGTCCTCATGTTCTGCATACTGTGACGCAGTATCAGACATGGCTCTAACAGCATTTGCGCGCTCTGTATCTCTCCTAACCCCAGAGCTATCGCGCTTGCCTCTTAATTCAGGCAATCTAGATAATACCTCTGACAGGGTATTATTCATGATTGCAGCCATGTCCTGCAAGGTAATCGCTATGGGCGTCCCTGATGTAATTGGCGCCATATTAGCGTGCGTCCCCTGAGCGGGAGGCGAAGGGTCTGACACGTGGGGAGAGTTAGTCGGCATAACTTCCCCCTCGACAGAACCCTCTGGTGATAATTCTTTTATAGATAAAGACTGATCTTCACTGTTTAAGGTGAAATCAATACATTTAGTACACATTCTCCTATGGGGCTCCACCATGGCTTTCAAACATAATGAACAAGTAGGTTCCTCTGTGTCAGACATGTTTAAACAGACTAGCAATGAGACTAGCAAGCTTGGAAAACACTTTAAAACAAGTTTACAAGCAATATAAAAAACGTTACTGCGCCTTTAAGAAACACAAATTTTCCCAAATTTTGTAATAACAGTGAAAAAATGCAGTTACACTAACGAAATTTTTACAGTGTATGTAATAAGTTAGCAGAGCATTGCACCCACTTGCAAATGGATGATTAACCCCTTAATACCAAAAACGGAATAACAAATGACAAAAACGTTTTTTGAACAGTCACAACAACTGCCACAGCTCTACTGTGGCTTTTTACCTCCCTCAATACGACTTTTGAAGACTTTTGAGCACTTCAGAGAGGTCCTGGATCATGCAGGAAGAAGCTGGATGTCTGTGTCTGTAACTTTTGCTGTGCAAAAAAACCGCCAAAATAGGCCCCTCCCACTCATATTACAACAGTGGGAAGCCTCAGGGAACTGTTTCTAGGCAAAATTCAAGCCAGCCATGTGGAAAAAACTAGGCCCCAATAAGTTTTATCACCAAACATATGTAAAAAACGATTAAACATGCCAGCAAACGTTTTAAAATACACTTTTATAAGAGTATGTATCTCTATTAATAAGCCTGATACCAGTCGCTATCACTGCATTTAAGGCTTTACTTACATTACTTCGGTATCAGCAGCATTTTCTAGCAAATTCCATCCCTAGAAAAATATTTTAACTGCACATACCTTATTACAGGAAAACCTGCACGCTATTCCCCCTCTGAAGTTACCTCACTCCTCAGAATATGTGAGAACAGCAAAGGATCTTAGTTACTTCTGCTAAGATCATAGAAAACGCAAGCAGATTCTTCTTCTAAATACTGCCTGAGATAAACAGCACACTCCGGTACCATTTAAAAATAACAAACTTTTGATTGAAGAAATAAACTAAGTATAAAACACCACAGTCCTCTTACGACCTCCATCTTAGTTGAGAGTTGCAAGAGAATGACTGGATATGGCAGTGAGGGGAGGAGCTATATAGCAGCTCTGCTGTGGGTGATCCTCTTGCAACTTCCTGTTGGGAAGGAGAATATCCCACAAGTAATGGATGATCCGTGGACTGGATACACTTAACAAGAGAAACATATATTTTTCCCAAAACACTAACAATAACAAACACTGATCCAATATAGAGAAAAGTATTACACAGCGAGTAGACCGAATTAAACATTCAGGTACTGAAAATTTTGATAATGAAGTAGACACCAGACCCCTAAATATTAGAGAAACCATTCAGACGAGACTCACTTTAGGAGGAGGACAGGACAAAGAAAGAGGAGTATGCGGATCCTCTTTCAACAGACAGAAACAGAGAGGAAGAGGGGGGAGATACAGGGCCGGTGCTAGGATTTTTGGATACACAGGCAAAGACACAATTTACCGCCCCTCTCCCAGAATATATTACCGGTATATACCCTGCCAATACTGCTTCTTATCAAAATTCTATGGACCTAACTCCATAAAAGTCTTAAACATCTGCTGGGATGCCCAATTATCTCCGGGAAAGGAGGTCCTTCGGAAGGAATTAGTCGCTATGTGGACTTTCTTGGGTCCATTTTGGAGTCACTTGCCTCCTATGTCCAAGATACAGGGGGAGGTCCTTAAAAGGCTGGATAAGATAGTGATTGACTCTGATATGCTGCTAGTTACCTTAGATGTGAAGTCACTTTACTCATCTATTCCTCATAAGGTAGGTCTTAAGGCAGCCAAATACTTTTTAGAGCTGCAAGGACAAGAGTATATGAACAACACAAATTTGGTACTGCAATTTTTGGAGTTTGTTTTAAGCAAATGATGTTGCCATATGGCTAAGATATGTGGATGACATTCTGGTACTGTGGAAGGGTGATGAGAATTCAGTATCAGAATTTGTCAGTCTACTAAATAAGGACGATCTTAACTTACTCCTAACATATCATGTAAGTAATGTAGAAGCAACATTCTTGGATTTACAAATCTCCAAAGAGAATAATGCACTACATACAAAGGTTTACAGAAAGGAGACAGCAACCAACAGTTTGCTGCATGCCACAGCTATTATCCTGATCCACAGAAAAATGGAGTCCCAGTGGGACAGTTTTTGAGGTTAAAAAGATATTTGCTCCACTGAAAATTATTTTGAGGAGCAAGCTGAACAGATGGCACAAAGGTTCTTTTCAAGGGGATACTCTAAAAGAGAGTTAAGAAAGCTTGGATAAGAGCACGTAATACATCTAGAAATGAGCTCTTGTATGGTAGAAGAGATAGATTAAAGGAAAGTAACCAAAGAAAGTTAATTACCAAGTATAATTCAAATTGGCACAAATTGCATGGTATCCTTAATAAACATTGTCATATACTGTCTAGTGATGTATCACTAAGTGGCTGTATCTCTGAGTATCCTCTCTTGACAGCCCCCAGCATCAAAGATAAATTGGTACATAGTGAATTCAAAGGATAACAAAGTACTAATTGGTTGAGAGCAGTTCAAAATCATGGGGGCAACTGTGGACATTGTGTATACTGCACCTTTATGATTATGTCTTCCAGCTTTAGTACACCGACAAGAACAAAACTTCACTATGTTAAAGAGAGAATTACATGCACCACAAAAAAAACCGTTGTCTATCTATTAAACTAACGTGTCCCGAATTATATGTTGGTAAAACGACAAGAGAACTGAAAAATAGAATTAGGTAACACAGAGACGACATCAAGAATGAGGACAAAAATAGTCCTGTGGCTAGGCACTTTAAAATGGTCCATAATTCAGATTTTTCAAAACTCAAAATTATGGGTATAGAACACTTAAAACCCAACAGAAGAGGTGGCAATCTAGATAGACTGCTATTACAGAGTACTAGAGTCTAGATGGATGTATAGATTGAACACTCTAGCACCTGTAGGGTTAAATGAAAAAATAGAGTACCTGTTTTCTATAAAGTGCTATACTTTAAAAACAGAATTTATGTTTACCTGATAAATTACTTTCTCCAACGGTGTGTCCGGTCCACGGCGTCATCCTTACTTGTGGGATATTCTCTTCCCCAACAGGAAATGGCAAAGAGCCCAGCAAAGCTGGTCACATGATCCCTCCTAGGCTCCGCCTTCCCCAGTCATTCGACCGACGTAAAGGAGGAATATTTGCATAGGAGAAACCATATGATACCGTGGTGACTGTAGTTAAAGAAAATAAATTATCAGACCTGATTAAAAAACCAGGGCGGGCCGTGGACCGGACACACCGTTGGAGAAAGTAATTTATCAGGTAAACATAAATTCTGTTTTCTCCAACATAGGTGTGTCCGGTCCACGGCGTCATCCTTACTTGTGGGAACCAATACCAAAGCTTTAGGACACGGATGAAGGGAGGGAGCAAATCAGGTCACCTAAATGGAAGGCACCACGGCTTGCAAAACCTTTCTCCCAAAAATAGCCTCAGAAGAAGCAAAAGTATCAAACTTGTAAAATTTGGTAAAAGTGTGCAGTGAAGACCAAGTCGCTGCCCTACATATCTGATCAACAGAAGCCTCGTTCTTGAAGGCCCATGTGGAAGCCACAGCCCTAGTGGAATGAGCTGTGATTCTTTCAGGAGGCTGCCGTCCGGCAGTCTCATAAGCCAATCTGATGATGCTTTTAATCCAAAAAGAGAGAGAGGTAGAAGTTGCTTTTTGACCTCTCCTTTTACCAGAATAAACAACAAACAAGGAAGATGTTTGTCTAAAATCCTTTGTAGCATCTAAATAGAATTTTAGAGCGCGAACAACATCCAAATTGTGCAACAAACGTTCCTTCTTTGAAACTGGATTCGGACACAAAGAAGGCACGACTATCTCCTGGTTAATGTTTTTGTTAGAAACAACTTTCGGAAGAAAACCAGGTTTAGTACGTAAAACCACCTTATCTGCATGGAACACCAGATAAGGAGGAGAACACTGCAGAGCAGATAATTCTGAAACTCTTCTAGCAGAAGAAATTGCAACCAAAAACAAAACTTTCCAAGATAATAACTTAATATCAACGGAATGTAAGGGTTCAAACGGAACCCCCTGAAGAACTGAAAGAACTAAGTTGAGACTCCAAGGAGGAGTCAAAGGTTTGTAAACAGGCTTGATTCTAACCAGAGCCTGAACAAAGGCTTGAACATCTGGCACAGCTGCCAGCTTTTTGTGAAGTAACACAGACAAGGCAGAAATCTGTCCCTTCAAGGAACTTGCAGATAATCCTTTCTCCAATCCTTCTTGAAGAAAGGATAGAATCTTAGGAATCTTTACCTTGTCCCAAGGGAATCCTTTAGATTCACACCAACAGATATATTTTTTCCATATTTTGTGGTAAATTTTTCTAGTTACAGGCTTTCTGGCCTGAACAAGAGTATCAATAACAGAATCTGAGAACCCTCGTTTTGATAAGATCAAGCGTTCAATCTCCAAGCAGTCAGCTGGAGTGAGACCAGATTCGGATGTTCGAACGGACCTTGAACAAGAAGGTCTCGTCTCAAAGGTAGCTTCCATGGTGGAGCCGATGACATATTCACCAGATCTGCATACCAAGTCCTGCGTGGCCACGCAGGAGCTATCAAGATCACCGACGCCCTCTCCTGATTGATCCTGGCTACCAGCCTGGGGATGAGAGGAAACGGCGGGAATACATAAGCTAGTTTGAAGGTCCAAGGTGCTACTAGTGCATCTACTAGAGTCGCCTTGGGATCCCTGGATCTGGACCCGTAGCAAGGAACCTTGAAGTTCTGACGAGAGGCCATCAGATCCATGTCTGGAATGCCCCACAGTTGAGTAATTTGGGCAAAGATTTCCGGATGGAGTTCCCACTCCCCCGGATGTAATGTCTGACGACTCAGAAAATCCGCTTCCCAATTTTCCACTCCTGGGATGTGGATTGCAGACAGGTGGCAGGAGTGAGTCTCCGCCCATTGAATGATTTTGGTCACTTCTTCCATCGCCAGGGAACTCCTTGTTCCCCCCTGATGGTTGATGTACGCAACAGTCGTCATGTTGTCTGATTGAAACCGTATGAACTTGGCCTTTGCTAGCTGAGGCCAAGCCTTGAGAGCATTGAATATCGCTCTCAGTTCCAGAATATTTATCGGTAGAAGAGATTCTTCCCGAGACCAAAGACCCTGAGCTTTCAGGGGTCCCCAGACCGCGCCCCAGCCCATCAGACTGGCGTCGGTCGTGACAATGACCCACTCTGGTCTGCGGAAGGTCATCCCTTGTGACAGATTGTCCAGGGACAGCCACCAACGGAGTGAGTCTCTGGTCCTCTGATTTACTTGTATCGTCGGAGACAAGTCTGTATAGTCCCCATTCCACTGACTGAGCATGCACAGTTGTAATGGTCTTAGATGAATACGCGCAAAAGGAACTATGTCCATTGCCGCTACCATCAAACCTATTACTTCCATGCACTGCGCTATGGAAGGAAGAGGAACGGAATGAAGTGTTTGACAAGAGTTCAGAAGTTTTGTTTTTCTGGCCTCTGTCAGAAAAATCCTCATTTCTAAGGAGTCTATTATTGTTCCCAAGAAGGGAACCCTTGTTGACGGAGATAGAGAACTCTTTTCTACGTTCACTTTCCATCCGTGAGATCTGAGAAAGGCCAGGACTATGTCCGTGTGAGCCTTTGCCTGAGGAAGGGACGACGCTTGAATCAGAATGTCGTCCAAGTAAGGTACTACTGCAATGCCCCTTGGTCTTAGTACCGCTAGAAGGGACCCTAGTACCTTTGTGAAAATCCTTGGAGCAGTGGCTAATCCGAAAGGAAGTGCCACGAACTGGTAATGCTTGTCCAGGAATGGGAACCTTAGGAACCGATGATGTTCCTTGTGGATAGGAATATGTAGATACGCATCCTTTAAATCCACCGTGGTCATGAATTGACCTTCCTGGATGGAAGGAAGAATTGTTCGAATGGTTTCCATTTTGAACGATGGAACCTTGAGAAACTTGTTTAGGATCTTGAGATCTAAGATTGGTCTGAACGTTCCCTCTTTTTTGGGAACTACGAACAGATTGGAGTAGAACCCCATCCCTTGTTCTCCTAATGGAACAGGATGAATCACTACCATTTTTAACAGGTCTTCTACACAATGTAAGAATGCCTGTCTCTTTATGTGGTCTGAAGACAATTGAGACCTGTGGAACCTCCCCCTTGGGGGAAGCCCCTTGAATTCCAGAAGATAACCTTGGGAGACTATTTCTAGTGCCCAAGGATCCAGAACATCTCTTGCCCAAGCCTGAGCGAAGAGAGAGAGTCTGCCCCCCACCAGATCCGGTCCCGGATCGGGGGCCAACATTTCATGCTGTCTTGGTAGCAGTGGCAGGTTTCTTGGCCTGCTTTCCCTTGTTCCAGCCTTGCATTGGTCTCCAGGCTGGCTTGAGAAGTATTACCCTCTTGCTTAGAGGACGTAGCACTTGGGGCTGGTCCGTTTCTACGAAAGGGACGAAAATTAGGTTTATTTTTGGTCTTGAAAGACCTATCCTGAGGAAGGGCGTGGCCCTTACCCCCAGTGATATCAGAGATAATCTCTTTCAAGTCAGGGCCAAACAGCGTTTTCCCCTTGAAAGGAATGTTAAGCAATTTGTTCTTGGAAGACGCATCCGCTGACCAAGATTTCAACCAAAGCGCTCTGCGCGCCACAATAGCAAACCCAGAATTTTTCGCCGCTAACCTAGCCAATTGCAAAGTGGCGTCTAGGGTGAAAGAATTAGCCAATTTGAGAGCACGGATTCTGTCCATAATCTCCTCATAAGGAGGAGAATCACTATCGATCGCCTTTTCTAGCTCATCGAACCAGAAACACGCGGCTGTAGTGACAGGGACAATGCATGAAATTGGTTGTAGAAGGTAACCTTGCTGAACAAACATCTTTTTAAGCAAACCTTCTAATTTTTTATCCATAGGATCTTTGAAAGCACAACTATCTTCTATGGGTATAGTGGTGCGTTTGTTTAAAGTAGAAACCGCCCCCTCGACCTTAGGGACTGTCTGCCATAAGTCCTTTCTGGGGTCGACCATAGGAAACAATTTTTTAAATATGGGGGGAGGGACGAAAGGTATACCGGGCCTTTCCCATTCTTTATTTACAATGTCCGCCACCCGCTTGGGTATAGGAAAAGCTTCTGGGGGCCCCGGGACCTCTAGGAACTTGTCCATTTTACATAGTTTCTCTGGGATGATCAAATTCTCACAATCATCCAGAGTGGATAACACCTCCTTAAGCAGAGCGCGGAGATGTTCCAACTTAAATTTAAATGTAATCACATCGGGTTCAGCTTGTTGAGAAATTTTCCCTGAATCTGAAATTTCTCCCTCAGACAAAACCTCCCTGGCCCCCTCAGACTGGTGTAGGGGCATATCAGAACCATTATCATCAGCGTCCTCCTGCTCTTCAGTATCTAAAACAGAGCAGTCGCGCTTACGCTGATAAGTGGGCATTTTGGCTAAAATGTTTTTGATAGAATTATCCATTACAGCCGTTAATTGTTGCATAGTAAGGAGTATTGGCGCGCTAGATGTACTAGGGGCCTCCTGAGTGGGCAAGACTGGTGTAGACGAAGGAGGGGATGATGCAGTACCATGCTTACTCCCCTCACTTGAGGAATCATCTTGGGCATCATTTTCTGTGTCACATAAATCACATCTATTTAAATGAGAAGGAACCTTGGCTTCCCCACATTCAGAACACAGTCTATCTGGTAGTTCAGACATGTTAAACAGGCATAAACTTGATAACAAAGTACAAAAAACGTTTTAAAATAAAACCGTTACTGTCACTTTAAATTTTAAACTGAACACACTTTATTACTGCAATTGCGAAAAAGTATGAAGGAATTGTTCAAAATTCACCAAAATTTCACCACAGTGTCTTAAAGCCTTAAAAGTATTGCACACCAAATTTGGAAGCTTTAACTCTTACAGTCTCTGGTATCTGCTTTGCTGAGACCCAACCAAGCCCAAAGGGGAATACGATACCAAATGACGCCTTCAGAAAGTCTTTTCTATGTATCAGAGCTCCTCACACATGCGACTGCATGTCATGCTTCTCAAAAACAAGTGCGCAATACCGGCGCGAAAATGAGGCTCTGCCTATGATTAGGGAAAGCCCCTAGAGAATAAGGTGTCCAAAACAGTGCCTGCCGATATTATTTTACAAAATACCCAGATTAAAATGATTCCTCAAGGCTAAATATGTTTATATATGAATCGATTTAGCCCAGAAAATGTCTACAGTCTTAACAAGCCCTTGTGAAGCCCTTATTTACTGTCTGTAATAAAAATGGCTTACCGGATCCCATAGGGAAAATGACAGCTTCCAGCATTACATCGTCTTGTTAGAATGTGTCATACCTCAAGCAGCAAAAGTCTGCTCACTGTTCCCCCAACTGAAGTTAATTCCTCTCAACAGTCCTGTGTGGAACAGCCATCGATTTTAGTAACGGTTGCTAAAATCATTTTCCTCTTACAAACAGAAATCTTCATCTCTTTTCTGTTTCAGAGTAAATAGTACATACCAGCACTATTTTAAAATAACAAACTCTTGATTGAATAATAAAAACTACAGTTAAACACTAAAAAACTCTAAGCCATCTCCGTGGAGATGTTGCCTGTACAACGGCAAAGAGAATGACTGGGGAAGGCGGAGCCTAGGAGGGATCATGTGACCAGCTTTGCTGGGCTCTTTGCCATTTCCTGTTGGGGAAGAGAATATTCCACAAGTAAGGATGACGCCGTGGACCGGACACACCTATGTTGGAGAAAAGTTATTTTGCAATATATTAACAGTAATATCACTGCGTTACACCATATATACTTCGTTTTCATGTAAACTAAGATATACATGTCCATTATTAATAGCTTTGAATAGTAGAAGTATAGATGGTATAACCGTTTTATATAAGGCTTTATGTATAACCTATCTTTCTGGCGTTCAGCTCTGCTTGACATAGTCTGTTTATGTATATGCACTCTAACTTGGATTATATTATAGGAACATGTATATAAGAAGCTTATTTTGTCTCTTTAAATATAATGTAAGATGCGTTGTTTTTAAATGTTGATAGATTGTATAAATAGGATGGAAACACTGTATCCAGCCCTGTGTGGGAGGGGTGAAACGCGTAATGCTGGCGTTCTGATGACGTAGCTACTACGTCCACCATAGAAGATAGCTGCTTGTGAGGCGAGATTTTGAATACTGCAAGTAAAGACGCCGCCGTACTACTGTTTGGGTCCTACTAATAGGAGGTTCTTGGAAGCGCCCAGCAATAGGACTGCATTACAGAGGTTAGTGAGCAGTTCTTCTACGTCTTGCAACCCCGCACTCCACAATTTGCACATCACACAGAGAAGCTGACAGCTCCTGGAATCTTTGGAGCTATTGGGAACCATTTAACATAGCGACTCACATTATTGCTGCCTGGACTTCCCTTAGTAACATTGGAGGAAGTCGTTTACCAGGAGCGTGTCATTTGACACTTGAGTGCCCGGTGTTGTTGTTCAGCTAACAGACTTATCTTGCTATTCAGTGGAAGTCTACTTCCCGGAGCATGTCATTTGACAGCAAACGGACAGCCTTCTTAACATGCTAGCATGTGGGGGAATGATTTATTAGGTTCACTCGCTGTGTAATGCTTTTCTCTATGTTGGGTCAGTGTTTGTTATTGTAGTGTTTTGTGTATATATGTTTTTTAGATTGTGTGTGGGGAATGGGTATTTAACTATGCTTCTTTCTCTTTTGTAATAAAGCGCTATTATCAATGAGTGCAGCCTTGTCCTTCTTTAGCAGGTAAACTTATTTTGGTTCCTACTCTTCCTACTACTTTTGGGGTATTAATTCGTATAGGACTGTTAGCACCTTAGTAAGCGCACTAGTTTTGACCATGTGCACCTTTTTTATTTCTTTGTATTTCTGCCGGAAAAAAATAAGCTAATGTAAAACAGTTCTCTATCCTTATGTTTAAATTCCAGTTTATCAACATGGTGTATGTGAGGGGGGATTGAGTCAGGAGAGCTAATCTAGTAACAAAGGTTTGCTATAGTATATAATATGGCATTTTCTAACTAGGGAAAAGTGATACACATAAAATGGGGGAGTGTATAACTCTACTATGAACTCTCTGAGCCTAGGCTGGAGTAGAGGTCATCCCAAACCAAACACAAGTGTCCCTGATTTTTGGGAGTCAAATAAAAACTATAATTAGATGAAGGTGAAGCTCTTTGAGGAGTGTACCCTGCAATAAAGATCATATCAATGTGCCTCCTAATTCCTAAAATTCAATAGCTTTAGTTCAACATAAAGATCATACTAGCTTCTGCATATCTATATATTTCAAGTACCTGCAGTACAAAAAATAGTATATTGATATATTTAAATTAGCTAAAGGTCATCTATAGATGCTATTGCATCTGTACAAAAACTCAGTAATAACCAATATACTAGTTGTAGTGGAGATAGCGAGAGTAGGTCTTGTAGGTCTGATGATTTATGAAAGGGATAATGGAGTAGTAAGCTGTGGTTAGTAATGGAGTATATCCATGGGACAATTAGCATGACACTAAGCTTTAAGGATTATAGCTCTACTTTGAGTACAGTATATAAGGGCTCAATATAAGGGTATGTATTATTCTGGATGTCACTAAAATTATTTTATTTACACAAGACTCACTTATAGGTATAACTTAACAATTGAAATGTAGTGTACAACTTGAGATGTAAGTATTATAGCTAACAGGGCACTCAAGTCGAGACCTGAGATATCAGACATTATAGTCCTCATGAATGGTCATATTATGGCGATAGTGACACTTTTAGGGAGAGTCAGGATGTGCAATGATCGGGCAACCTCTATGGAATGTCTTGCGGGGATCTCATATTGCATACAAATTTATGTCATGAGAAAATATGATAATGTGTCTCAAGATTTAATAGCTGCCCCACCATCTACGGACTTAAAATAATTTAGCCTATTCCAATTCTGAATGATCTGAACTGGAAGGACTTCACGACCTGTCTTGAGCTCCTGGTGGCAATGGGGTCTCTGATGTCATATGGTGTGATATCTACTCTGTTTCTGCTAGGCTGGGTATGGTCTGTGTAAGTAGTTGCAATGCATAGTTCCAAGCTAGCTATTTAAATTCTAAATGATTAGAACTGGGAGGACTTCACAACCTGCCTAGAGCTCCTGGTGGTAATGGGGCTGTGATGCCATATGGAGTGATATCTACTTTGTTTCTGCTAGGCTGAGTATGGTCCGTGTAAGTAGTAGCAATGCATGGTTTCAACCTAACTATTTGAGATTCCAGAGTAGCTGAGGTCCCGATAAATAAGTCCGGCTCTGGCTGAGTCCACTTCTCTATACTCTGCACTTCCCCATTTAGCTCTGAAGGATCGGCAGCATCCTCCTCGGCTGGAGAAGATGTTAAGCACTTTTTGAGTCTCACTACACACACACATACACACACTGCACACGCCACTACACACACACACACCATAAATACACACACACCTACCATATATATATATATATATATATAAATACAAACAAACAAACCCACCATATATACACATACACACACTTCAAAATTAACATTTACTTTAAAAATGCTTTGAAAAAAAAAGCCATGTTACACCCTTACCAAAAATATTATGGCCAAAAAAATGATTATCAAAATATATTTCATTGACTTGGGTTGCACAAGTGACAAAATTAGCTTATGTATTAGAAACATAGAAACATAGATATTGACGGCAGATAAGAGCCATAGGCCCAGCAAGTCTGCCCGACCTTACCTAACAGTATAAACTTATCTAGTTCGTAGGATAGCCTTATGCTTGTCCCATGCATTTTTAAAGTCCCCCACAGTGTTTGTTGCTAATACCTCTTGAGGAAGTTTATTCCATAAATCAATCACTCTTTCTGTAAAGAAGTGCTTCCTCAAATTACTCCTGAATCTACTACCCTTTAGCTTGAGCTCATGACCCCTTGATAGAATTAATTGATGCAGACAGACACATTGGGGCCGATGTAACATGCTGCGAATGCAGCTGTTTCCGCGTTAGCCTTCAGGCTCGCCGGATATA
Organism: Bombina bombina; assembly: GCF_027579735.1. Classification (NCBI taxonomy): domain Eukaryota; kingdom Metazoa; phylum Chordata; class Amphibia; order Anura; family Bombinatoridae; genus Bombina; species Bombina bombina. The sequence continues at coordinate 1,387,796,955 of NC_069499.1, forward strand.
TAAATTAAGAAGCAGCGGTCAAAAGACCGCTGCTCTTAAATTGTCCACCACCTCTGAGGAGGCGGACAGCAATCATCCAAACAGATACGATCGGGATGATTGACACCCCCCTGCTAGCGGCCGATTGGCCACGAATGTGCAGGGGGTGGCATTGCACAAGCATTTCACCAGATGCTTGTGTAATGTTAAATGCCGACATCTGTAGCGATGTCAGGCGAACATGATCCGCTACAGCGGATCATGTCCGCCCGACAGTTAATAAATCTACCCCATTATCTCTACTACTCGTCTGTTTACTACATCTTTATAAGTAAAAAAATATGAGTAGTATATGAAAAACATAATTTATGTAAGAACTTACCTGATAAATTAATTTCTTTCATGGTGGCAAGGGTCCATGAGCTAGTGACGTGACCCCAAAATGCCTATAAATACACCTCCCACCTCACTCATACCTCAGTTTAACGTATATCCAAGTAGTGAGGTGTAAAAAAAAAAAAAAAAAGGAGAAAAATGCATACAAAAAGAGGAACTGGAAAAATAATGTGCTTTATACAGGGAGTGCAGAATTATTAGGCAAATAAGTATTTTGACCACATCATCCTCTTTATGCATGTTGTCTTACTCCAAGCTGTATAGGCTCGAAAGCCTACTACCAATTAAGCATATTAGGTGATGTGCATCTCTGTAATGAGAAGGGGTGTGGTCTAATGACATCAACACCCTATATCAGGTGTGCATAATTATTAGGCAACTTCCTTTCCTTTGGCAAAATGGGTCAAAAGAAGGACTTGACAGGCTCAGAAAAGTCAAAAATAGTGAGATATCTTGCAGAGGGATGCAGCACTCCTAAAATTGCAAAGCTTCTGAAGCGTGATCATCGAACAATCAAGCGTTTCATTCAAAATAGTCAACAGGGTCGCAAGAAGCGTGTGGAAAAACCAAGGCGCAAAATAACTGCCCATGAACTGAGAAAAGTCAAGCGTGCAGCTGCCAAGATGCCACTTGCCACCAGTTTGGCCATATTTCAGAGCTGCAACATCACTGGAGTGCCCAAAAGCACAAGGTGTGCAATACTCAGAGACATGGCCAAGGTAAGAAAGGCTGAAAGACGACCACCACTGAACAAGACACACAAGCTGAAACGTCAAGTCTGGGCCAAGAAATATCTCAAGACTGATTTTTCTAAGGTTTTATGGACTGATGAAATGAGAGTGAGTCTTGATGGGCCAGATGGATGGGCCTGTGGCTGGATTGGTAAAGGGCAGAGAGCTCCAGTCCGACTCAGACGCCAGCAAGGTGGAGGTGGAGTACTGGTTTGGGCTGGTATCATCAAAGATGAGCTTGTGGGGCCTTTTCGGGTTGAGGATGGAGTCAAGCTCAACTCCCAGTCCTACTGCCAGTTTCTGGAAGACACCTTCTTCAAGCAGTGGTACAGGAAGAAGTCTGCATCCTTCAAGAAAAACATGATTTTCATGCAGGACAATGCTCCATCACACGCGTCCAAGTACTCCACAGCGTGGCTGGCAAGAAAGGGTATAAAAGAAGAAAATCTAATGACATGGCCTCCTTGTTCACCTGATCTGAACCCCATTGAGAACCTGTGGTCCATCATCAAAAGTGAGATTTACAAGGAGGGAAAACAGTACACCTCTCTGAACAGTGTCTGGGAGGCTGTGGTTGCTGCTGCACGCAATGTTGATGGTGAACAGATCAAAACACTGACAGAATCCATGGATGGCAGGCTTTTGAGTGTCCTTGCAAAGAAAGGTGGCTATATTGGTCACTGATTTGTTTTTGTTTTGTTTTTGAATGTCATAAATGTATATTTGTGAATGTTGAGATGTTATATTGGTTTCACTGGTAAAAATAAATAATTGAAATGGGTATATATTTGTTTTTTGTTAAGTTGCCTAATAATTATGCACAGTAATAGTCACCTGCACACACAGATATCCCCCTAAAATAGCTATAACTAAAAACAAACTAAAAACTACTTCCAAAACTATTCAGCTTTGATATTAATGAGTTTTTTGGGTTCATTGAGAACATGGTTGTTGTTCAATAATAAAATTAATCCTCAAAAATACAACTTGCCTAATAATTCTGCACTCCCTGTACAAAAAAATCATAACCACAAAAAAATAGGGTGGGTCTCATGCACTCTTGCCACCATGAAAGAAATGAATCAGGTAAGTTCTTACATAAATTATGTTTTCTTTCATATAGGTGGCAAGAGTCCATGAGCTAGTGACGTATGGGATATAATACCCAAGATGTGGAAGTCCACGAGTCACTAGAGAGGGAGGGATACTATGAATGAATACGTTCAGATACCGCATTCCTTGTTTGTTCTTCTAATGGCATACGGGACTAACTTCATTACCACTCACGAGTGGCAACATACATCCGTAACACTTGAACGGTATATATCACCAGACTTGTTAAATCACACACAGAGATTTGTGTATTTAGGGTATTTGTGATCCCTGTACTCCTCATATAGTGGATACATTGGAGTTTAATAGACTGCCAGTACCTAACACATACAGCTACCCTAATGAGGGTTTCTAGAATCTTCATTCAGTTCCATTTTTTCTAAACTAACTTGGGACTTGAAATATAGTAGTTTGTTTTTTTCAGTACATCCTTCTGAATTTTATATATTTTATGTTAAAATATTTTATTGCATTTCAAAAGGCATATAAACATAACATTTTCAGCAAAACCAAAGTCTTTTGTATATGAATCATATTGTTTAATTTAGTAGCTTTCCAATACATTAAAAGAACACAAGCATATTAAGATAGGGGTATTCAAACCATTTTTCTTAACACTTTTTCAATCATGGTGGACAAGTGTTGTAATGTCAATCTTCTCCTTTGACACTAAAGTCTATATGTCCTTGCCTCCTCCCTATATTTATTGTTCTTCCTGGCACTCTACTCAAGAATAATGAATGATTAAGTCGGGATTGCATGACCTGCTGTATATTCCATCTGGTGCCTTAAGATTATTTTTCTCTTTTGTGTAACAACATTAAGCCTAAAAAAAAAACTTAATAAACATTTTAAATCAAACTAAACTGTGTGGTCTTTTCTTCCTTTTCAATAGTATCTGATGAACAACAACTGTTGGGTCTCTTGGTTATTAGCTCTAGGATTCTACGTTTTCATTCACCCCCTTAGCTCTTTTATATTGTATTAGAAGTTCCTAGATACCTCTCTCTATTCCCTTGTATAACTATTCCCTTCCTGAACTTCTGTTCATGATCCAATAGAACCATTCCTTCTGAAACTGGTCATGATTACTCTGTATCCGGGCAGTCCCTTCTGACATTAGATATATATCTTGGATTTTGTCTATCACTTCTCTCCATGTGGGAGCTCCAACTTTCCAATATCTCGCTATACAGGTCCTGGTTGCTGTGCATAGAATTTTAATAAATTTATTAATTGCCGAATTAAATTGATCAAACCCTCTGTTTAGAAGTGCCTGAGGTATTGTTAATGATATGTGCTTGTCAAGTAAATGACCCAATAAATTATTCAGTTGGGTCCATGTGTTTTTTATTATAGGGCAGCTCCACCACATATGTATATATGAACCTTGTTCTCCGCATCCTCTATAGCAGAGTCTGGAGTCATTAGGAGAGAAGTGAGATGTTCTTATCGGGGTCAAATACCACCTAAATGAAGTTTTAATAGTTTTTTCCCTAAGGTCCGCACTAATCAGGCCTCTACATGAGTCAGAAAAGATTTGAATCCATTCCTCTCTTGAGATGGTAAGCCCTAACTCTGATTCCCACTTTAACATTAAGTTGGATTTAGTGTTACATTTGTTTTCTTGAATATCTATATATAGTTTAGAAATTGTATGTTTTTCTCTATTCAGTCATGCATAGTCTCTCTAGATTGTTTTTTGTCATTGATGTATGTTGTGTAAGATGTTTATTCAGGGCTGATGATATTTGTAGATATATGTACCAGTGTAATTTATATGGTTGAAGGATTTCCTGTAATTGGTTAAACAGTATCAAGCGCCCGTTCGGCAAAAAGTCTGCTACTCTGTAAAGCCCCTTGTTTGCCCATTTCCCTAGTGGACCCTGTATCTCACTTGGTAAAAAAAGCCTTAACGGTTTGGCCCAGGTATTCGTTGGAATAAGAGTCTGGTTTTTGGTCACTGATTTCCAGATAGAGATAGTGTGTAGAGTAGCGGGAAGTCTAGCCCTAACATTTGGCGCCTGTCCACCTAACTTCCATAAGATATCGTCTGAGTATTCCTGTCTATGTATATCTCTCTCTATCTGTGTCCATATCACATTACTTGATTGTTTACTCAAGAGGGCGGCCTGGGCAAGTCGTGCAGCCTGATAGTAGTCAGCTAAATTGGGAAGGCCTACTCCTCCTAGTTGTCTGTGGTGTGCAAGAACTTGTGATGCTATTCTAGCCTTCCTGTCTCCTCTGAGAAAAGAGTGTAGATCAGATTGTAGTTTCTGTATGTCTGAAGAGGGGATTTTAATCGGTAGAGCCCGAAATAAATAAAATATCCTGGGAAATATATTCATTTTGATAGTTGACAGACGCCCATACCAGGAAAAGCCTCCTCCTTTCCATTTCCCAATATTTTTTCTTATGGTCTTATATAGTGGGATATAGTTTAAAGTATATAATTTATCATAGGAATCTGATATTTTGGTTCCCAAGTATGAGATAGAGTTTTTCACCCAGTTAAGGTTGAAATTAATCTCTATCAATTTTTTTTGTATGGGGGGGGGTAGCGATAGTGGCAGTGCTTCGCACTTATCTAAATTAACTTTATATTCTGATATTCTAGAGAACTCTTGCAGAGTCCTGTATAGGTATGTTAAAGAGTCTAAGAGGCTTAGTCAATGTCAATAGTATATCATCGGCAAAGAGCGACAACTTGTATTCAGACTGACCTATATTGACCCCCCTGATATCTTCTGAACACCTAATACTAGAAGCAAGCGGTTCGATACATAATGCAAACAGGAGTGGAGACAATGGACAGCCTTGTCTAGTGCCGTTCCTTATCTTTATAGGTCTCGACTGATATCCTGCTGCACTAATCGTAGCCATAGGTAGAGAATATAGTCCCTTAATCGCCTGTACAAAAGCTCCTTCAAATCCCATTCTGGAAAGAACCTCAAACATGTATGGCCAGTCCACTCGATCAAACGCCTTCTCTGCGTCTACTGAATTTTATATATTTTAAATGATATGATAAATACTGTTTAGAGATTCTTTCTACGGATTAGATTTTTAACATTGTACACCACCGGTGGTATTTTATTGTCTTTATTTTATTTTATTTGATATATAGTTTAATAAAATTGTGCAATTTTATCATATTTGTGTGCATCCAGCTGACATTTTTGGCACATCTTCTTTCTATTTTTATAAAATAAAAACAGCTATATCCGCTGAGAAATTAAATACAAAAAAATAATTAAGTTTTGTTAAATATTTCAAAAAAACTCAAATCAAAGGCACTAGAATCAAACTGAGACAGCTGCCTGAAGAACCTTTCTACCAAAGGCTGCTTCCGAAGAAGCAAACACATAAAAATGGTAAAATTTAGTAAATGTATGCAAAGAAGACCAAGTTGCTGCTTTACAGATTTGTTCAACTGAAGCTTCATTCTTAAAATCCCAAGAAATGGCAACTGATCTAGTAGAATGAGCTGTAATTCGCTGAGGCGGAGACTGCCCCGCCTCCAAATAAGCTTTATGAATCAAAAGTTTCAACCAAGATGCCAGAGAAATGGCAGACGCTTTCTGACCTTTCCTGGAACCAGAAAAAATAACAAATAGACTAGAAGTCTTTCTGAAATCTTTAGTAGCCTCAACATAATATTTCAAAGCTTTTACCACATCCAAAGAATGTAAAGACCTTTCAAGAATATTCTTAGGATTAGGACACAAGGAAGGAACAACAATTTCCCTATTAATGTTGTTAGAATTTACAACTTTAGGCAAAAATGTAAAGAAGTTCGCAAAACAGCTTTATTTTGATGGAAAATAAGATAAGGAGACTCACAAGAGAGGTCAGACAATTCAGAAATTCTTCTAGCAGAAGAGATAGCCAAAAGAAATATCACTTTCCAAGAAAGTAATTCAATATCCAGAAAATGCATAGGCTCAAAGGGAGGAGCCTGTAAAATCTTCAATATCAAATTGAGACTCCAAGGAGGAGAAATAGATTTAATAACAGGTTTGATACGAATCAAAGTCTGAACAAAACAGTGAATATCAGGAAGCTTAGCAATCTTTCTATGAAATAAGACAGAAAGAGCAGAGATTTGTCCTTTCAAAGTATTTGCAGACAACCGTTAATCCAAACCATCCTGAAGAAACGGTAAAATCCTAGGAATTCTGAAAGAATGCTAAGATTAATCATGAGTGGAACACCATGAAATATAGGTTTTCCAAACCCGATGATAAATCTTCCTTGAAACAGACTTACAAGCCTGTATCATAGTGCTAATTACTGAGTCAGAAAAACTTCTAAAACTAAGCACTAAGCGTTCAATTTCCATGCCTTCAAATTTAGAGATTTAAGATCCTGATGGAAAAACAGCCCTTGGGACAGAAGGTCTGGCCAAGGCTGGCAACTGGACATCCGGACAAGATCCGCATACCACAACCTTTGAGGACATGCTGGTGCTATCAGAAACACATAAGATTGTTCCATTATAATCTTGGAGATCACCCTTGGAAGAAGAACCAGAGGCAAAAAAATGTAAGCAGGTTGGTAAAACCAAGGAACTGCTAAAGCATCCACCATCTCCGCCTGAGGATCCTTGAACCTGGAAAGGTATCTGTGAAGCTTCTTGTTCAGACGAGAGGCCATCAGATCTATTTCTGGAGGACCCCACATCTGTACAAGATGAAAAAACACATCTGGATGGAGAGACCACACCCCCAGATGTAAAGTCTGATGGCTGAGATAATCCCCTTCTCAATTGTCTACACCTGAGATATGAATCGCAGAAATTTGACAAGAGTTGGATTCTGGCCAAGAAAGTATCGGAGATAATTCTTTCATTGCTGGAGGACAGCGAGTCCCCCCTTGATGATTGACATATGCCACTGTTGTGATATTGTCTGTCTGAAAACGAATGTAAAAGTTCTCTCTTCAATAGAGGCCAAGCCTAAAGAGCTCTAAAAAAAGCATGGAGTTCTAAAATATTGATTAGTAACCTTGCCTCTTGAGGATTCCAAACCCCTTGTCCTGTCAGAGGCCCCCAGACAGCTCCCCAACCTGTAAGACTTGCATCTGTTGAGATCACAGTCCAAGAAGGACGAACAAAGGAGGCCTCTTGAATAATAAAGTGATGGTCTAACTACCAAGTCAGAGAGAGTTGAGTGTTGGAATTTAAGCATATCAACTGTGATATCAACTGTGATATCTGAGTATAATCCCTGCACCATTGGTGCAACATGCAAAGCTGTAGAGGTCTCATATGAAAACGAGCAAAGGGGATTGCGTCCGATGCTGCAGTCATGAGACCTAAAACTTCCATGCACATAGCCACTGAAGAGAATGATAGAGACTGAAGGTTTAGACAAGCTAAAACCAACTTCATTTGTCTCTTGTCTGTTAGAGAAAGAGTCATGGACACTGAATCTATCTGGAAACCTAAAAAGGTGACCTTTGTCTGAGGATTCAAGAAACTCTTTTGTAAATTGATCCTCCAACCATGTCTTTGAAGAAGACACACTAGTTTTTTGTGTGTGATATTCTGCTAGATGAAAAGATTGAGCTAGTACCAAGATATCGTCCAAATAAGGAAACACTGCAATACCCTGCTCTCTGATTACAGATAGAAGGGCACCGAGAACCTTTGAGAATATTTGTGGAGCTGCCGCTAGGCCAAACAAGATTGCAACAAATTTGTAATGCTTGTCTAGACTGGAGAATGTGGTAGATTTGCTATTAGTTTTCATCTAGTTGGCCAGTGGTTACATCTGTAGAGAGAGAAGTATCATATGTGACATACAGTGTTTGAGAAACATGTTACCAAAGTTCATGAAGGGTCAAATTCAGTATCAATTACAGATAATTACAGATCCATGTGGAAAAAACTTCCAATATATCATCAGTTTGTACGTGTTTTGTAAAAAACATAAATTATGCTTACCAGATAATTTAATTTCCTTCTGTATAAGGAGAGTCCATGGCTTCATTCCTTACTGTTGGGAAACTTATACCCAAGCTCTAGAGGACACTGAATGATAACGGGAGGGACAAAAATAGAGGCGGACCCTAATCTGAGGGCACAACAGCCTGCAAAACCTTTCTCCCGAAGGCTGCTTCAGCTGAAGCAAAAACATCAAACTTGTAAAATTTAGAAAATATTTGTAAGGAGGAGCAGGTAGCCGCCTTACAAATCTGATCCATAGAAGCCTCGTTTTTAAAGGCCCAAGAGGAAGCCAATGCTCTAGTAGAATGAGCCGTAATTCTCTGAGGAGGTCTATGTCCCGCTGTCTCATAAGCTAAGCGGATAAAACTCGAAGAGACCTTCTGACCCTTACGCTTCCCAGAATATGCCACAAACAAGGAAGTTTGTCTAAAATCCTAAGTAGCCTGAAGATAAGACTTCCAGGCACGAACCACGTCCAAATTATGAAGTAAACGCTCTTTGGAAGAAGAAGGATTAGGACACAAAGAAGGGACCACAATCTCTTGATTGATGTTGCGGTCTGACACGACTTTAGGGAGAAACCCTAACTTAGTACGTAGGACAGCCTTATCTGAATGGAACACCAGATGAGGAGGTTCACATTGCAAGGCAGCAATTTCAGATACTCTGCGCGCAGAAGCAATAGCCAGTAGAAAAAGAACCTTCCAGGACAACAACTTAATGTCAATTTCATGCATAGGTTTAAACGGAGCCCGATTCAGACTCCAAAGGGGAGCCGACAATCTGAACAAAGGTCTGATCCTAATCAGAGCCTTAACAAAAGACTCAACATCTGGAAGCTCAGAGAGCCTCTTGTGCAGTAAAACAGACAGGGCCGAAATTTGTCCCCTCAGGGAACTGGCCGAAATACCCTTCTCCAGTCCTTCCTGGAGAAACCAGCCAAGGAAATCCACGCTCTACACACCAGAATAAGTAGGTTCTCCACACCTTATGATAGATGCGACGAGTAACCGGCTTACGAGCTTGAATGAGAGTATCAATAATTCTCTCAGAAAACCCTCTCTTGGCAAGGACTAAGTGCTCAATCTGCACGCAGTCAGCCTCAGAGAATCTAGATTTTGATGAACAAAAGGACCCTGTTCCAGCAGATCCCTGTGACAAGGTAATTTCCATGGAGGAGAAGATGACATCCTCACTAGATCCGTGAACCACATCCTTCGCAGCCACGATAGAGCAATCAGTATTACTGACGCCTTGTGGCACCCCAAACAGCTCCCCATCCTGAAAGACTTGCGTCCGTAGTCACAATCTCCCATGATGGTCTTAGAAAGGATGTCCCTCGGGACAGATGATCTGGACAGAGCCACCAAGAGAGCGATTCTCTCGACCGGCTGTCCAGGGAAATCTGTTGAGACAGATCCGAATGATCGCCGTTCCACTGTTTCAGCATGCACAGCTGTAATGGTCTGAGACGGAACCTGGCAAAGGGAACTATGTCCATGCTGCACACAATGAGACCAATTACCTCCATACACTCAGCCACTGATGGCCTTAAGGAGATCCGGAGGCCAAGACATGTTGAAGCTAGCTTGCAACGTCTCTGGTCGGTTAGAAATATCCTCATGGATATTGAGTTTATTATAGTACCCAGGAATTCTACCCTGGTGCTTTGAATAAGAGAACTCTTCTCTAAGTTTATCTTCCATCCATGTGATCGAAGAAGGGAGAGAAGAGATACCGAATGGTCCTCCGCCAGACGAAAGGATGGTGCTTGAACCAGACTGTCATCCAAGTAGGGAGCTACTGCTATAGCTTGGGTTCTGGAGATTTGCCAGGAGAGCCCCTAGAACCTTTGGAGCAGTAGCTAGACCAAACGGAAGTGCAATGAGCTGGAAGTGCTGATCCAGGAACGTAAACCTTAGGAACTGGAAGTGGTCCCTGTGGATTGGAACATGAAGGTAGGCATCCTTCAGATCTATAGTGGTCATGAACTGTCCTTCCTGAACTAGAGAAAGGATGGACCTTATTGTCTCCATCTTGAACGAGGGGACATTTAGAAACTTGTTTAAGCACTTCAGGTCTAGAATCGGGCGGAAAGTTCCCCCCTTTTTTGGTACCACAAACAGGTTTGAATAGTATCCCAAAAACCTCATTCTAGGAACTTTGACAATGACCCCTAAGGAGGACAGATCCCGCACGCACCCCAGAAACCTCTTTTCTGGTTTTGAAGACAGGCTTGAGAGGAGAAATCTGCCGCCCCTTCATGCTGACTTGGTCTCGACGGACTTCTGCTTGGATTTATTCCAGGATTGAGTCGGGTTCCAAGTGCTCTTGGTTTGCTCAGGCTTAGAGGAGGACTGCTGACATTGGGACTTTTCAGAACGAAAATTAGATCCTTGTCCCATAAATTTGTTCTTTTTATCCTGCGGAAGAAAGGCACCCTTGCCCCCTGTAACTGTGGAGATAATGGAGTCCAGGCCTGGACCAAATAAAATATTTCCCTTAAAGGGTAGGAAAAGTAGTCTAGACTTAGGTCATATATCCGCCGACAAGGACTTCAGCCAGAGCGCCTGATGGGTCTGTACTGAGAAACCAGAGATTTTAGCATTCAGGCGAATAATCTGCATGTTTGCATCACAGATAAAAGAATAAGCAATTCTCAAAGCTTTAATTCTTTCTTGGATAACATCAAGGGGACCCTCCACCTCGATTAAATCCTCTAAGGAGTCGCACCAGTAGGCCGCAGCTCCAGCAACCAAGGCAACAGCCGCTGCCGGTTGAAATGAATATCCCGTATGCTGAAACATTTTCCTGAGAAAAGTTTCCATCTTCTTATCCATCGGCTCTCTGAATGACAAGCTTTCCTCAAGAGGGATAGTAGTATGCTTAGCTAACGTAGAGATAGCGCCATCCATCTTAGGAATGGAACCCCACAACTCCAGCTGAGTGTCCGGGACCGGGAATAATTTTTTAAAGGCAGACGAAGGGGAAAAAAGAAGATCCAATTCTATCCCACTCGTTTTTAATAATGTTTGCCATTTTTACAGGTACAGGAAAAGTTAGCGGCGCTACCCTGTCCTCGTACACAGTCTAATTTAGGGATCAAAGATTCATCAGGCAACTTGGCCTCTAAAAACCTCTAATGTCGACAGAAACTCCTTTAGAAGAAAACGTAAGTGTTTAATTTTAAATTTAAAGGCTGGCTCCTCCGCAGCCGGAGGCCTAGAGGTAGCAGACTCCCATCCAGAAATTTCACCCTCTGAAGACTCAGAGTGTGACCCATCCTGGGACACTTGAAAGGCAGACAAAACTAATAAATCACTGGATGACCCATGGACCGGAGAGCTATGTTTAACCTTTCGTTTGCGCTTGGCAGGGCGAAGTAAGGCCCTAAGAACCCCAGACACAGCTGTTTTTAATTGCGCGGTAAAGTCTGATGGTAAAAGGCTCCCTACAGACGGAGGATCAGGCATGCTACTAGAAGGTGCAGGTGACAATTGAGATGACTGATGGGTTTTCACCTCACGGGACGGCGAGTCCTCAGAGGTGGACGGCTCAGTAGTACTAAAGGGGTTAACCTTCTTAGACATAATAATCTTGTTGCTGCATATGGAAAATAGTTGAGAGGGCGGGCACACCAAGGCCTCCTCACAATATAGACAGGTATTACTATTAGGAATAGAGTACCCTCAAGCATATCAGAATGCTCCATAGCTTGCGCTAACAACAGTAGGACACAGAATAAATAATCTTTTTATTTCTCACAAAAAGTAAATTTATGCTTACCTGATAAATGAATTTCTTCTATGATACGACGAGTCCACGGATTCATCCTTTACTTGTGGGATATTATCCTCCTGCTAACAGGAAGTGGCAAAGAGCACCACAGCAGAGCTGTCTATATAGCTCCTCCCTTGACTCCACCCCCCAGTCATTCGACCGAAGATATAGGAAGAAAAAGGAGAAACTACAAGGTGCAGAGGTGACTGAAGTTTTAAATAAAAAAATATAATCTGTCTTAAATTGACAGGGCAGGCCGTGGACTCGTCGTATCATAGAAGAAATTAATTTATCAGGTAAGCATACATTTACTTTTCTTCTATAAGATACGACGAGTCCACGGATTCATCCTTTACTTGTGGGATACAATACCAAAGCTACAGGACACGGATGAACGGGAGGGACAAGACAGATACCTAAACAGAAGGCACCACTGTTTGAAGAACCTTTCTCCCAAAAATAGCCTCCGAAGAAGCAAAAGTATAAAATTTGTAAAATTTGGCAAAGGTATGAAGTGACGACCAAGTCGCAGCCAAGCATCGTTTTTAAAAGCCCATGAGGAAGCCACCGCTCTAGTAGAATGAGCTGTAATCTTTTCAGGAGGCTGCTGTCCAGCAGTCTTGTATGCCAAACGGATGATGCTTTTCAGCCAAAAAGAAAGAGAGGTAGCCGTTTTCCAGAATAGACAACAAACAAGGAAGATGTTTGACGGAAATCCTTGGTCACTTGCAAGTTAAACTTCAAGGCACGGACCACGTCCAAATGATGTAACAGACGCTCCTTCTTAGAAGAAGGGTTAGGACACAGAGAAGGAACAACAATTTCCTGATTAATATTCTTATTAGAGACAAACTTAGGAAGAAATCCAGGTTTGGTACGCAAAACCACCTTATCAGAATGGAAAATAAGATAAGGCGAGTCGCATTGTAACGCAGATAGTTCAGAAACTCTTCGAGCAGAAGAGATAGCAACTAAAAACAGAACTTTCCAAGATAGAAGCTTAATATCTATGGAATGCATAGATTCAAACGGAACCCCTTGAAGAACTTTAAGAACTAAATTCAAACTCCATGGCGGAGCAACAGGTTTAAACACAGGCTTAATTCTAACCAAAGCCTGACAAAATGACTGAACGTCTGGGACCTCTGCCAGACGCTTATGCAGTATGATTGACAAAGCAGAAATTTGTCCCTTTAAGGAACTAGCTGATAACCCCTTCTCCAATCCTTCTTGGAGAAAGGACAAAATCCTAGGAATTCTGATCTTACTCCATGAGTAGCCTTTGGATTCGCACCAATAAAGATATTTACGCCATATCTTATGATAAATTTTCCTAGTGACAGGCTTTCGAGCCTGAATCAAGGTATCTATGACCGACTCAGAGAATCCCCGCTTAGATAAAATCAAGCGTTCAATCTCCAGGCAGCCGCAGAGAAACTAGATTTGGATGTTGGAACGGACCCTGAATGAGAAGGTCCTGTCTCAGTGGCAGTTTCCACGGTGGCAGAGATTACATTTCCACCAGATCTGCATACCAAGTCCTGCGTGGCCATGCAGGTGCTATCAAAATTACCAAAGCCCTCTCCTGTTTGATTCTGGCAATCAGACGAAGAAGGAGAGGAAAAGGAGGAAACACATAAGCCAGGTTGAATGACCACGATACTGCTAGAGCATCTATCAGTACTGCTTGAGGATCCCTTGATCTGGACCCATAACAAGGAAGTTTGGCATTCTGACAAGATGCCATCAGATCCAATTCTGGTATGCCCCATTGATGAATCAATTGTGCAAACACCTCCGGATGGAGCTCCCACTCCCCCGGATGAAAAGTCTGACGACTGAGATAATCCGTCTCCCAGTTCTCCACTCCTGGGATATAGATTGCTGATAGATGGCAAGAGTGAGTCTCTGCCCATCAAATGATTTTGGAAACCTCTATCATCACTAGAGAACTCTTTGTTCCCCCTTGATGATTGATATACGCTACAGTCGTGATATTGTCCGACTGGAATCTTATGAATTTAGCCGAAGCTAGCTGAGGCCACGCCTGAAGCGCGTTGAATATCGCTCTCAGTTCTAGAATATTTATTGGAAGGAGAGTCTCCTCCTGAGTCCACACACCCTGAGCCTTCAGGGAATTCCAGACTGCATCCCAGCCCAAGAGGCTGGCGTCCGTCGTCACTATGACCCATGCTGGCCTGCGGAAATACATTCCCTGGGACAGATGATCCTGTGACAACCACCAAAGAAGAGAGTCTCTGGTCTCTTGAGACAGATTTATCTGAGGAGATAAATTTGCATAGTCCCCATTCCACTGTCTGAGCATGCATAGTTGCAGTGGTCTGAGATGCAAGCGAGCAAACGGAACTATGTCTATTGCCGCTACCATTAGTCCAATTACCTCCATACACTAAGCCACTGACGGCCGAGGAATGGAATGAAGTGCTCGGCAGAGGGTCAATATCTTTGATTTTCTGACCTCCGTCAGAAAAATTTTCATGTCTACCAAGTCTATCAGAGTTCCCAGAAACAGAACTCTTGTGAGAGGAACAAGTGAACTCTTCTTTATGTTCACCTTCCTCCCGTGAGATCTTAGAAAAGCCAACACTATGTCCGTGTGAGATTTGGCTAGTTGGTAAGTTGACGCCTGAATCAAAATGTCGTCCAGATAGGGCGCCACTGCTATGCCCCGCGACCTTAGAACCGCCAGAAGGGACCCTAGCACCTTTGTGAAAATTCTGGGAGCTGCGGCCAATCTGAAAGGAAGAGCCACAAACTGGTAATGCTTGTCCAGGAAAGCGAACCTGAGGAACTGGTGATGATCTTTGTGGACAGGAATGTGAAGATACGCATCCTTCAAATCCACGGTGGTTATATATTGACCTTCTTGGATCATTGGTAAAATTGTCCGAATGGTCTCCATCTTGAAGGATAGGACTCTGAGAAATTTGTTTAAGATCTTGAGATCTAAAATCGGTCTGAAGGTTCCCTCTTTTTTGGGAAACACGAACAGATTGGAGTAAAACCCCTGCCCCTGTTCTTCTTTTGGAACTGGGCAGATGACCCCCATAGTATATAGGTCTTCTACACAGCGTAAGAACGCCTCTCTTTTTGTCTGGTTTACAGACAACCGTGAAAGATGAAATCTCCCCAGGCCCCGCCCATCTCACTCAATGTCTCACAGCCCAAATGAACCGCACCAGAGCGGTCTAAAACCTAGCCATGTGGGTTCAGAAACCCAGAAAAGAATATAATATCCCACAAGTAAAGGATGAATCCGTGGACTCGTCGTATCTTATAGAAGAAACGGCACCTTTATACTCCCAATGACTGGGGCACTCACCACCTCCTAGACCCAGGCAAACAGAGAAAGAAGTGTCTTCTCCGACAGCTAGCTCTGTCAGGAAAGAGAAAAAGAAAGTGTGACCACACCCTGTCATGTGGTGCGCAAGGAAGGACAGCCCCTGCTATGAGAAGAAGCGTGCCAAGCTACAAGCTGCGCAGCGTTCAAAGTGAAAGTAAAAACCTGTATGTTCCGTTATTGCATAACAGTCTATGAGCCCAAAAAAATGTCACACATAAAGCAGCATAAAATCAAAGTATCACATTTGATTAATCCCCACCGTTCAATAACCTCCTTTAGGAGATATTAACGCATGATTCTATTAAGATAAAAGGAGCCACACTGTGCCCCCGTCTTCAGCGTTTTCAACCTAAGTAAAAATTGAAACGATCTTACCAGAATCAGTGCTGTGGAACAGAAACACAGCCTCTCAAGTGTGACAGTTTTGTAGCATCGCTCCTGACATGGACTTGAGTGAAGAAAAAGCAGACAGTGAAACTCGTTGACACTGGTTGCTTAAGGAGCTGTTAGCAGGCAGTCTGGATGGGTTCGCAGGAAGACTCTCCCTGCATCTCCAGACTCTAACTTTCATCAATGCTCTCACTGAGAGGCTGACAAGACTACTTAAAACTCCAGTCCTATATCGAAGGGCATATGCCCCTCCTGAGGAACAACTCCGAAATCTTCTGACACTTCTCTGCCATCCTCCTGTGACGAAAGGCAAAGAATGACTAGGGGATGGGGGAAGTGGGAGAGGTATTTAAGCCTTTGGCTGGGGTGTCTTTGCCTCCTCCTGGTGGCCAGGTTCAGTATTTCCCAACAGTAAGGAATGAAGCAGTGGACTCTCCTTATATTAAGAAGGAAATTTAATTATATTTATCTGGTGCAGAATCTCCAATTACAAAGATAAATTGTAAGCTCCTTGAAATGTCTCCCATTATATCTCATAGGTCTTCAGATTTCAAGCAGGTTTAAACGTGGCAAATTTGACATTCGGGAACAAATATGGTTGATCTAGGGAAATCTGGTTTGATTTCTAGGCAGTGGTGTATTTAGTTTTTTGTGCTGCCCTAGGCATTGGGAAATTGCCCCTGAACCCCTCCTGCCTACAGAAATTTTAGCACTCAGAGATTTATAATACAATTAAAGGGACAGTCTAGTCCAAAACAAACTTTCATTATTCAGATTGGGCATGCAATTTTAAACGATTTTCAAAATTACATCTATCACCAATTTTGCTTTGTTCTCTTGGTATTCTTAGTTGAAAGCTAAACCTAGGAGGTTCATATGCTAATTTCTAAGCCCTCGAAGGCCGCCTCTAATCTCAGGGCATTTTGACAGTTTTTCACCACTAGATGGTTTTAGTTCATGTGTTTCATATATATAACACTGTGCTCACGCACCAGCACTGATTGGCTAAAATGCAAGTCTGTCAAAAGAACTGAGATAAGGAGGCATTTTGCAGAGGCTTAGATACAAGGTAATCACAGAGGTAAAACGTGTATTAATATGTGTTGGTTATACAAAACTAGGGAATGGGTAATAAAGGGATTATCTATCTTTTAAAACAATAAATATTCTGGTATAGACTGTGCCTTTAATAAATAAAACATTTATAGAGCATAGGAGTGGGTAGGCATCATAACGTAGTCCCGATCTTAAAGGAACACTAAACACTTTTACATAGTAACATAGTAGATGAGGTTGAAAAAAGACTGAAGTCCATCGAGTTCAACCTATACTTACAAAAAGCTCCAGTTAAGCTTCAATAATCCCACTAAAAGGTGACCCATTTAATACTAGCAATCATATCCATGAATTTTGTTTCTAGACATAAATGTATCCAAAAATGTTTTAAATGTATCTAGGGTATTATCATTCACTACCTTCTTTGGTAATGAGTTCCACAATTTTATTGCTCTTACAGTGAAAAAATGTTACCGTTGCAGGAGATTAAATCTCCTTTCCTCCAATCTTAAATTGTGACCTCTTGTCACAAACAATTTTCTTGGACTAAACAGAGCTTCTGCCATCTCTGTATATGGGCCTTGAATATATTTATATAAAGTAATCATGTCACCTCTCAAGCGCCTTTTTTCTAAAGAAAACAGACCCAGTTTGGCTAGCCTCTCCTCATAGCTTAAAATCTCCATTCCCCTTATTAGCTTTGGGCCCTTCTCTGAACTTTTTCTAGTTCTGCAGTATCTTTTTTTGCGATTGGTCCCCAGAACTGCACTCCATACTCAAAGTGAGGTCTTACCAGGGATTTATATAGTGACAGAATTATGCTTTCCTCCCTTGAATCAATGCCTCTTTTAATACATGCTAGTATCATATTAGCAGAAAGTGTTGAAAGTGGTGGCGCTGTATCACCTCCAGGGAACCAAACTGCCCACGTCCTCCGAATCAACCTTGTTGCTTTCACCTCCAAAATAAATAGTATCTTATTAGCCTTTGAAGCCGCTGCCCTGCATTGTGCACCCATCTTTAGCTTGTTATCTATTACTACTCCCAAATCCCTTTCTCATTTAAATAATAAATTGCCTGCTTATTTTTAGTTCCAAAATGTAGAACCTTGCATTTTCCCTTATTAAATCTCATTTTCCATTTACCTGCCCATACTTCTAATTTTTGCAGATCCCTTTGTAACGAAAGTTGATCCTGCTCTTACCTAATGACCTTACTTAACTTAGTATCATCTGCAAAAATAGAGATGTGGCTATTTAATCCTTGCTCTAAGTCATTTATAAAAATATTTAAAAGAACAGGGCCCAGTACTGATCCCTGGGGGACTCCACTGATTACCTTTGTCCAATCTGAGTATGATCCATTCACTACTACTGGTTGCTCCCTCTCTTTTATCCAGTTATTTATCCATGAGCTAACATTTTCAGTTATTCCCAGTTCCTTAATTTTGTGCATTAATCTCTCATGTGGCACTGTATCAAACCCCTTTGCAAAATCGAAGTATATCACATCAACTGCTTCCCCTTTATCTATATTTTTACTTACTTCCTGATAGAATCTAATTAGATTAGTTTGACATGATCTATTTCTCATAAAACCATGCTGATTTGAACTCATATTCTTGTTTACACGAATATGCTCATCAATATAATCCCTTCAAATATCTTCCCCACTATTGATGTCAGACTAACTGGTCTATAGCTTCCTGGATCATCCCTGCTTCCCTTTTTGAAGAGTGGCACCACATCAGCTTTACACCAATCCTGGGGGACCATGCCTGAGGATAATGAGTTTTAATAAAATAAAGAGTAGAGGTTTGTCTATAACAGTGATAAGTTCCCTTAACACCCTTGGGTGAATTTCATCTGGGCCTGGAGTTTTATTTACCTTAATATTATCCATTTTTTTCCTGATATCCTCTATACATAACCCAGTTAATGGTATGTGCTGGGATGTTCTAGTTTGTTTCAAAGTATCCTCCATTGGTACCTCTCTTGTTTATACTGAAGAAAAGAACTGGTTTAGTACCTCAGCCTTCTCCCTGTCACTATTAATCATGCTTACCCTCCACGCATTTTAATGTACCTATATTGTCCTTCTTAGATTTTTTTTACTATTTATGTACTTAAAGAACCTTTTAGGGTTAGACTTAGAATCCTTTGCAATTAATTTTTTCATTTTCAATTTTGGCTAATTTGATTGCTTTTTTGAATGCATTGTTACATTCCTTATAAATATGGTATGTGGAGTCTGTACTATTTTCTTTGAATAATTTAAATGCCTTATGTTTTTTTCCTAATTTCTCGTAACACATTTTTATTTAGCCACATTGGCTTGGATTTTTTATTTTTATAACCATACGGTATTTGTTGATATGCATATTTATTTAAAGAGACACTGAACCCAAATGTTTTGTGATTCAGATAGAGCATACAATTTTAAACAACTTTCTAATTTACTCCTATTATCAATTTTTCTTCATTCTCTTGCTATCTTTATTTGAAATAGAAGGCATCAAAGCTATTTTTTGGTTCAGGACTTCGGACAGCACTTGCTTATTGGTGGGTGAATTTATCCACCAATCATTAAGAACAACCTAGGTTGTTCACCAAAATTGGTCAGACATCTAAACTTACATTTTTTTTAAATAAAGATACCAAGAGAATGAAGAAAATTTGATAATAGGAGTAAATTAGAAAGTTGCTTAAAATTGCATGCTCTATCTGAGTCACAAAAGAAAAAAATTGGGTTCAGTGTCCCTTTAACAAACTTTTAAATGTTATCCATTTATCCTCTGTATTTTTATTAGAGAATACTTTGTCCCAATTTGTTATTTATTAATTTCCTTAAATCGTTGAATCTTGCTTTCTTAGAATTAAAAGTCTTAGTTAAACCTTTAAGACACTGCTTATGAAAAGAGATTTCAAATGTGACCATGTTATGATCACTGTTACCCAAATGTTTTTTGACTTCTGTTTGATATTATATCTGTATTGTTTGATAGCACTAAATCCGATATAGCTTTACTCCTAGTTGGTTACTCTATTAATTGCAACAAGAAGTTATCCCTGAGAACATTTAAAAAATCTATCCCCTTTAGCTGAATTACTAGTTTTGTTGGCCCAGTTTATATCAGGCTAGTTAAAATCTCCCATAATTACAGCACTGTTATTAGCAGCCTTACCTATTTGCATTAGTAGTCGAGTTTCCTCCAGGTCACTAATGTTGGGGGGCTTGTAGCATATTCCAAGTAATATTTTTTAGGATTTTCCCCCCACTCTATATTTCAACTTTTGTTATAAAATATTTGTATTAAGTTGAGTAAAACAACTTTACAATATACTTTGATTATTTATATTGCTCCCTTTTCCTGTAAGAGCGCATAGCAGTCTTCAAAAACCCAACCCTGCCAAATATCTGACCCTAATTGGCTTCTGAAAAGATTATCAGATAGAAAAATATTAAGTGTTTGCAATTTCCTAACGACCATGGATAGCCTTGTCTACTACAGTAGCAAGTCCTGATTGGCTTCTCCAAATAAGGGAAGCTTTGGGTAGAGTTTGGTTATTGAAAAACAACTGAAGCAAACAATATGTTAATGCTTTCAAAACGTTTTCAAATTTACCCACTGTATTAAATTATGCTGAGGCTGCGGAAAAGCTTGCTATTACAAGGTGATTATTATTCTATAAATAAGGTGTACATCATTTGGAAACTACAAATACCCATATGAATAAGAAGCCCCCATAAGGTAAACAGGTCATATCGGAGGTAAAAAGCCTGTCTGGCCAGCACAGTGTTGGCAAGTAAATCTGGCATGTTAAGCATACTTTTAAGAGGACCAACTAAAAAAATAATTAATAAGTGCTAGCAGAGAATTTATTGGGAACTTATAAAAGGATCACAAACAACTACAAACACCACGATCAATACTATATTATACAAATTGTTATAATACTACAAATAACCCTTTATCTCCTCACTAATATTCTCACCTCTGCAGTCCCCACCTCTTGTTTCCCATCCTCCTACCCGTCTAGATTGTAAGTTCCCACGGGAATAGGGCCCTCAATTCCCCCTGCATTTGTCTGTAAAATTTTGTGTCTTATCGTATTGTTTCTCCACTGTACTGTTATCTTTGTACCCATGGGCAGCGCTGCGGAATCTGTTGGCGTTTATAAATAAAGAATAATAATAATAATAATAAATAATGTGCTCATGTTTGCTACTCACCATCTGGGAAGCAGTACACTTGGTCAATGTTAGTCATGGAGACAGATTTCGACATGGGATTGTACTTGAAAGACTGTGAGGACAGATAGGCCTGGAGCCTCTTGGCATGTTCCTAAAAATATAAAGAATGAAGGTTATCATATTGGAAGATAATTAATCATTGGTATTTTGTTAAAACCATAACTAAAACTCACAAAGTAAATCCTTTATTTTAATGTAATTATCCATGAGATCAGTGTACCTTCCATTCTACCATAGTTCCTTGCTACAGGACTGCACATTTCTAGTTACTGTACAGTCTTCATTACACAAAAGATTGTTAGCTCCTAGGCAGTGTATTATATCCCTGGGAAATAGATCTCTCTAGATTAGTAGTTCTCAGTGTGTAAGCACAGGGGGAACATCATTAGCTAACAAGCTTATACTAAAGGCACCTTGTAAAAGCTTTTTCAAATTTCAAAAAGTTTCCATTTTATTTCTATTATCAAATTTGCTCCATTCCCATTGTATTCTTTGTTGAAGAGACACCTACATAGGTGCCTGGAGCACCACAGGAAATAGAGCCACCATCTAGTGTTCTTTTAAATGGATAACATTCTGGCAAAATTCCTGCTATATTGTGCTCTTGTACTATATCCTGCCACGTAGTGCTCCAGATGCCTGCCTAGGTATCTCTTTAACAAAGAAAACCATTGGAACAAAACAAATTTGATAATAGAAGTAAATTGAAACCTTTTTTTGAAATTGTATGCTCTGTCTGAATCGCTATATCCCTTTATGGCCATAATGACAGGCGCTGTACCCTGTAATGTCAAGTGAGTAAAGTCAGAATTAAACACTTTCCAATTTACTTCTACTATCAAATCTGCTTTGTTCTCCTGGTATCCTTTGCTGAAGTGTAAACCTAGGTAGGCTGATGGGAGATTAGGAGTGTGCACATGTTTTTAGCTGCCTATGGCAGCATGCATGTTTACTACTATGTATAACTCGGCTATAAACAATGTTACAAATACTACAGTCAGATGGCTAAAGAAACATGCACGCTCCTGATCTTACCTCAGATTATTCTTTAACTAACGAGACTAAGAGAACTAGGCAAAATTTGAAAGTTGTTTAAAATATCAAGCTCTATAGCTTTCATTATCCTGTATTCCACACAGTGCTCATTAATAATAAAAAATAATTAAAAAAAATAATACTTTATAGAAATTAAACCTTTTAAACTTACTTTAAGGGCTAAGTAACAAGTGTTGCCGTTTTTTTTTTTTTTTGCGATAGTGAAAACTCCGCTAGAGTTAAGCTTTTTTGCGCTAGTCGGGTTGCGTTCGTATAACAAGTTTAAAAACTAAAACTTATTTTGCGCTAGCATTAATCAGAATAGAGCAAAAATCCAATCTTAACTTTTCGCATGCATGTATTAACCCATAGGGGGGTAGTTATCAAGCCGTCTACTTTTCTGGCTTCGCCGGCCCAATACGCCCGCCTAAGCTCGCCTACCTTCGCCACCGCGGACCTGAAAAAATACGCCTAAGTTATCAAATAAAGCTGTCAAAAAGCCACGGGGCGATGAGCAGCGGACTAAGACAGTTATCACTCATCCGATCTCGCTGCTCTTCGGCTTTTTCCCAGCTTTATTGCTAGCCTGTCACTAAGCACTCACACTAAACTACACTGTTCTATCCCTATACCGGCGCCCCCGGAGCCCCCCGCAACTAAATAAAGTTACTAACCCCTAAACCGCCGCTCCTAGACCCCGCCGCAACTCTTATATATGTATTAACCCCTAAACCGCCGCTCCTAGACCCTGCCGCAACTCTTATAAATGTATTAACCCCTAAACCGCCGCTCCCGGACACCGCTGCCACCTACAGTATACCTAGTAACCCCTATCCTGCCCCCCCTACACCGTCACCCTCTATTATAAAGTTATTAACCCCTATCCTGCTGATCCCGCACCTCTCCGCAACTAAATAAATAGTTTAACCCCTAAACCGCCGCTCCCTGAACCCGCCATAACCTATATTAAACCTATTAACCCCTATCCTGCCCCCCCTACACCGTCGTCACCTATAATAAATTTATTAACCCCTAATCTGCCTCCCCTACACCGTCGCCCCCTATAATACATTTATTAACCCCTATCCTGCCCCCCATTACGCCGCCGCCACTGTAATAAAACTATTAACCCCTAAACCTAAGTCTAACCCTAACGCCCCCCTAACTTAAATATTAATTAAATAAATCTAAATAATATTTCTCTTATTAACTAAGTTAATCCTATTTAAAACTAAATACTTACCTATAAAATAAACCCTAATATAGTTACAATATAAATAATAATTATATTCTAGCTATCTTAGGATTTATTTTTATTTTACGGGTACCTTTCAATTTATTTTAACTAGGTACAATAGCTATTAAATAGTTATTAACTATTTAATAGCTTACCTAGCTAAAATAAACTGAAATTTACCTGTAAAATAAATCCTAACCTAAGTTACAATTACACCAAACATTACACTATACTTTAATACATTATTCCTATTTAAAAATAAATACTTACCTGTAAAATAAACACTAAGATAGCTACAATATAATTAATAATTATATTGTAGCTATCTTAGGATTTATATTTATTTTACAGGTAACTTTGTATTTATTTTAGCTAGTTAGAATAGCTATTAAATAGTTATTAACTATTTAATAACTACCTAGCTAAAAGAAATACAAAATTACCTGTAAAATAAATCCTAACCTAAGTTACAATTAAACCTAACACTACACTATCATTACATTAATTAAATAAACTACCTACAAATAACTACAATTAAATACAATTACATAAACTAACTAAAGTACAAAAAATAAAAAAAGCTAAGTTACAAAAAATAAAAAAATAAGTTACAAACATGTTAAAAATATTACAACAATTTTAAGCTACTTACACCTAATCTAAGCCCCCTAATAAAATAACAAACCCCCCCAAAATAAAAAAATGCCCTACCCTATTCTAAATTAAATAAAGTTCAAAGCTCTTTTACCTTACCAGCCCTTAAAAGGGCCATTTGTGGGGGCATGCCCCAAAGAAAACAGCTCTTTTGCCTGTAAAAGAAAAATACAACCCCCCCCAACATTAAAACCCACCACCCACATACCCCTAATCTAACCCAAACCCCCCTTACAAAAACCTAACACTAATCCCCTGAAGATCATTCTACCTTGTCTTCACTCAGCCGAGCAGCGATGGAACCAAAGTGGACATCCGGAGCAGAAGAAGTTAATCCTCCAAGCTGAAGAAATCTTCCATCCGATGAAGTCATCATCCAGGCGGCGCTGAAGAAAAGTCTTCGATCCGGCCGATGTCATCTTCAAAGAGACGCTGAAGAGGTCTTCCTTCCGGGCGAAGTCATCTTCCAAGCCGGGTCTTGAATCTTCCTTCCGCCGACGCGGAACCTCCTTCTTCACCGACGGACTACGACGAATGAAGGCTCCTTTAAGGGACGTCATCCAAGATGGAGTCCCCTCAATTCCGATTGGCTGATAGGATTCTATCAGCCAATCGGAATTAAGGTAGGAAAAATCTGATTGGCTGATGGAATCAGCCAATCAGATTGAGCTCGCATTCTATTGGCTGTTCCGATCAGCCAATAGAATGCGAGCTCAATCTGATTGGCTGATTGGATCAGCCAATCGGATTGAACTTGAATCTGATTGGCTGATTCCATCAGCCAATCAGAATTTTCCTACCTTAATTCCGATTGGCTGATAGAATCCTATCAGCTAATCGGAATTGAGGGGACGCCATCTTGGATGACGTCCCTTAAAGGAGCCTTCATTCGTCGTAGTCCGTCGTAGTCCGTAGACCCGGCTTGGAAGATGACTTCGCCCGGATAGAAGACCTCTTCAGCGCCTCTTTGAAGATGACATCGGCCGGATCGAAGACTTTTCTTCAGCGCCGCCTGGATGATGACTTCATCGGATGGAAGATTTCTTCAGCGCTGCTTGGAGGATTAACTTCTTCCGCTCCGGATGTCCACTTCGGTTCCATCGGTGGCTCGGCTGTGTGAAGACGACTAAAGGTTGGTTGATCTTCAGGGGATTTGTGTTAGGTTTTTGTATGGGGGGTTTGGGTTAGATTAGGGGTATGTGGGTGGTGGGTTTTAATGTTGGGGGGGGGGTTGTATTTTTCTTTTACAGGCAAAAGAGCTGTTTTCTTTGGGGCATGCCCCCACAAATGGCCCTTTTAAGGGCTGGTAAGGTAAAAGAGCTTTGAACTTTATTTAATTTAGAATAGGGTAGGGCATTTTTTTATTTTGGGGGGGTTTGTTATTTTATTAGGGGGCTTAGATTAGGTGTAAGTAGCTTAAAATTGTTGTAATATTTTTAACATGTTTGTAACTTATTTTTTTTATTTTTTGTAACTTAGCTTTTTTTTATTTTTTGTACTTTAGTTAGTTTATGTAATTGTATTTAATTGTAGTTATTTGTAGGTAGTTTATTTAATTAATTTAATGATAGTGTAGTATTAGGTTTAATTGTAACTTAGGTTAGGATTTATTTTACAGGTAATTTTGTATTTCTTTTAGCTAGGTAGTTATTAAATAGTTAATAACTATTTAATAACTATTCTAACTAGCTAAAATAAATACAAAGTTACCTGTAAAATAAATATAAATCCTAAGATAGCTACAATATAATTATTAATTATATTGTAGCTATCTTAGTGTTTATTTTACAGGTAAGTATTTATTTTTAAATAGGAATAATTTATTAAAGTATAGTGTAGTGTTTGGTGTAATTGTAACTTAGGTTAGGATTTATTTTACAGGTAAATTTCAGTTTATTTTAGCTAGGTAAGCTATTAAATAGTTAATAACTATTTAATAGCTATTGTACCTAGTTAAAATAAATTGAAAGGTACCTGTAAAATAAAAATAAATCCTAAAATAGCTAGAATATAATTATTATTTATATTGTAGCTATATTAGGGTTTATTTTAAAGGTAAGTATTTAGTTTTAAATAGGATTCATTTAGTTAATAAGAGTTAATTTATTTAGATTTATTTAATTAATATTTAAGTTAGGGGGGCGTAAGGGTTAGGGTTAGACTTAGGTTTAGGGGTTAATAATTTTATTACAGTGGCGGCGGCGTAGTGGGGGGCAGGATAGGGGTTAATAAATTTATTATAGGTGGCGACGGTGTAGGGGGGGCAGATTAGGGGTTAATAAATTTATTATAGGTGGCGACGGTGTAGGGGGGGCAGGATAGGGGTTAATACATTTAATATAGGTACATTTAATAATAGGTCACTAAGCACTCACACTAAACTACACTGTTCTATCCCTATACCGGCGCCCCCGGAGCCCCCCGCAACTAAATAAAGTTACTAACCCCTAAACCGCCGCTCCTAGACCCCGCCGCAACTCTTATATATGTATTAACCCCTAAACCGCCGCTCCTAGACCCTGCCGCAACTCTTATAAATGTATTAACACCTAAACCGCCGCTCCCGGACACCGCTGCCACCTACAGTATACCTAGTAACCCCTATCCTGCCCCCCCTACACCGTCGCCCTCTATTATAAAGTTATTAACCCCTATCCTGCTGATCCCGCACCTCTCCGCAACTAAATAAATAGTTTAACCCCTAAACCGCCGCTCCCTGAACCCGCCATAACCTATATTAAACCTATTAACCCCTATCCTGCCCCCCCTACACCGTCGTCACCTATAATAAATTTATTAACCCCTAATCTGCCTCCCCTACACCGTCGCCCCCTATAATACATTTATTAACCCCTATCCTGCCCCCCACTACGCCGCCGCCACTGTAATAAAACTATTAACCCCTAAACCTAAGTCTAACCCTAACGCCCCCCTAACTTAAATATTAATTAAATAAATCTAAATAATATTTCTCTTATTAACTAAGTTAATCCTATTTAAAACTAAATACTTACCTATAAAATAAACCCTAATATAGTTACAATATAAATAATAATTATATTCTAGCTATCTTAGGATTTATTTTTATTTTACGGGTACCTTTCAATTTATTTTAACTAGGTACAATAGCTATTAAATAGTTATTAACTATTTAATAGCTTACCTAGCTAAAATAAACTGAAATTTACCTGTAAAATAAATCCTAACCTAAGTTACAATTACACCAAACACTACACTATACTTTAATACATTATTCCTATTTAAAAATAAATACTTACCTGTAAAATAAACACTAAGATAGCTACAATATAATTAATAATTATATTGTAGCTATCTTAGGATTTATATTTATTTTACAGGTAACTTTGTATTTATTTTAGCTAGTTAGAATAGTTATTAAATAGTTATTAACTATTTAATAACTACCTAGCTAAAAGAAATACAAAATTACCTGTAAAATAAATCCTAACCTAAGTTACAATTAAACCTAACACTACACTATCATTAAATTAATTAAATAAACTACCTACAAATAACTACAATTAAATACAATTACATAAACTAACTAAAGTACAAAAAATAAAAAAAGCTAAGTTACAAAAAATAAAAAAATAAGTTACAAACATGTTAAAAATATTACAACAATTTTAAGCTACTTACACCTAATCTAAGCCCCCTAATAAAATAACAAACCCCCCCAAAATAAAAAAATGCCCTACCCTATTCTAAATTAAATAAAGTTCAAAGCTCTTTTACCTTACCAGCCCTTAAAAGGGCCATTTGTGGGGGCATGCCCCAAAGAAAACAGCTCTTTTGCCTGTAAAAGAAAAATACAACCCCCCCCAACATTAAAACCCACCACCCACATACCCCTAATCTAACCCAAACCCCCCTTACAAAAACCTAACACTAATCCCCTGAAGATCATTCTACCTTGTCTTCACTCAGCCGAGCAGCGATGGAACCAAAGTGGACATCCGGAGCAGAAGAAGTTAATCCTCCAAGCTGAAGAAATCTTCCATCCGATGAAGTCATCATCCAGGCGGCGCTGAAGAAAAGTCTTCGATCCGGCCGATGTCATCTTCAAAGAGACGCTGAAGAGGTCTTCCTTCCGGGCGAAGTCATCTTCCAAGCCGGGTCTTGAATCTTCCTTCCGCCGACGCGGAACCTCCTTCTTCACCGACGGACTACGACGAATGAAGGCTCCTTTAAGGGACGTCATCCAAGATGGAGTCCCCTCAATTCCGATTGGCTGATAGGATTCTATCAGCCAATCGGAATTAAGGTAGGAAAAATCTGATTGGCTGATGGAATCAGCCAATCAGATTGAGCTCGCATTCTATTGGCTGTTCCGATCAGCCAATAGAATGCGAGCTCAATCTGATTGGCTGATTGGATCAGCCAATCGGATTGAACTTGAATCTGATTGGCTGATTCCATCAGCCAATCAGAATTTTCCTACCTTAATTCCGATTGGCTGATAGAATCCTATCAGCTAATCGGAATTGAGGGGACGCCATCTTGGATGACGTCCCTTAAAGGAGCCTTCATTCGTCGTAGTCCGTCGTAGTCCGTAGACCCGGCTTGGAAGATGACTTCGCCCGGATAGAAGACCTCTTCAGCGCCTCTTTGAAGATGACATCGGCCGGATCGAAGACTTTTCTTCAGCGCCGCCTGGATGATGACTTCATCGGATGGAAGATTTCTTCAGCGCTGCTTGGAGGATTAACTTCTTCCGCTCCGGATGTCCACTTCGGTTCCATCGGTGGCTCGGCTGAGTGAAGACGACTAAAGGTAGGATGATCTTCAGGGGATTAGTGTTAGGTTTTTGTAAGGGGGGTTTGGGTTAGATTAGGGGTATGTGGGTGGTGGGTTTTAATGTTGGGGGGGGGGTTGTATTTTTCTTTTACAGGCAAAAGAGCTGTTTTCTTTGGGGCATGCCCCCACAAATGGCCCTTTTAAGGGCTGGTAAGGTAAAAGAGCTTTGAACTTTATTTAATTTAGAATAGGGTAGGGCATTTTTTTATTTTGGGGGGGTTTGTTATTTTATTAGGGGGCTTAGATTAGGTGTAAGTAGCTTAAAATTGTTGTAATATTTTTAACATGTTTGTAACTTATTTTTTTTATTTTTTGTAACTTAGCTTTTTTTTATTTTTTGTACTTTAGTTAGTTTATGTAATTGTATTTAATTGTAGTTATTTGTAGGTAGTTTATTTAATTAATTTAATGATAGTGTAGTATTAGGTTTAATTGTAACTTAGGTTAGGATTTATTTTACAGGTAATTTTGTATTTCTTTTAGCTAGGTAGTTATTAAATAGTTAATAACTATTTAATAACTATTCTAACTAGCTAAAATAAATACAAAGTTACCTGTAAAATAAATATAAATCCTAAGATAGCTACAATATAATTATTAATTATATTGTAGCTATCTTAGTGTTTATTTTACAGGTAAGTATTTATTTTTAAATAGGAATAATTTATTAAAGTATAGTGTAGTGTTAGGTGTAATTGTAACTTAGGTTAGGATTTATTTTACAGGTAAATTTCAGTTTATTTTAGCTAGGTAAGCTATTAAATAGTTAATAACTATTTAATAGCTATTGTACCTAGTTAAAATAAATTGAAAGGTACCTGTAAAATAAAAATAAATCCTAAAATAGCTAGAATATAATTATTATTTATATTGTAGCTATATTAGGGTTTATTTTAAAGGTAAGTATTTAGTTTTAAATAGGATTCATTTAGTTAATAAGAGTTAATGTATTTAGATTTATTTAATTAATATTTAAGTTAGGGGGGCGTAAGGGTTAGGGTTAGACTTAGGTTTAGGGGTTAATAATTTTATTACAGTGGCGGCGGCGTAGTGGGGGGCAGGATAGGGGTTAATAAATTTATTATAGGTGGCGACGGTGTAGGGGGGGCAGATTAGGGGTTAATAAATTTATTATAGGTGGCGACGGTGTAGGGGGGCAGGATAGGGGTTAATACATTTAATATAGGTTGCGGCGGGTTCAGGGAGCGGCGGTTTAGGGGTTAATAAATTTATTATAGTTGCGGTGGGCTCCGGGAGCGGCGGTTTAGGGGTTAATATGTATAGAGTAGCTTGCGGTGGGCTCCGGGAGCGGCGGTTTAGGGGGTAATAACTTTATTTAGTTGCGGCGGTGTAGGGGGGGACAGATTAGTGGTGTTTAGACTCGGGGTACATGTTAGGGTGTTAGGTGCAGACAGCTCCCATAGGAATCAATGGGATGTCTGTCAGCAGCGAACTTGTACTTTCGCTATGGTCAGACTCCCATTGATTCCTATGGGATCCGCCGCCTCCAGGGTGGCGGATTGAAAACCAGGTACGCTGGGCCGTAAAAGTGCAGAGCGTACCTGCTAGTTTTTTGATAACTAGCAAAAGTAGTGAGAATGTGCCGCACTTGTGTGCGGAACATCTGGAGTGACGTAAGAATCGATCTGTGTCGGACTGAGTCCGGCGGATCGAAGCTTACGTCACAAAATTCTACTTTTGCCGGTCTCGAGCCTTTGATAACTAAGGCGTATCAGCCTCGCCACAAATACGCTGCGGAATTCCAGCGTATTTGAGGTTGACGGCTTGATAACTAGGCCCCATAGAAATCAATTGAGGAAAAAAAGTAGAAAAAACACCCAAGATCGCACAAACACGCATTCCCTAAAGAAGTCAATGGAGAAAAAAAAATTGTTAAAAAAAACCCAAAGCATTTTCATATTAGCAAATGTAAAATATTTACAGTAAATACAGAGTTAAAATCTTTATTAAATATTGCATATGTGTTTTATCATGTTTTCATCTACACTAAAAAGGGACACTAAAAAGTCAAACATTCTCTTTCATGATTCTGATAGAGAATACAATTTTAAACAACATTCCAGTTTACTTCTATTATCTTATTAGCTTCATTCTTTAGATATCCTTTGTTGAAGAAATAGCAATGTACATGGGTGAGCCAATCACATGAGGCATCTATGTGCAGCCACCAATCAGTAGCTACTGAGCCTATCTAGATATGCTTTCCAGCAAAGATTTTCAAGAGAATGAAGCAAATTAGATAACAGAGGTAAATTAGAAAGTTGTTTAAAATTGAATGCTCTTTCTAAATCATGAAAGAAAAAATGTGGGTGTCTATATATGTGTACATATGTATTTATGTGTTTAAATGTCTGTTCTGTCAATGCATATATACACACATATATAGACACACATACACAGATAATGCACCACTTCACCCAGAAAATTGTAGCAATTACAAATGTTTAGGGATTCTCATGTTTATTTATTTTGTTTGTATTGGTATGACACAAAAAAGTGGAGAGAAAAAAGCCAAATCTGACACATTCCACGCAAAACTCCAAAAATGGACTGGACAAAATTATTGGCACCCGCAATTTAATATTTGGTAGCACACCCTTTTGAAAAAATAACTGAAATCAATCGCTTCCTGTAACCCTCAATTAATTTCTTACACCTCTCTACTGGAATTTTGGACCACTCTTCTTTCGCCAACTGCTCCAGGTTCCTTTTCCCAACTGCTGTTTTGAGATCTCTCCACAGGTGCTCTATGGGATTGAGATCTTGACTCATTGCTGGCCAGTTCAGTACTCTCCAGTGCTTTGTCTTAAATCACTGTCCCTATCACTTCACAGAGACAGCTATTGTTAAGGTCACCAACGACCTACTTACAGCTAAATCAAAAGGCCACTTCTCTCTGCTTATCCTCCTTGATCTGTCCGCAGCCTTTGACACTGTCGACCACCCTCTTTTGCTCCAAACCCTCCAATCCTTCGGCATCTGTGACACAGCCCTTTCGTGGCTCTCTTCCTACCTGTCAAACCGTACCTTCAGTGTAGCCTTCTCTGGGGCCTCCTCTGCCCCGTCACCACTTTCTGTCGGAGTACCGCAAGGCTCTGTCCTCGGTCCCCTTCTCTTCTCAATCTATACGTCATCACTAGGTTCCCTTATTAAGTCCCACGGTTTCCAATATCATTTTTATGCCGATGACACCCAAATCTACTTCTCTGCACCAGAACTATCTACTTCCTTGCTAACCCGTGTCACTAACTGTCTTTCTCACATCTCTTCCTGGATGTCCTCTCACTACCTCAAGCTAAATCTCTCCAAAACTGAGCTCCTCATTTTCCCCCCTTCTTCAAAAATCTCCACCCCCAATATCTCTATAACTGTCAACAACTCCATCATTACCCCTACCCCGTATGCCCGATGTCTCGGGGTCACATTTGACTCAGATCTTTCCTTCACTCCTCACATTCAGTCCTTGGCTACAGCCTGCAGCTTCCACCTTAAAAACATCTCTAAAATTAGACACTTCCTTACACAAGACACAACTAAGATTTTAATCCACTCTCTCATTCTTTCCCGCCTTGATTACTGCAACTCTGTCCTCTCTGGTCTCCCCACCTGCCGCCTAGCTCCTTTACAATCCATAATGAATGCCTCTGCCAGACTCATCTTCCTTACACGTCGCTCTTCATCTGCTGCGCCTCTCTGCCAATCCCTTCACTGGCTTCCTCTTGCCTCTAGGATCAAACACAAAACTGTCACTCTTACATACAAAGCCCTCAACTGCACTGCTCCCCCCTACATCTCAGACCTTGTCTCCAGATACTCTCCCTCCCGTCCCCTTCGCTCTGCTCATGACCTCCTACTCTCCTCCTCTCTTGTCACCTCATCACACTCCCGTTTACAGGACTTCTCCAGACTGGCTCCCATCTTGTGGAACTCTCTGCCTCGCTCCACAAGACTCTCTTCTAGTTTTAAAAGCTTCAAGTGCTCCCTAAAGACTCTACTGTTCAGGGATGCATACAACCTACGCTAACCTTTCCTAATACCAGTTCCTCTCCTCCACTGCAATCCCCTGAACCCTCTTGGCATGTAAGCCTAAAAGTCCAGCTGTTTGTAGATCACCTTCTTAAGACCTGACTACAACAGTGCAACTCTTGGCAGGGCCCTCTACCCTATAATTGTTTTGTTGTACTCCCCCTTTGTTTATAGCGCTGCGGAATCTGTTGGCGCTCTACAAATAACCGATAATAATAATAAAAAAAAACATTTCTGGGTGCTTTTTGAAGTGCGCTTTGGGTCATTGTCCTGCTGTAAGACCCATGACCTCTGACGGAGATCCACCTTTCTTACACTGGGCCCTACATTGCACCACAGAATTCTTTGGTAGTCTTCAGATTTCATATTGTCATGCACACAATCAAGACATTCAGTGCCTGAAGCAGCAAAGCAACCCCAAAACATCAGTGAACCTCCACCATTTTTGACTGTAGGGACTGTATAACACAGTAGAATGATGGGCGTCACCAAAAAGCTGTAATTTTGTTTCGTCTGTCCACAGCACATTCTCGCAAAAGCATTTTGGCTTCCTCAGGTAAGTTTTGGTAAACTCCAATTTGGCTTTTTTATGTTTCTGTGTCAGAAGTGGGGTCCTCCTGGGTCTCCTACCATAGCGTCCCTTTTCATTCAGATGGCGACCTATAGTGTGAGCTGACACATTTGTACAGCTTGAATTTGTCTGGAAGTTTATCCACCATTTGAACAATCCTTTGTTGCAATCTTTGATAATTTTATTCTCTTTCGTCCACATTAAGGGAGATTAGCTACAGTGCCATGGGCTGTAAACTTCTTCACAATGTTGCACAGTGGACACAGGAACATTAAGATCTCTGGAGACTTGTAACTTTGAGATTGTCCATGCTTTTCCACAATCTTTGTTCTCAAATCCTCAGACAATTCTTTGCTGCTCTTTCTCTTCTCCATGCTCAGTGTGGCACAATTTATCAACATTTTAACTGGTTGC
The DNA here is from genome assembly GCF_027579735.1 of Bombina bombina. NCBI lineage: Eukaryota > Metazoa > Chordata > Amphibia > Anura > Bombinatoridae > Bombina > Bombina bombina. The sequence continues at coordinate 1,387,830,744 of NC_069499.1, forward strand.
CGGTGTGATTTCTATATTGTCAGCAAATGTTAATTGATACAGGTGAGTTTAATTACAAATTACAGGAGCATCACAAACTTGGAATGCAATTATATCTTGCAATTTTGAGAAGGTGCCAATAATTTTGTCCAGACCATTTTTGGAGTTTTGCGTTCAAGAGAAATGCTTGTGCAATGATAAATGCAGACAGCGTATGACGTTGGCATTTATCGATGTCGGGCAGACATGATCCGCTACAGTGGATCATGTCTGTCCGACAAATGATAAATCGGCCCCTATGTGTTTAGTCCCTTTCCTGGTATTAAACACATAGTTATAGGCAAACAATAGTGCATTTTATGTCCCTTTAAAACTGTGCCAATATTCAATACATTAAGTTTAGAACCTTTAGTGGTTTCTCCGACACTAAACCAATGTCTTTTGATGTTAATGTCGTTCACTGAATATAACTTATTTCCTGTATCTGTATTTCCAAGTACAATGAGAAGTATTGCACTCATCTTAAAGGGACAGTACAATAAAAATTAAATGTTCATGATTCTTATAGAACATGCAATTTTAAACAACTTTTCCCATTTACTTCTATTGTCTATTGTTCTCTTTGTATCCATTGTTGAAAAGCATGCCTAGTTAGGCTCAAGAGCAGCAATGCACTACTGGGAGCTAAATGGGAATTGGTGGCTGCACATATATACTTCATTGGCTCACCCTATGTGTTCAGCTAGCGCCCAGTGCATTTCTGCTAGAAGTTCAACAAAGGATACTAAGAGAATGAACCTGATCTGATAATAGAAATAGGAAAGTTGATTAAAACAGTATGCTCTGTCTGAATCATGAAAGAAAATGTTGGGTTTAATTTCCGTTTAAGCAACACCTAACGCATACCTACCTCTCACTCAGAGATGAGTTTCTAAACGCTGATATAAATAAGTAGAGCTAAAGCTTTTTGAAGAGTTGATCCCTAATAGTGAGATTACATTATATTATATTTACAATTATGCTAAATATAATGGACTCAAAAAAATAGATAATATTCACATTTTTCGTTAGAAATTCCATAACAAATTAGCTACTATTAATTAAATTAATGTAACCACATATACTAGACAGATATGAAACAAATATACTAAAGAGATTTGTGCAAGTGTTTCCAACTAGAAATGACTGATATCTGTTTTCTGCTCAATGGTGCTGAAGACCACACAAAAATCTTCGGACAAACGGATGTGGCCCGCAGGCCGTAGTTTGGGTAGCCATGATCCTTTTTGCAGACTAAAGGGAAAGGGAAGACTCTTTGAAGTGAACTACATTGTGTGTCAAAGCATCTGTAAATGAAGAATCACATCTCACTGGAATTATCAAAATGAAAAGTTAAATATACAGCAGCTCCAGACCATGAATATCAAAGTCTTAATAAAGAAGCTTAGCCCTGCTCAAAAGCTGAGAAAGAGCCTTAGTCTTAAGAAGATTAGTCTGTGCTGGCTGCAACATTAGCTAAATATTTTATCCAGCCTAGTTTGTCTGCAGTAGATCAAAATGACCAGATATTGTTCATGAAAAACAAATTCACAAAAGGAAAACTGCAGCATTACAAGCAGGGCAATTTGACAACAGTATTAAAAAATGTTTATCTAAAATAATTTACAAGGTACACTAGAATAGTTATTTTTAAAATGTATTTATTACAGACAGATGGCAAGATGGAGAAAACTAAATTTATGCTTACCTGATAAATGTATTTATTTCCGGATATGGTGAGTCCACAACGTCATCATTTACTGTTGGGAATATCACTCCTGGCCAGTAGGAGGAGGCAAAGAGTCAAGTATCACTTTCCTTCCATTCCCACAAACCCCAGTCATTCGACCGAAGGGTAATGGAGAAAAAAGAGTAACACAAAGGTGTAGAGGTGCCTGAGGTTTAGCCAAAAAATAACTGTCTTAAAATAAAAAAGGTCGGGGTCATGGACACACCATATCCGGAAAGAAATAAATGTATCATGTAAGCATACATTTTGTTTGTTTCCTAAGATATGGTGAGTCCACAACGTCATCATTTACTGTTGGGAAACAATACCCAAGCTAGAGGACACAGATGATAAGGGAGGGACAAGACAGGCAGACCTAAACAGAAGGCACCACCGCTTGTAGAACCTTTCTCCCGAAAGAAGCCTCAGCCGAGGCAAAAGTATCAAATTTATAAAATTTGTAAAAAGTATGTAAAGAGCACCAAGTTGCAGGCTTGCAAATCTGTTCCACAGAAGCTTCATTTTTGAATGCCTAAGAAGAGGAAACAGCCCTCGTTTAATGAGCTGTTCTTCTCTCAGAAAGGCTGCTGACCAGCAGTCTCATAAGCAAAACAAATTATACTTCTCAACCAAAGAGAAAGAGAAGTAGCAGTAGCTTTCTGACCTTTACATTCTCCTGAGAAGCAAACAAACAGGGCAGAAGACTGGCGAATATCCTTAGTTGCTTAAAGGTAGAATTTCAGAGCATGCACAGCATCCAGGTCATCCAGGATTAGGTCATAGAGAAGGAACAACAATTTCCTGATTAATATTTCTGTCTGAAACCACTTTAGGAATATAACCTAACTTCGTACGAAGAACTGCCTTATCAGCATGAAAAATAAGATAAGGCGAATCACACTGCAAAGTCGAGAGTTCCGAAACTCTCCAAGCAGAAGAGATAGCAATAAGAAACAAAACCTTCCAAGATAACAACTTAATATCTATGGAATACAATGGCTCAAACGGAGCCTGCTGTAAAACTTTAAGAACAAGGTTAAGGCTCCAAGGAGGAGCAACATACTTAAACACAGGCCTGATACTGACCAAGGCCTGACAAAAAGATTGCACATCTGGCACGTCCGCCAGATATTTGTGTAGCAAGATAGATAATGCAGAAATCTGACCCTTCAGAGTACTGACTGACAAACCCTTCTCCAGACCTTCCTGGAGAAAAGACAAAATCCTAGGAATCCTGATCCTACTCCAAGAGTAGCCCTTGGATTCAAACCAATAAAGATATTTACACCATATCTTATGGTAAATCTTTCTAGTAACAGGCTTGAGAGCCTGAATCATGGTCTCAATGACCGACTCAGAAAAACCAAGCTTAGACAGAACTAAGCATTCAATCTCCAAGCAGTCAGCTTTAGAGAAACAAGATTTGGGTGAATGAAGGGACCCTGAATTAGAAGGTCCTTCCTCAGAGGCAACCTCCAAGGTGGGAGAGATGACATCTCCACTAGGTCTGCATACCAAATCCTGCGAGGCCACACAGGAGCTATTAGAATCACCAATGCTCTCTCCTGTTTTATACGAGCAATGACTTGTAGAAGGAGAGCAAACGGAGGAAACAGATATGCCAGCCTGAAGTCCCAAGGGACCACCAGAGAATCTATCAGACCAGCCTGTGGATCTCTTGACCTTGAACTATACCTTGAAAGCTTGGCGTTCTGCCGAGATGGCATCAGATCCAGCTCTGGCACCCCCCATTTGAGGGTTAAGCTGGAGAACACCTCCGTATGGAGTGCCCACTCCCCGAGATAAAAAGTCTGTCTGCTCAGGAAATCCGCTTCTCAGTTGTCCACTCCAGGAATGTGGATGGCAGATAGACAGCAATTGTGAGTTTCCACCCACTGAACAATCCGAGCCACCTCCTTCATGGCTAAGGAACTCCAAGCTCCCACCTGGTGATTGATTTATGACCCTGAGGTTATGTTGTCTGACTGGAACCTGATAAACCGGGCTGAGGACAACTGAAGCCAAGCCATCAGAGCATTGAAAATCGCTCTCAACTCCAAGATGTTTATGGGGAGAGTAGACTCCTCCCAAGTCCATAATCCCTGCGTCTTTAATAATTCCCATACTGCTCCCCAGCCCAGCAGGCTGGTGTCCGTGGTCACAATCACCCAGAAAGGTCTCCGCAAACATGTGCCCTGAGACAGATGTTCCTGAGAAAGCCACCACGGGAGAGAGTCTCTTGTCGACTGATCTAGATCTATCCTCTGAGACAGATCCGCATAGTCCCTGTTCCATTGACGGAGCATGCATAACTGCAGAGCTCTCAAATGGAATTGAAGAAAGGGAATGATGTCCATGGAAGCAACCATCAGACCAATTACCTCCATATATTGAGCAACTGATGGCTGAACAGTAGACTGTAGAGAGAGGCAAGAGGAACGAAGTTTAGCTCTTCTCACCATCCTGAGAGACATTTGGCTCAGAGACAAACAGATTATCTTTATTTTTTAATGTCCTCTCTATGCATGAGGAACAAAACTATCTATTTGTATATATATATTATTTTTGTAATGTACTTTCTCTTTAAATGGGATCGTGGTAAAAAGCTGTAACAACCGCGTTCCACAGAAAAACAGAGTTAAGGCTCCCTGAGTCTTAGCATAATGTTTGTCCCTTAGCTCAAGATTTAACAAGAAAACCACTTGCATGCACACTTTACACCTCAGTTAATAACTGAGGTGCCTACCTGACCCCTCGATGCTCTTGTCCTGAATGTAAGAAAGGACTCTGAGAAGAAGCAGTTGCGATCGCTCCGTACTGACTGCAAGGAGCGCAACTCAGATGTCAAGTGACCGGACTTGAAGCTGCGCCACTGCTTTCAGTGCGTGCTTCAAGACCGGAAAAGATCAAAGGAAAATGGAGCCGTTTCCTCTTAGCTGCTAGCTATGTCGACTGAAAATCGCATATGCTATGCAAGTGCCCCCAAAACACTCATTCCTAGGAACTTTAACAATATATATATGAAATATATGAACAATTGAAAAATTGAGACAGATGTATAATGTAAACTGGTAGAAAAGGAGGGGGTACTAATGGCACTACTCAATAGTATAAACGAGGAACACCTATTATATTATAGCTTAATTCAGGTTAATAATAATATAGTTAGCAGATAAGCTTAATCTACTGGCAGGGGTGCTGTGTACCGGATTAACAACAGGCTGAAAAATCAGTGCTAGACTGAAAAATTTTTACACTTTAGTAGCACTCTCATTCCTCTTAGGCTTTTAAATTAGAGAGCAAAAATAATCTTGGACATCGGAGATATGGAGAATTAAAATATAACTTTTAATTGAGTATTTAAAAAATTGATTCAACTCTCACACATACAACTTAAAAACACTGAGAAGTGTATCAGGCTATGTAAGTAAAAATGCTACTGATCTAATCCATAGCTGGGTTATCAATATGATATATAATTGTGCTAGACTGGAGTTCATAGGCTTTTAGTAATAGCAAAGGTAAATTATTAGTGAAACTCATGTAATACAATATGAGTGGTATGTTTTTACAAAATTATACGATTAGATAGATCGTAGATAGATATTTTGTAAGCCCTTAAATGTCCTAGAATTTTTCAGTTTGCACAAATCTACAATGTATCTTTATTTAGCAACAGCTTGACATATATTATAGTGTTTCTTTTTATGTTTAATGTACTTATAGATTTAACAAGTGGTTGACTAGCAAGTGGTAAACTGGACACTTGCACTTAAGACTATGTATCAGGTAATGTGCTTATGCACTAGGTAACAATAATATTGTATTAGGCCTAAAGGTACACGCCTGAATTCACAGCGTGTCAGGTTTACATATGCCAACTTATTCCGGATATATAAGGGGTGCTCTGAACGGCTTCTGAGGCTTAGCCTGTTCCGAGCTATACACTATTATTGAAACTGCTGTAAAATGTTAACTATCAAGTTAATTACTCCTTCATGGAGAAGGCAGTTCAACGATTATTTTAAAGACTGTATTAAACATGATGCTGCGATATATACTACAACCCTCCACTAGTCCTCCTTCCCACTCTATCAAACCACATTTTAAATAAAACAGAATTTATGCTTACCTGATAAATTACTTTCTCTTACGGTGTATCCAGTCCACGGATTCATCCTTACTTGTGGGATATTCTCAATCCCTACAGGAAGTGGCAAAGAGAGCACACAGCAGAGCTGTGCAGTGGTGACTGTAGTTTTACAAAATTAAATTTGAACCTGACTTAATTGCCAGGGCGAGCCGTGGACTGGATACACCGTAAGAGAAAGTAATTTATCAGGTAAGCATAAATTCTGTTTTCTCTTACATGGTGTATCCAGTCCACGGATTCATCCTTACTTGTGGGATACCAATACCAAAGCTTTAGGACACGGATGAAGGGAGGGAACAAGTCAGGTAACCTAAACGGAAGGCACCACTGCTTGCAAAACCTTTCTCCCAAAAATAGCCTCCGAAGAAGCAAAAGTATCGAATTTGTAAAATTTGGCAAATGTATGCAGTGAAGACTAAGTCGCTGCCTTACAAATCTGTTCAACAGAAGCCTCATTCTTGAAAGCCCATGTGGAAGCCACAGCTCTAGTGGAATGAGCTGTAATTCGTTCAGGAGGCTGCTGTCCAGCAGTCTCATAAGCCAATCGGATGATGCTTTTCAGCCAGAAGGAAAGAGAGGTAGCAGTCGCTTTCTGACCTCTCCTCTTACCAGAATAGACAAAAAACAAAGATGATGTTTGTCTGAAATCTTTAGTTGCCTTTAAATAGAATTTTAAAGCACGAACCACATCAAGATTGTGTAACAGTTGTTCCTTCTTAGAAACTGGATTAGGACACAGAGAAGGAACAATAATTTCCTGGTTAATATTCTTATTAGAAACCACTTTTGGAAGGAAACCAGGTTTGGTACGCAAAACAACCTTATCTGCATGGAACACCAGATAGGGGGAATTACACTGCAAAGCAGACAATTCAGAAACTCTTCGAGCAGAAGAAATAGCTACCAAAAACAAAACTTTCCAAGATAATAACTTAATATCTATGGAATGCAAAGGTTCAAACGGAACCCCTTGAAGAACTGAAAGAACTAAATTTAGACTCCATGGAGGAGCCACAGGTTTATAAACAGGCTTGATTCTAACTAAGGCCTGTGCAAACGCCTGAACGTCTGGTACAGCTGCCAGACGCTTGTGTAAAAGGATAGACAGAGCAGATATCTGTCCCTTTAAGGAACTAGCTGACAAACCTTTCTCCAATCCTTCTTGGAGAAAAGACAATATCCTTGGAATCCTAACCTTACTCCACGAGTAACCCTTGGATTCACACCAACAAAGATATTTCCGCCATATCTTATGGTAAATTTTCCTGGTGACAGGCTTTCTGGCCTGGATCAGAGTATCTATAACTGATTCAGAGAACCCACGCTTAGCTAGAATTAAGCGTTCAATCTCCAAGCAGTCAGTTGCAGAGAAACTAGATTTGGATGCTTGAATGGTCCTTGAATTAGAAGATCCTGCCTCGATGGCAGTTTCCATGGTGGAGCCGATGACATGTCCCCTAGGTCTGCATACCAAGTCCTGCGTGGCTACGCAGGCGCTATCAGAATTACCGTCAGAATTACCGAAGCCTTCTCCTGTTTGATTCTGGCTACTAGCCGAGGGAGAAGAGGAAATTGTGGAAAGACATAAGCTAGACTGAATGACCAAGGCACTACTAAAGCATCTATCAATGCCGCCTTGGGATCCCTGGATCTGGATCCGTAAAGGGGAAGTTTGGTGTTCTGACGGGACGCCATCAGATCCAATTCTGGAATGCCCCATAGCTGGGTCAGCTGAGCAAAAACCTCCGGGTGGAGTTCCCACTCCCCCGGATGGAAAGTCTGACGACTCAGAAAATCCGCCTCCCAGTTGTCTACTCCTGGGATGTGAATTGCAGATAGATGGCAGGAGTGATCCTCCGCCCATTTGATGATCTTGGTTACTTCCTTCATCGCTAGGGAACTCTTTGTTCCTCCCTGATGATTGATGTACGCTATAGTCGTGATTTTGTCCGACTGAAATCTGATGAATTTGGCCTCCGCTAGTTGAGGCCACGCCTGGAGCATATTGAATATCGCTCTCAGTTCCAAAATGTTTATCGGGAGTGAGCTTTCAGGGAGTCCCAGACCGCACCCCAGCCTAACAGACTGGCATCGGTCGTGACAATGATCCACTCCGGTCTGCGGAAACTCATTCCCTGAGACAGGTGATCCTGAGACAACCACCAGAGAAGAGAGTCTCTGGTTTTCTGGTCCATTTGTATTTGAGGAGACAAATCTGCATAATCCCCATTCCACTGTTTGAGCATGCACAGTTGCAGTGGTCTTAGATGAATTCGGGCAAAAGGGACTACGTCCATTGCCGCAACCATTAAACCAATTACCTCCATGCACTGAGCCACAGAAGGCCGAGGAATGGAAAGAAGAACTCGGCAAGTATTCAAAAGTTTTGACTTCCTGACCTCTGTCAGAAAGATTTTCATTTCTACCGAGTCTATAAGTGTTCCCAGGAAGGGAACCCTTGTGAGCGGAGACAGAGAACTTTTTTCTACGTTCACCTTCCACCTGTGAGACCTTAGAAAGGCCAGAACAATGTCCGTATGAGCCTTGGCTCTGAGAAAAGACGACGCCTGTATTAAGATGTCGTCTAGGTAAGGTGCTACTGCAATGCCCCGCGACCCTAGGGACCCTAGCACCTTTGTGAAAATTCTGGGAGCGGTGGCCAACCCGAAAGGAAGGGCCACGAACTGGTAATGCGTGTCCAGAAAGGCGAACCTTAGGAACTGATGATGATCTTTGTGGATAGGAATATGTAGGTACGCATCCTTTAGATCCACGGTAGTCATATATTGACCTTCCTGGATCATCGGCAAGATTGTCCGAATGGTTTCCATTTTGAAAGATGGAACTCTGAGCAATTTGTCTAGAATTTTTAGATCCAGGATTGGCCTGAAAGTTCCTTCCTTTTTGGGAACTACAAACAGGTTTGAGTAAAAACCCAGTCCTTGTTCTGCAATTGGAACTGGGTGTATCACTCCCATCTTTAGAAGATCTTCTACACAGCGTAAGAACGCCTGTTTCTTTGTCTGGTCTGAAGACAAACGAGAAATGTGGAACCTTCCCCTTGGGGGAGAGTCCTTGAATTCTAGAAGATACCCCTGAGCAACAATTTCTAATGCCCAGGGATATGGAACATCTCTTGCCCAAGCCTGAGCAAAGAGAGAAAGTCTGTCCCCTACTAGATCCGGTCCCGGATCGGGGGCTACCCCTTCATGCTGTCTTGGCAGCAGGTGCAGGCTTCTTGGCCTGTTTACCCTTATTCCAGCCCTGCAAGGGTTTCCAGGTTGCTTTAGGCTGTGAAGCGTTACCCTCTTGCTTTGCGGCAGCAGAGGTTGAAGCAGGTCCGCTCCTGAAGTTGCGAAAGGAGCGAAAATTAGCCTTGTTTTTGGCCTTAAACGGTCTATCCTGCGGGAGGGCATGACCCTTCCCCCCAGTGATATCCGCGATAATTTCTTTCAACTCGGACCAAAAAGGGTCTTTCCCTTGAAAGGAATGTTTAGTAACTTAGTTTTGGACGACACGTCAGCCGACCATGATTTGAGCCAAAGTGCTCTCCGCGCCATAATGGCAGAACCTGAATTTTTCGCCGCTAACTTAGCTAATTGGAAAGCGGCATCAGTGATAAAAGAATTAGCCAGCTTTAGAGCGTGAATTCTATCCATGACTTCGTCATATGAAGTCTCCCTCTGGAGCGACTCCTCCAGCGCCTCAAACCAAAAAAGCCGCTGCAGTAGTTACAGGAAAAATGCAGGCAATTGGCTGAAGAAGGAAACCTTGCTGAACAAACATTTTCTTCAGCAAACCTTCCAATTTTTTATCCATAGGGTCTTTAAAAGCACAACTGTCTTCTATAGGTATAGTTGTACGCTTAGCAAGTGTTGAAACTGCTCCCTCTACCTTAGGGACCGTCTGCCACGCGTCCAGCCTGGGGTCATTTATGGGGAACATTTTCTTAAAGATAGGGGGGGGGGGGAACAAAAGGTACACCTGGTCTCTCCCACTCCCTAGTCACAATATCCGCCACCCTCTTCGGGATCGGAAATGCATCAGTGTATACAGGGACCTCTAAAAACCTGTCCATTTTACACAATTTTTCTGGGACCACTATGGGGTCACAATCATCCAGCGTAGCTAAAACCTCCTTAAGCAGGACGCGGAGGTGTTCCAGCTTAAATTTAAACGCTAAGGAATCTGAATCTGCCCGCTAAGAAACTTTCCTGTGTCAGAAATTTCTCCCTCTGACAGACCATCCCTCACTGCCACTTCAGAGTGTTGTGAGGGTACAACAGACAAATCATCCAAAGCTTCTGATTGCTCATCCTCTGTTCTTAAAACTGAGCTATCATGCTTTTTTGGAAAAACTGGCAGTTTGGATAGAAATGCCGCAAGGGAATTATCCATGACTGCTGCTAATTGTTGTAATGTAATAGGGCACAATGTGCTAGAGGTACTAGGCAACGCTTGCGCGGGCGTAACTGGTGTCGACACATGGGGAGAGGAAGGAGGACTATCCTCATTACCTTCCGTTAAAGAATCATCTTGGGCTACATTTTTAAGTGTCACTGCATGGTCATTAAAATGTTTAGATACCTTAGCACACTTTAAACACAAATGCAATGGGGGTACCGCCATGGCTTTTAAACACATAGAACAAGGTCTATCTGTAGGCTCAGACATGTTAGACAGACTTAGATAGCACTCAAATACAGAAAAATACACTTTTTGAAAAAACGTTACTGTGCCTTTAAATAATAAAAAACATACACTTTTTTACCAAATCTCAAAAAAACATCCGATCTTTATGAAATTTACACCATATGATCCTAATGCTTTGAAAAGATTGCACACCAAGTTTCAAGCCAATTAACCCCTTATTGCCCAAACCGGAGCAAATTGAAGCTGGCCACCGGTTTAACACACTACAGCACGATGCCACAGTCTCTGCTGTGGCCCTACCTTCCTTGGGGATTAGTTTTGGAACGAAAATAAGCCTCTCTGTAGTCCTCCTGCAATCTCTGGACTCTACATGTGAAGCTGCATGAAGCTGTCTTGCAAAAGAACTGCGCAACTGAGGCGCGAAAATTAGGCCCCCTCCCTCTTCACTCCGGAGTTGTGGGGCCTTCCTAAGCCAAATTAGGTGTCTAAAATTATGCCAGGCGTATAAAACCCCTAAAAAGTGTTCCAAACATGATAAACACTTGTGCAAACGTCAGATTATAGAAAAAATAATCGATTTTCCCCATAACAGTGTCCACCAGTGATTTAAGCCCTTTTAACTAAGCCATCCTTCTATACTGAGTCTCAGAATATGGCTTACCTTCCCACATGGGGATTTCTGTCAGTCTTCTAGCATTACCAAGTCTTGTTAGAAAAAAAGTGACTGAGCATACCTTAAGCAGTTAAGCCTGCAAACTGTTCCCCCCAACTGAAGTTCTCCGGTACTCAACAGTCCTGTGTGGGAACAGCAATGGATTTTAGTTACAACATGCTAAAATCTTTTTCCTCTCAGCAGAAATCTTCATCACTTTCTGCCTCAGAGTAAATAGTACAAACCGGCACTATTTTAAAATAACAAACTCTTGATTGAAGAAATAAAAACTACAAATCTAACACCACATACTCTTTACCCTCCCGTGGAGATGCTACTTGTTAGAGCGGCAAAGAGAATGACGGGGGGGCGGAGCCTGAGGGGAGCTATATGGACAGCTCTGCTGTGTGCTCTCTTTGCCACTTCCTGTAGGGATTGAGAATATCCCACAAGTAAGGATAAATCCGTGGACTGGATACACCATGTAAGAGAAATACAATTTCTAGGGGAATATATTCAGAAGTGAACTACACGCGCCAACATACGCTGCACTTTATATTTTTAAAACCACTCGGTCAGAATATTATATAGCCTGAGTCTTCTCGCTAGTTAAAAAATGCTTAACCGCATTACAAATCCCTAAGCCCTGACATGTTTCGCCAACAATTAGCTTTTTCACCCTTTGATTAATAGCAGCTGGCAAGCTACCAAAAATCCATGGCAGAAATATAAAGCTTGCGAGCACACATTCCAAGTGCAAGTAGCTGCAGCTGGTTTCAAATGGAAAACCTCCCACTTGCTAGGCAGCGAAGCTAACCATCAGGATACTACAGCTGGCTCTACATGCTCGGGTTATGAAACCCATACACAGTCCCCGTCTCTAAGAAGGAACAATCCCAAAAGGGAAGATAGGGCACAGAGCTACCACGATACCCTAGTACCAGAGTGTCAGGATATTGTTATGCAGCATACTCCTTTAAGGATTTTTGACCAATCAAACGCATACGCCCCTTACAAAACACCTGCACACCTCTTATTCAGTGCTTAGTATTTTGTTTGACTCCTTTGTAGTTACTCCTATCTAAGCTCCTAAACTCTGTGTCTTTCTCTAACTCCTGTGATTAAGTACAACTTTCTACCAGCTTCTACAGTGAACCCGTTGTGCACTTCTCTGGATTTAAGTTCCTGCCGCCTTCCTATCGCTTTCTTACCTGTTCACTACTGATTCTCCTCTCTGTGTCTGTGGCCGATCCTGTGCAGCAATCTCCTTCAGGAACTATCAAAACCCTCTACTGGATATACCTACCATATTTTATGTGAGTAGTGACTTTTACCGAATCCTATAAGTAAATACCTCTCACCATCTCTCCTCCGCATAGCTTGTTTGCTCCACGGCATTCCGCCGTCTCTCCTTGTCTGACGTCAGACGCCACAGAAGCAAAGCGCAAGTCTGACTACAACGGATCTGCGATTGCAGCTCGCTACACACACAGGAGGACTCCTTACTTACCGGACACTAGGTAACTCTTTTCCATTTGAACTTCTTATGGTATACCTGATCCAAGAATTCCTACACAGTTTGAATTACCATAATACGGAATTTGACTTTAACTTGTAAACCTTCCTTTGATATAACGCTCAAGTTATTTTCTCTACTGCCAGTCTCCGGACGTACTAATGCTCATTCGCTTCAGCATTTCTCTCCATAAGAGATTTGCCTATCTGCCTTGCTGGATACTTAAACTATAAATACACCTCTCTATTTTAGTTATTACTTCCATATAGTTTTAACAAAGGAAAGGTGTTACAAAACATATTACAGCATACTTCTGTTATATCCTAAAATATTTCAAGTGCAGTATTTAATATATATATCTAAACTGAGTTGATATATTGCATTACACAGAGCCAGCCGTGACATCCCACACGCAAGGAGGGAAGAAAAGAATCCTCGAACGAGAAGATAAGGACCCACAGGGTCTCCATGGAAACTGTATACTTCCAAAACCTCTCCAAAAAATCAAAAGCCAAGGAGACCACTTCCCCAGCCGTAGGCAAGGCGAAGAGACCAAAGAGAATGGTAAAACAATACCATTAAGTAATTACCCAACGGTCATTATCACCAGTTCAGTCGAGACAAACAATCTCGAGTCTTAAAAGCAAAAGTTGCCACTGGCGACAACCACAGATCCACCTGAAAGGAAGCAAACAAACCTTCAGGCAGATACCAAATCTCCCATGAGAGTTAACAACCAACTCCCCGAAGGGACAAGCGGATGTTCTAAACCTTAGTTTGAAAACTGAACCGCCCAGGACCGAGCACAGCGACCTGGACCCCAAAATCTCAGACAAGAGACATGGCCCTAAGCCAGACCCTCCGAAACCAGGGACAGGCCGTACATCCTGAGGAACCACCAAGTTACCTCATATGGAGAAGGGTACTCTAGGTATCGCCAACCACACCCCAATGTCCTTGAACATAGGGCACTCGCAAGATACTCAGATCAAGATCCCAGAAAGACCTCTAGACAGGCTTCCGAGATGGCAATCCGCACCCGTAGGTGGATCTGAACCCTGGACCCTCCGCTTGCAACCCCAGAAACCAAGAGCTCCTAGAGGTTTGATGACAACACTCCAAGTCCAGGGACCCCAGAGTTTACCAGGGACAGGGCTCCATAAAATGGAGAACATGCCACAATAGCTGGATTCAACACACAATCTTAGCCATTTGGGCAATTAAGCGACCCACTAGGCTCTTAGTTGGAGAGTCAAAGATCCTTACAGGATCAGCCTCCCGGAATCCTGTACCAGGAATAACATGGGAAACCCTGCAATTCCCGCTGACAAGCGGATCAGAGGAGGTTACCATGGGGAAAAAAAGAGGAGAAACTCAACCCCTGCACTCCATCTTATGAGAGCGTGCGATAGACAGAAAAAGGGGAGAGACTGACATACCTGAACTCCCGGACTCAGATGACCAGACCACTCAAGAAGGGAAAAACCAGTTCCTGCAACCTCGAGGGGCACCTGCGACTAGGCCACAAGGAAACAGACACCCGGAAAATACCAAGATTGAAACGAAACCAAGATTGAAAATAGTAATCTGAACCTCCAAACACCTTGGGAATGGAGAACTTCGGTTCCGAGGCCAAACCTCCAGAACCCACAAGGAATCATAGACGGATCCCCACATAAGGAACGGCAGAGGATCTATACAATCCCTCCGATACTCCGTTCATCTAGGACGAGGAGTAAGTTGACATATAAAAAACGAAAACACCCCCTTAAGTAATGGATAAATAAATATAAAACGAACACTTCAACAAAGTGAATGACTCGAAACCCAACAGGATACCCAGCACACCGGCACCACGTGGGTGACATGAACCCTAAGGAACAGAAGCTAGCACCCGACCAGTACCTGCCTGGCACAAGGAACACCTGAAACTGTCCAAAGTCCAAGAAAAATCTAAGCCCCAGAGGGATTGAAAACATAAACTATAATCGTAACTAAGTTCTGATATAGAAAAAAGCGCAGCTTTCAAGGAAGTGCGCACGAGACCACAAAAAAGCAAGTATCAGTTACAGAGAAAGAATGTTCCCAAACTGGAAAATTATAGCAGACATGAGCTTCTTAAAACAAATCAAATATATCCTAACCGGATTAAATAAAATGAAGGCAGCACCCGAGGGTGAATGCCCAAGAAAAACGGCACGCCAACCGGACCAGCTGATTAGAGGCCCAAGCTCAGAACTGGAACAGATACTTAAAGAAAGAAAAACAGAGACGATAAAGAGATTGCTTTATCCCCACACATCTAATCCAGTTTGCCGTCCGGCACAGAAGGCCGAGGATCCGTCGGCCCAGTAGGGCTGGAATCCTCCAGCACCACCAAAACTTGCCTTAACAAAACACAAAGACGTGCCAGTCTATAATGGAAGGCAAAATGTTCCCCCGCCGGGTCGATGGGCGACCCCGGCCCGAGGGTGGGGCCCGTGAAGCCTCAGAGGCCATCGCTTCCCCAGAAGGTCTAACTGACTCAGCCGATCCCATGCCCGACGAACCCCGGTTAACACAACACGAACAGTATTTTAAAAATACCTCATTAGGGAGATATAAATGATAGATATGGCCAAGCGGAACTGTGCTGTAACCTCTGGAGAAAACAAGCCGTCTTCCGGAGAAGGAGTAACAGCCATAGGGACACCTGCTTGCGTAGTAAAAGAACATTCTGGGGCACGCGCCTCCCGGGACATGTGATCCTCAGGGGCGGATGGCTCAACGCACTCTAAATTCCCTGATTCGGGGGAGTAGAGTACTCTAGAACGGCAATCGGAACATAACTAATGGGCATAGATAACCCTGGCCATTTCATACTCTTTGCAAGACGTGTACTCCGAAATGGAGATGTCTGTCTCCAAAATATCAGAATGCTCAATAACTTGGAGATTGCAATTATGGACAAACACTAAAGGCACCTTACACCTTAAACCTCCAATGGCTGGGGCACTCACAACCTCCTGTGAACCAGACAACCAGACAACTAACGAACAGACTCTCTCCTTTGCCACTCGGTCAACGTGTGGAAATAGAATACTATGTGACCACACCCGGTCACGAGTGCATCGTGTAAGCTAAAAAAACGTGCCAGTCCCTATGACTGCGCAAAATGATGAAGAAAGGCCATTATGTCCAAAAAGCCATAAGCCCAAGTATCACTACACAATAGCAGACAAAATCACATAACAAACATGATTACAGTCCCCCCTGTTCAATAAACCCCCTCAGGAGATATTAACCCTTGATTCCATAATATAAAGGAGTCCAACTGGGACCCTGACTTCTTTCGTTTAACATAACATTCACATATTGACATAAAATGAAACAAATCTAGGCTGTGGAACAGGAATACGGCCCTTCAAGTGTGACAGATAGTAGCCTCGCTTCTGACATGGACTTGAGTGAATAAAGGCAGGCAGCGAAACTCGTCAACGCTGATTGCCCAGGAGCTGTTAATATGAGTCGGAATAGTATCGCAGAAAGACTCTCCCTGCATCTCCGGACTCAAACTTTCACCGATGCTCTCACTGAGAACAAACCAATTAACCCGCACTGAAGCGGAGTCACTGAATCTTCGGTGATTAAAGCAAGTACTGACACAATGGACCTCAGGCTCTTGACAGCTGTTTAACTTAACAGCGTGAGTCCTAGAAACTACAGTCAGGCTGCCATGGTTATGCAGACCTTACATGTCCTGGTTTTTACAGAGGACGAAGTATCTTCGCCGAAAAGTTACCACTGTTAGCTGTTCTCTGACAGCCCGTACGCCTTCTGCGCCGACAAGTGAGTAACTGAGCGATCCAAAATCAATTAAGTACGGCTAGCCCCAGTAGGACACAAAGTAGAATTCTATGGCAATAGCATAAAAGTGCAATGTGTTTCAGCCTTCTTCATGGTGCCTTTTTCAAGCACACACAGTTCCCAATAGACCGCAATGTAAAGGCACGTCCCCTCACTTTAACCCCTTATAACTGCTTCATTCAGTTTTGTTTTGATTTTTATTTATTTTTTAAAAAGATTTTTTTTAAATTAAAAAGCTTAAAATATACTTTGTTTTAGGGCCAATTTAGGAAAATTAACCAGAGATCTGATCTCTGGTTTATTTTTGGAACTTGCGGTAGCAATAACCAGCCACTTGTTTGCGGGCGCAAGTTAAATTAACGCTTCATTTGTAATCTAGTCCAATATGAGCTAAAAGGGTATTTTACACCAAAATAAATCATACATTTATACTACAATGTTGTTACATTTTCATTGATTAAAAATGTTGTAAGGGGATTACATTTTTAATTTAATTTTAAGCTAAAAAATGTAATGGCTTCATTTGAAAGTTTATGGAAAAGAATACAATGCATGTTGTACATCAGATCAGCGTGAAAGTAAACTTTAGTAAAGATTATATAATGATATTTAGTAATATGATCACAGTTATGCTAAGCATAAAAAAATCAGCAAAACACATAGTGACTGTAGCACTGCATATCTTTACTATAATTGCTTTTTTTAATATCCGTCGCCGTCGGCAGTTGCACACGCAACCTCAATGGAATGTTGACAGCGCGAGGACAAAATAATTCTTTCACCACCCTGCCATTTTCGGAATCCACCTGAATGCAGCGAAGGCAAACGGAGCATTACAAAAGCAACACCTATTCGCCCAAATTAAGTATTTGAAAAAAAAAAAACAACTAACCGCCCGCATCAGGTATTAAAAAAAAAAACACCGCCCGCATGACATATAACAAAAAAAAAAATCCTACACAAAATATTAACTCCTAAACCGCAAAACCCCCACATCGCAATAAACCTATTTACCCTATTAACCCCTAAACCGCAAAACCCCTACATCGCAATAAACCTATTTTACTTATTAACCCCATAACCGCAAAATCCCTACATCACAAAAAACCTACGGCCAGATTACGAGTTTTACGTTAGGAGCTATGCGCTGCTAACGAGCAGTTTTTTCTCACCGCTCACTTACCTACAGCGCCGGTATTACGGGTTTTTACAAACCCGGCGTTAAAAGACAAGAAGTGAGCGTAGAGCAAAATTGATCTCCATACCGCACTTCAATACCAGCGCTGCTTAAGTCAGCGGTGAGCTGGTCGTACGTGCTCGTGCACGATTTCCCCATAGATATCAATGGGGAGAGCCGGCTGAGAAAAAGTCCAACACCTGCCAAAAAGCAGCGTAAATCTCCTATGGGGAAACTAAAGTTATGTTTACACCTAACACCCTAACACCCCAAGTCTAAACACCCCTAATCTTACACTTATTAACCCCTAATCTGCCGCCCCTGATATCGCCGACACCTACATTATTCTTATTAACCCCAAATCTGCCGCTCCGGACACCGCTGCCACCTACATTATATTTATTAGCTCTATTGCAGCCCAAAGCCCAAAGCCCTAACCTAAAAAATAAACCCACCCAATACACCCTTAAAAAAACCTAACACTAACCCCCTGAAGATCGACTTACTGTTCTGAAGACGGGACATCCATCCTCAAGGAAGCGGCAGGAGTCTTCATCCAACCGGGCCGAAGTCCTCAACGAAGCCGGGAGAAGTCTTCCTCCAAGCCGGGCGAAGTGGTCCTCCAGACGGGCAGAAGTCTTCATCCAGACGGCATCTTCTATCTTTATCCATCCAATCAGCCAATAGAATGCGAGCTCAATCCTATTAACTGATTGGATCAGCCAATAGGATTGAACTTCAATCCTATTGGCTGATTGCATCAGCCAATAGGATTTTTCTACCTTAAATCCGATTGGTTGATAGAATTCTATCAGCCAATCGGAATCTAAGGGACACCATCTTGGATGACGTCATTTGAAGGAACCGTCATTCAGTAAGAAGACACCGGATGAAGAGGATGCTCCGCGTCGGATGTCTTGAAGATGGACTCGCTTTGCATCGAATGGATGAAGATAGAAGATGCCGTCTGGATGAAGACTTCTGGCCGTCTGAAGGACCACTTCGCCCCAGCTTGGATGAAGACTTCTCCCGGCTTCGTTGAGGACTTCGGCCTGGTTGGATGAAAACTCCTGCCACTTCCTTGAGGATGGATGTCCGGTATTCAAAACAGTAAGTCGATCTTCAGGGGGTTAGTTTTTTAAGGGTGTATTGGGTGGGTTTATTTTTTAGGTTAGGGCTTTGGGCTGCAATAGAGCTAAATGCCCTTTTAAGGGCAATGCCCATCCAAACGCCCTTTTCACGGTAATGGGGAGCTTAGTTTTTTTAGTTAGTATTTAATATGGGGGGTTGGTTTTACTGTTGGGGGGGTTGTTTGTATTTTTTTTTTTACAGGTAAAAGAGCTGATTACTTTGGGGCAATGCCCCACAAAAAGCCCTTTTAAGGGCTATTGATAGTTTAGTTTAGGCTAGGTTTTTTTTTTATTTTGGGGGGCTTTTTTTATTTTGATAGGGCTATTAGATTAGGTGTAATTAGTTTAAAGATCTGTAATTTGTTTTTTATTTTCAGTAATTTAGTGTGTTTTTTTTGTAATTTAGCTAATTTAATTTATTTAATTGTATTTAATTTAGTTCATTTATTTAATTGTAGTGTAGTGTTAGGTGTTAATAGACAAGGAGGTGGTGTAGGTATTTTACTTTCCTCTCGTTGCACCTTTCAACAAATACATCCCATCTCTTCCCTTACATTTTCCTCATTTGAAACCCACATGATTTGCTTATTCTCTCCTCTTTCTATACGTGTTGCAGTCATATACCGTCCTCCTGGCTCCTCAACTCAATTTCTAGATCACTTGGCTGCCTGGCTACATTATTTCCTTTCCTCAGACACCCCTTCCCTCATTCTTGGTGATTTCAACATCCCTCTTGACAATCCCACTGCCTCCTCTGCAAAACAACTTCTGCAACTCACTTCCTCTTTCGGTTTGTCACAATGGACTGATTCTCCCACTCACAAAGATGGTCACTCCCTTGACCTGATCTTTAGCTATCGATGCAGTCTCTCAAACTTCACAAACTCCCCCTTTACTCTTTCTGACCACCATCTCCTTACTTGCTACATATCATCCCTCCCTACAACTCTCCCTCCTACTGCTCCTCACACCAAACTTCAGAGAAGCATTATGTCAATAGATCAACAACGGCTTTCTAATTCCCTCAAACCTCTCCTGTCATCCTTCTCCTCCTTTTCTTGCCCTGACCAATCTATCTGCCACTATAATTCCACCCTTACATCCGTCCTTGACAAACTCACCCCTCTTACCATAGCTCGAAAATCAAACACTCATCCTCAGCCCTGGCATATTCCTCTGACACGATACCTACGCAGATGTTCCCGTACTGCTGAGCGGCACTGGAGAAAATCTAGGAGTTCAGCTGATTTTCAACATTACAAATTTATCTTTAACTCATACTACTCTGCCTTTAATTTCCATAAGCAACACTACTTCTCTACTCTTATCTCTAATCTTTCTTCCTGGCTCTCTTCCTACCTGTCAAACCGTACCTTTAGTGTAGCCTTCTCTGGGGCCTCCTCTGCCCCGTCACCACTTTCTGTCGGAGTACCGTAAGGCTCTGTCCTCGGTCCCCTTCTCTTCTCAATCTACACGTCATCACTAGGTTCCCTAATAAAGTCCCACAGTTTACAATATCATTTGTATGCCGACGACACCCAAATCTACTTCTCTGCACCAGACCTATCTCCTTCCTTGCTAACCCGTGTCACTAACTGTCTCTCTCAAATCTCTAACTGGATGTCCTCTCACTACCTCAAGCTAAATCTCTCCAAAACTGAGCTCCTTATTTTCCCCCCTTCTTCTAAACTCTCCTAACTGTCGACAACTCCATCATTACCCCTACCCCGTATGCCCGATGTCTCAGGGTCACATTTGACTCCGATCTTTCTTTCACTCCTCACATTCAGTCATTGGCTAAAGTCTGCCGCTTCAACCTTAAAAACATCTCTAAAATTAGACACTTCCTTACACAAGACACAACTAAGATTTTAATCCACTCTCTCATTCTTTCCCGCCTCAATTACTGCAACTCTGTCCTCTCTGGTCTCCCTACCTGCCGCCTAGCTCCTTTACAATCCATAATGAATGCCTCTGCCAGACTCATCTTCCTTACACGTCGCTCTTCATCTGCTGCACCTCTCTGCCAATCCCTTCACTGGCTTCCTCTTGCCTCTAGGATCAAACACAAAATTCTCATTCTGACATACAAAGCCCTCAACTGCACTGCTCCCCCCTATATCTCAGACCTTGTTTCCAGATACTCTCCCTCCCGTCCCCTTCGCTCTGCTCACGACCTCCTACTCTCCTCCTCTCTTGTCACCTCATCACACTCCCGTTTACAGGACTTCTCCAGACTGGCTCCCATCTTGTGGAACTATCTGCCTCACTCCACAAGACTCTCTTCTAGTTTTAAAAGCTTCAAGTGCTCCCTAAAGACTCTACTGTTCAGGGATGCATACAACCTACGCTAACCTTTCTTTATACCAGTTCCTCTCCTCCATTGCTATCCCCTGAACCCCCTTAGCATGTAAGCCTAAAAGTCCAGCTGTTTGTAAATCACCTTCTTAAGAGCTGACTACAACAGTGCAACGCTTGGCAAGGCCCTCTACCCATTTGATCCCTACAATTGTTTTGTTGTACTCCGCATTTGTTTATAGCGCTGCGGAATCTGTTGGCGCTCTACAAATAACCAATAATAATAATAATAATAACCGCAAAACCCCTACATCGCAATAAACCTAATTACCCTAGCATGAGAGCAAGTGAAATTCTACTGGCTGATTTGAATAGCCAATAAAATTTCACTTGCTGTCATCCTATTGGCTAATTTAAATAGCCAATAGGATTTGAGTATCTTTCATCCTATTGGCTGATTTGAATTGGAAGAATCAAATCAGCCAATAGGAATTCAAGGGACGCCATCTTTAATCGCGTACCTTGAATTCACTATTCAGTGTACGGCGGAGATCATACGAAGAGGATCCTCCAACCTTCATGGCTCCGCGGTCACCAGTCTTCAGTTCCAGGGTTGTCGGTCTTCAGCTCTGCGGTCTTCAGCTCCGCTCCGCGCAGGATGTTCCTGGAAGAAGAGGTTGCGCTTGGAAGAAGACTTCACCGCCTGGAACAGGACCTTCTCCGCCGGACTTCAGGAACCGTGAGTACCAACCTGGGGGTTAGACTTAGAATTTTTTAAGGGTTTTTTGGGGGGGATTTGTTTTATTTAGATTAGGGATGGGCAGAAAAAAAGCTAAATGCCCTTTTAAGGGCAATGCCCAAACAAATGCCCTTTTCAGGGCAATGGGTAGTTTAGGTTTTTTAGTGTTAGGTTCTTTTATTTTGGGGGGTGGGGGGTTTAATGTTAGGTGGGACTTTGTATATTTTATGTAAAAAAGAGCTGATTATCTTGGGGCAATGCCCTGCAAAAAGCCCTTTTAAGGGCTACTGGTAGTTTATTATTAGAGTAGAGGGTGTTTTCATTTTGGGGGTCTTTTTTATTTTAATAGGGATTAGGTTTAATTATGTTACATTTGGTAATTTGATTTTTTTTATTTTCTGTAATGTTGGCTTTTTTTATTTTTTGTAAACTTAGTTTTTTTTTGTTTTCTTTTAACTTTTGAATGTATTAGTCTAGGTAATATGGGTTTATTTAATGGGGTTGTTAGGTTAGGGGTTGTTAGGTTAGTGTACTGTACATTAGAATGCCTTCTGGGCAGGCTTATCGACTAGTAAGGAATATAAAACCCCACATATTTCTTTCATGTTTCAGATAGAGCATATTTTAAACAACTTCCCAATGTACTTCTAATATCACATTTGTTTCATTCTTAGTATCCTTTGTTGAAGGAATATCAATGCACTACTGGGAGCTAGCTGAACAAACTGGGTAAGCCAAAGACAAGAGGCATATATGTGAATCCACCAATCAGAAGTTAGCTCCCACTAGTGCATGCTGCTCCTGAGCCTAACTATGTATTTTTTTCAACCAAGGATGCCAAGAGAACAAAGATAAGATATTAGAGGTTGTTGTAATTTTGCTTTTGCTGTCTTTTAATGTCAGAATAAGGAAAATAACCAAGGCCATTACTAACCTATTTTAAATGAAAGGTACTCACATGTATGAAAACTGGTCACTAATGGTTGGATTGGCCAGAGGCCAAATTATATTCTACTCACACTCAACAGTTAAGTCTCACAATAAAATTAGATTATAATCGCATTTCTTGTTACAAAGGAAATTAGTTACAATTAGTGAATTTAATATAACGTTTAAAACTGTTAAAAGTGACAAATTGTCACATGCTTAATCACCTAATGAAAAGCAAGGAACTGATGTTAGTTTCTGGTCATTACTGATTAGGGCCACACAAAACGTTAAAAGCAGCCTGTAGTCCATATTTGGTCCTGTTCAAAATGAACACACTGAATCCTGTCCAGTTCCATTTATTGATGTTCAAAATGGCCAGTTGTCCTAGAAGATGGGTGACCTTGTAAACTGCAGAGAGTTGAAAAGAGTGCAGTACAGTGTGTGCAGATTCACAGTTCTGTACTTATAGATGGAAAACACGCCAGACCCACCAGGGAGCTAGAATTACACTCTGCAAAACAGTGTAGTCACTCTGTATCCACTAGATATTGAATAAGCGTAACACAGATGTCTGTGCACACAGGTCCCAACTCCCAAATGCACTATATGGCCTAAAGTATGCGGACACCACAACTAATTATTGAGTTCAGGTGTTTCAGCTGCACCCATTGCTAACAAGTTCATAAAATCGTGCACATAGCCATGATATCTCTATAGACAAACATTGGCAGTACGATGGCTCTGACTAAAGAGCTCAGTGACTTTAAATGAACCATATACAGTAAAATTGTTTTACCCTATTTCTAATTACTTTTTATACCAGCTGCAGAGAATAACATTTATGAGACGTTGCATTTTCAGGTTTAGGGCAAGATTACAAATAGAGCGCTGTTGCGCTCAAGCAATAAGGGGTATTTCACGGCACAGTTACACTCATAACACTGTATGATAAAAAATTATTAAAAAAAAAAAAAAAAATACGAGATCTCAAAGATATGAGGTCACAGGTGTTTGAGAAAAATTATTTTATGCTGATCTGATAAATTTCTTTCTTTCCGGGCATGGAGTCCACGACGTCATTCCAATTACTAGTGGGATATTAA
Organism: Bombina bombina; assembly: GCF_027579735.1. Lineage (NCBI taxonomy): Eukaryota > Metazoa > Chordata > Amphibia > Anura > Bombinatoridae > Bombina > Bombina bombina. Next base: position 1,387,854,688 of record NC_069499.1, read on the forward strand.
ACTCCTGGCCAGCAGGAAGAGCCAAAGAGCACACCAGCAAAGCTGTTAAGTGTAACTTCCCTTACCCATAACCCCCAGTCATTCAGCAGAAGGAAAATGGAAAAAGTAGAAACACAAAAAGGTATAGAGGTGCCTGAGGTTTACTAAAAAAACCTGCCGAATTATAATTTAAAAGAAAGGCCGGGTCATGGACGCTCCATGCCCGGAAATAAATAAATTTATCAGGTAAGCATAACATTTGTTTTCTTTCCTATGGTATGGAGAGTCCACAACGTCATTCCAATTACTAGTGATAACCAATACCCAAGCTAGAGTACACAGAATAAAAAAGGGAGGGAGAACAAGCCAGGAGGACCTAAACCGAAGGCACCACCACTTGAAGAACCTTTCTCCCAAAGGTAAAAAGGCAAAAGTATCAAAATTTGTAGAATTTGGAAAAAGTATGCAAAGAGGACCATGTTGCCGTCTTGCAAATCTGTTCCACAGAAGCTTCATTTTTGAAAGCCCAAGATGAGGAGACAGCCCTAATGGAATGAGCCGTAATTCTCTCAGGAGGCTGCTTTCCAGCTGTCTCATAAGCAAAACGAATCATACTTCTTAAACAGAGGGAAAGGGTAGTAGAAGTGGCCTTTCTGACCCTTATGCTTTCCAGAGAAAACAACAAACAGGGGAGAAGATTGCCGAAAATCTTAAGTAGCTTGAAGGTAAAATTTTAGAGCACGCACAACATCCAGGTTATGCAAAAGAAGAGAAGGATTAGGACAAAAAAAAAAGGAACACTAATTTCCTGATTAATGTTTAGATTCAACACCACCTTAGGGAGAAACCCCAATTTAGTACGAAGAACCGCCTTATCTGCATGAAAAATAAGTTACGGGGAATCACACTGCAAGCGGAAGAAATAGCAAGGAGAAACAAAAACAGAATTTATGTTTACCTGATAAATTACTTTCTCCAACGGTGTGTCCGGTCCACGGCGTCATCCTTACTTGTGGGATATTCTCTTCCCCAACAGGAAATGGCAAAGAGCCCAGCAAAGCTGGTCACATGATCCCTCCTAGGCTCCGCCTACCCCAGTCATTCGACCGACGTTAAGGAGGAATATTTGCATAGGAGAAACCATATGTTACCGTGGTGACTGTAGTTAAAGAAAATAAATTATCAGACCTGATTAAAAAAACCAGGGCGGGCCGTGGACCGGACACACCGTTGGAGAAAGTAATTTATCAGGTAAACATAAATTCTGTTTTCTCCAACATAGGTGTGTCCGGTCCACGGCGTCATCCTTACTTGTGGGAACCAATACCAAAGCTTTAGGACACGGATGAAGGGAGGGAGCAAATCAGGTCACCTAAATGGAAGGCACCACGGCTTGCAAAACCTTTCTCCCAAAAATAGCCTCAGAAGAAGCAAAAGTATCAAATTTGTAAAATTTAGAAAAAGTGTGCAGTGAAGACCAAGTCGCTGCCTTACATATCTGATCAACAGAAGCCTCGTTCTTGAAGGCCCATGTGGAAGCCACAGCCCTAGTGGAGTGAGCTGTGATTCTTTCAGGAGGCTGCCGTCCGGCAGTCTCATAAGCCAATCGGATAATGCTTTTAATCCAGAAGGAGAGAGAGGTAGAAGTTGCTTTTTGACCTCTCCGTTTACCAGAATAAACAACAAACAAAGACAAAGTTTGTCTGAAATCCTTAGTAGCTGCTAAGTAAAATTTGAGAGCACGAACTACATCCAAGTTGTGCAACAAACGTTCCTTCTTTGAAACTGGATTAGGACACAAAGAAGGCACAACTATCTCCTGGTTAATGTTTTTGTTAGAAACAACTTTTGGAAGAAAACCAGGTTTAGTACGCAAAACCACCTTATCTGCATGGAACACCAGATAAGGAGAAGAACACTGCAGAGCAGATAATTCTGAAACTCTTCTAGCAGAAGAAATTGCAACCAAAAACAAAACTTTCCAAGATAATAACTTAATATCAACGGAATGTAAGGGTTCAAACGGAACCCCCTGAAGAACTGAAAGAACTAGGTTGAGACTCCAAGGAGGAGTCAAAATTTTGTAAACAGGCTTGATTCTAACCAGAGCCTGAACAAAGGCTAGAACATCTGGCACAGCTGCCAGCTTTTTGTGAAGTAACACAGACAAGGCAGAAATCTGTCCCATCAAGGAACTTGCAGATAATCCTTTTTCCAATCCTTCTCGAAGGAAGGATAGACTCTTAGGAATCTTAACCTTGTCCCAAGGGAATCCTGCAGATTCACACCAACAGATATACCAAATTATGTGGTAATTTTTCTGGTTACAGGCTTTCAGGCCTGAACAAGAGTATTAATAACAGAATCTGAGAACCCTCGCTTTGATAAGATCAAGCGTTCAATCTCCAAGCAGTCAGCTGGAGTGGGTCGAACGGACCTAGAACAAGAAGGTCTCGTCTCAAAGGTAGCTTCCATGGTGGAGCCGATGACATATTCACCAGATCTGCATACCAACTCCTGCGTGGCCACGCAGGAGCTATCAAAATCACCGACGCCCTCTCCTGATTGATCCTGGCTACCAGCCTGGGGATGAGAGGAAACGGCGGGAACACATAAGCTAGTTTGAAGGTCCAAGGTGCTACTAGTGCATCCACTAGAGCCGCCTTGGGATCCCTGGATCTGTACCCGTAGTAAGGAACTCTGAAGTTCTGACGAGAGGCCATCAGATCCATGTCTGGAATGCCCCACGGTTGAGTGACTTGGGCAAAGATTTCCGGATGGAGTTCCCACTCCCCCGGATGCAATGTCTGACGACTCAGAAAATCCGCTTCCCAATTTTCCACTCCTGGGATGTGGATAGCAGACAGGTGGCAGGAGTGAGACTCCGCCCATAGAATGATTTTGGTCACTTCTTCCATCGCTAGGGAACTCCTTGTTCCCCCCTGATGGTTGATGTATGAACTTGGCCCTCGCTAGCTGAGGCCAAGCTTTGAGAGCATTGAATATCGCTCTCAGTTCCAGAATATTTATCGGTAGAAGAGATTCTACCCGAGACCAAAGACCCTGAGCTTTCAGGGATCCCCAGACCGCGCCCCAGCCCATCAGACTGGCGTCGGTCGTGACAATGACCCACTCTGGTCTGCGGAAGGTCATCCCTTGTGACAGGTTGTCCAGGGACAGCCACCAACGGAATGAGTCTCTGGTCCTCTGATTTACTTGTATCTTCGGAGACAAGTCTGAATAGTCCCCATTCCACTGACTGAGCATGAACAGTTGTAATGGTCTTAGATGAATGCGCACAAAAGGAACTATGTCCATTGCCGCTACCATCAAACCTATCACTTCCATGCACTGCGCTATGGAAGGAAGAGGAACGGAATGAAGTATCCGACAAGAGTCTAGAAGTTTTGTTTTTCTGGCTTCTGTCAGAAAAATCCTCATTTCTAAGGAGTCTATTATAGTTCCCAAGAAGGGAACCCTCGTTGACGGAGATAGAGAACTCTTTTCCACGTTCACTTTCCATCCGTGAGATCTGAGAAAGGCCAGGACAATGTCCGTGTGAGCCTTTACTTGAGGAAGGGACGACGCTCGAATCAGAATGTCGTCCAAGTAAGGTACTACAGCAATGCCCCTTGGTCTTAGCACCGCCAGAAGGGACCCTAGTACCTATGAGAAAATCCTAGGAGCAGTGGCTAATCCGCCACGAACTGGAAATGCTTGTCCAGGAATGCAAACCTTAGGAACCGATGATGTTCCTTGTGGATAGGAATATGTAGATACGCATCCTTGAAATCCACCTTGGTCATGAATTGACCTTCCTGGATGGAAGGAAGAAGTGTTCGAATGGTTTCCATCTTGAACGATGGAACCTTGAGAAACTTGTTCAAGATCTTGAGATCTAAGATTGGTCTGAACGTTCCCTCTTTTTTGGGAACTATGAACAGATTGGAGTAGAACCCCATCCCTTGTTCTCCTAATGGAACAGGATGAATCACTCCCATTTTTAGCAGGTCTTCTACCCAATGTAAGAATGCCTGTCTTCTTATGTGGTCTGAAGACAACTGAGACCTGTGGAACCTCCCCCTTGGAGGAAGCCCCTTGAACTCCAGAGAATAACCTTGGGAGACTATTTCTAGCGCCCAAGGATCCAGAACATCTCTTGCCCCAGCCTGAGCGAAGAGAGAGAGTCTGCCCCCCACCAGATCCGGTCCCGGATCGGGGGCCCGCAGTTCATGCTGTCTTGGTAGCAGTGGCAGGTTTCCTGGCCTGCTTTCCTTTGTTCCAGCCTTGCATAGGTCTCCAGGCTGGATTGGCTTGAGAAGTATTACCTTCCTGCTTAGAGGACGTAGCCCTTGGGGCTGATCCGTTTCTGCGAAAGGGACGAAACTTAGGTTTATTTTTGGTCTTGAAAAGACCTATCCTGAGGAAGGGCGTGGCCCTTGCCCCCAGTGATATCAGAGATAATCTCTTTCAAGTCAGGGCCAAAGAGTGTTTTCCCCTTGAAAGGAATGTCAAGCAATTTGTTCTTGGAAGACGCATCCGCTGCCCAAGATTTTAACCAAAGCGCTCTGCGCCACAATAGCAAACCCAGAATTTTTTCGCCGCTAACCTAGCCAATTGCAAGGTGGCGTCTAGGGTGAAAGAATTAGCCAATTTAAGAGCACGAATTCTGTCCATAATCTCCTCATAAGAAGAAGAATTACTAATAATCGCCTTTCCTAGCTCATCAAACTAGAAACACGCGGCTGCAGTGACAGGGACAATGCATGCAATTGGTTGTAGAAGGGAACCTTGCTGAACAAACATCTTTAGCAGACCTTCTAATTTTTTATCCATAGGATCTTGGAAAGCACAACTATCTTCTATGGGTATAGTGGCGCGCTTGTGTAGAGTAGAAACCGCCCCCTCGACCTTGGGGACTGTCTGCCATCAGTCCTTTCTGGGGTCGACTATAGGAAAACAATTTTATAAATATGGGGGGAGGTACTAAAGGTATACCGGGCCTGTCCCATTCTTTACTAACAATGTACGCCACCCGCTTGGATATAGGAAAAGCTTCGGGGGGCCCCGGGGCCTCTAAGAACTTTTCCATTTTACATAGTGGTTCTGGAATGACCAGATAATCACAATCATCCAAATTGGATAACACCTCCTTAAGCAGAGCGCGGAGATGTTCCAACTTAAATTTAAAATTAATCACATCAGGTTCAGCTTGTTGAGAAATGTTTCCTGAATCTGAAATTTCTCCCTCAGACAAAACCTCCCTGGCCCCCTCAGACTGGTGTAGGGGCCCTTCAGAAACCATATCATCAGCGTTCTCATGCTCTACAGAATTTTCTAAAACAGAGCAGTCGCGCTTTCGCTGATAAGTGGGCATATTGGCTAAAATGTTTTTGATAGAATTATCCATTACAGCCGTTAAATGTTGCATAGTAAGGAGTATTGGCGCACTAGATGTACTAGGGGCCTCCTGTATGGGCAAGACTGGTGTAGACGAAGTAGGGGATGATGCAGTACCATGCTTACTCCCCTCACTTGAGGAATCATCTTGGGCATCATTTTTACTAAATTTTTTTATGACATAAAATACATATAGTTAAATGAGAAGGAACCTTGGTTTCCCCACAGTCAGAACACAATCTATCTGGTAGTTCAGACATGTTAAACAGGCATAAACTTGATAACAAAGCACAAAAAACGTTTTAAAATAAAACCGTTACTGTCACTTTAAATTTTAAACTAAACACACTTTATTACTGCAATTGCGAAAAAGTATGAAGGAATTGTTCAAAATTCACCAAAATTTCACCACAGTGTCTTAAAGCCTTAAAAGTATTGCACACCAAATTTGGAAGCTTTAACCCTTAAAATAACGGAACCGGAGCCGTTTTTATATTTAACCCCTTTACAGTCCCTGGAATCTGCTTTGCTGAGACCCAACCAAGCCCAAAGGGGAATACGATACCAAATGATGCCTTCAGAAAGACTTTTCTATGTATCAGAGCTCCACACACATGCAGCTGCATGCCATGCTGTCCTCAAAAACAAGTGCGCCATACCGGCGCGAAAATGAGGCTCTGACTATGATTAGGGAAAGCCCCTAAAGAATAAGGTGTCAAAAACAGTGCCTGCCGATATAATCATATCAAAATACCCAGAATAAATGATTCCTCAAGGCTAAATATGTGTTAATAATGAATCGATTTAGCCCAGAAAAAGTCTACAGTCTTAATAAGCCCTTGTGAAGCCCTTATTTACTATCTTAATAAACATGGCTTACCGGATCCCATAGGGAAAATGACAGCTTCCAGCATTACATCGTCTTGTTAGAATGTGTCATACCTCAAGCAGTAAGAGACTGCACACTGTTCCCCCAACTGAAGTTAATTGCTCTCAACAGTCCTGTGTGGAACAGCCATGGATTTTAGTTACGGTGCTAAAATCATTTTCCTCATACAAACAGAAATCTTCATCTCTTTTCTGTTTCTGAGTAAATAGTACATACCAGCACTATTTTAAAATAACAAACTCTTGATTGAATAATAAAAACTACAGTTAAACACTAAAAAACTCTAAGCCATCTCCGTGGAGATGTTGCCTGTACAACGGCAAAGAGAATGACTGGGGTAGGCGGAGCCTAGGAGGGATCATGTGACCAGCTTTGCTGGGCTCTTTGCCATTTCCTGTTGGGGAAGAGAATATCCCACAAGTAAGGATGACGCCGTGGACCGGACACACCTATGTTGGAGAAACATTCCAAGATAACAATTTTATATCAACAACATGCATCAGCTCAAACGGAGCCTGGTGCAAAAGTTTAAGAAATAGGTTAAGGCTCCAAGGAGGAGCAACAGGTTTAAACACAGGCCTGATTCTGACCAGGGCTTGAACAAAAGCTTGAACATCTGGTAAATCTGCCAGACATTTGTGCAAAAGAATAGACAGTGCAGAAATCTGACCCTTCAGAGTACTGACTGACAAACCTTTCTCCAGGCGATCCTGAAGAAAAGATAAAATTCGGGGAATCCTCACCTGGTTCCAGGAGAAACCCTTAGCTTCGCACCAAAAAAGGTATTTATGCCATACCTTATGGTAAATCCTGCGAGTAACAGGTTTATGAGCCTGAAGCATAGTATCGATGACTGCTTCAGGACTAGACGTTCAATCTCCAAGCAGTCAGCTTCAGAGAATCTAGATTTGGATGGAGGAATGGACCCTGAATTAGAAGGTCCTTCCTCAGAGATAACCTCCAAGGTGGAAGAGATGACATCTTCACCAGATCCACGAACCAGATCCTGCGAGGCCAGGCAGGAGCTATTAGAATCACAGACACTCTCTCCTGTTTGATACGAGCGATAACTCATGGAAGGAGAGCAAACGGAGGTAACAGGTATGCTAGGCCGAAATTCCAAGGATCTCTTGACATTGATCTGTACTTTGGAAGCTTGGCGTTTTGACGAGACACCATCAGATCCAACTCAGGAACCCCCCACCTTAAGGTTATCCTTGAGAAAACTTCCGGATGGAGAGCCCACTCCCCGGGATGAAAAGTCTGTCTGCTCAGAAAATCCGCCTCCCAATTGTCCATCCCTGTTATGTGGATGGCAGATAACAGACAATTGTGTGCTTCCGCCCACTGTAGAATGCAAGTCACCTCCTTTATGGCCAAATAACTCAGAGTTCCTCTCCGGTGGTTGATGTAAGTCACTGAGGTGATGTTGTCCGACTGGAATCTGATAAACCGGACTAAAGCTGTCAAGGCATTGAAGATTGCTCTCAACTCCAAGATGTTTATGGAAAGAGAAGACTCTTCCTGAGACCACAGGCCCTGAGCTTTTAGAGAACCCCAAACAGCTCCCCAGCCTAACAGACTGATGTCCGTAATCACAATCACCTAGGAAGGTCTCAGGAAGCAAGTGCCCCGAGACAGATGTTCCTGTGAAATCCACCACGAGAGAGTCTCTTGTTAGGGGATATTTACTTTCTGCAATAAATCTAAATGGTCTCCATTCCATTGACTGAGCATGCAAAGCTGTAGTGGTAGCAAATGGAACCGAGCAAAAGGAATGACGTCCATGTAAGCCACAATCAGACCAATCACCTCTATGCATTGAGCCACTGATGGACGAATAGCAGACTGGAGAGAAAGGCAAGAAGTTTGGATTTTCTGGCGTCCGTCAGGAAAATCTTCCTGGACAGGGAATCTATGATTGTTCCTAGGAAACACACTATTGTAGCTGGAACTAGATAACTCTTTTCCAGATTCACTCTCCACCCGTGGGAACATACAAAAGACAACAACATCTCTGTATGAGATTTTGCTAGATGAAAAGATTAAGCCTGAACCAAGATGTTGTCTAGATAAGGCACCACAGCAATTCCCTGGGATCTGATCACTGCCAATAGAGCCCCCAGAACCTTTGTGAATATTCTGGAACTGCAATAAACTGGAAAAGCTTGTCCAGAAAAGCAAACCTTAGAAACTGGTGATGATCCCTGTGAATGGGAACATGTAAATACGCGTCCATGTCTACAGTCCAGTTGTCATGAACTGACCTTCCTGAACCAATGGAAAAATGGAATGAATAGTTTCCATCTTGAAGGACGGAACCCTGAGGAATTTGTTGAGGCACTTTAAGTCTAGGATGGAACGGAAAGTTCCCTCCTTTTTGGGAACCACAAATAGATTTGAATAGAATCCTTGACCTTGTTCCTCTAGAGGGACTGGTACAATAACTCCCAGGGAGGATAGGTCCTCTACACAATTTAAGAAGGCCTCCCTTTTTACCTGGTTTGAGGATAGTCTTGACAGGAGAAATCTGCCCATTGGAGGGCAAGACTTGAATCCTATTTTGTAACCCTGGGATACTATGTCCGCAGCACACGGATATGGGACATCACATATCCAAACCTGTCGAAAGAAGGAAAGCCTGCCCCCCACTTGACCCAATATCGGATCAGGGGCTGATTTAGAGTCAGCGGAAGGCTTCTTGTTTTGCTTTCTTTTATTCCAAGGCTGGCTGGACTTCCAAGAGGACCTGGATTGGTCTGGTTTTGAAGAAGAGGAGGAAGACTTCTGTCCCTTAAAGTTGCGAAAGGAACCAAAATTAGAAGTCTGTCGACCCTTAGGTCTATTCTTCTTGTCCTGAGGTAGAAAAGATCCCTTACCACCCATAATCTCTGAAATGATTTCCGCCAGACCAGGACCGAATAGGGTTTAACCTTTATAAGGTAAAGCCAAAAGCTTGGCCTTTGAAGATACATCAGCTGACCAAGATTTTAACCACAGAGCTCTACGAGCTATGACAGTGAAGCTAGGCATCTTTAATCCCAGTCTAATTACCTGCATGTTGGCATTGCAGATAAAGGAATTGGCTAATTTAAGAGCCTTGATCCTATCTTGGATGTCCTCAATCGTATCAGATCAGACAGGGCATCGCACCAGTAAGATGCTGCACCCGCAACCGCAGCAATACTTGCCGCAGGTTGCCACTAATCCTTGATAGATGTACATCTTTTTAAAGTAAGCCTCTAGCTTATTATCCATGGGATACTTAAAGGAACAGTCTAGTCCAAAATAAACTTTCATGATTCAGATAGAGAATGTAATTTTAAACAATTTTCCAATTTACTTTTATCACCAATTTTGTTTTGTTCTCTTGGTATTCTTAGTTGAAAACTAAACCTAGGAGGTTCATATGCTAATTTCTAAACCCTTGAAGGCCGCCTCTTCTCTCAGGGCATTTTGACTGTTTTTTACCACTAGAGGGTGTTAGTTCATGTGTGTCATATAGATAACACTGTGAGCCAGCTCTGATTGGCTAAAATGGATGTCTGTCAAAAGAACTGAAATAAGGCAGTTTGCAGAGGCTTAGAAACAAGGTAATCACAGAGGCAAAAATTGTATTTATATAACTGTGTTGGTTGTGCAAAACTAGGGAATGGGTAATAAAGGGATTATCTATCTTTTTAAACAATAAAAATTCTGGTGTAGACTGTCCCTTTAAAGGAACAACTATCCTCTATAGCAAAAGTAGTTCTTTTAGCTAGAGTAGAGATAGCTCTTTCTACCTTAGGCACCGTGCGCAATGAGTCACGAATGGAGTCAGCAACAGGAAACATCTTTTTAAAAACAGGGGAAGGGGAAAAAGGAACCCCTGGCTTATCCCATTCCTGAGCTATAATTTCAAATATCTTGTCTGGAACAGGAAAAACATCCTCAGAAGAGGGAGAATCATAAGCTCTGTTAAGTTTAGAAGACATTTTAGGGTTGACAGCAACCAAAGGTTCAGAGTCATCCAAAGTAGCTAGAACCTCCTTCGTTAGCAACCGGAGATGTTCAAGCTTAAATCTGAAATTAACTTCTTCAGATTCAGAAGACTTTTTCCCCATAATATTAGAGTCTGAGATTTAACCTTCAGAAGCTACTGAAGTATCCTCCTCATCAGACATCTTGGAAAGGTAGACCAGCGCAGATTTAAAGGGGTCAGAAACTTTACAGAAATATGTCTAGATTCCTCTTACGCTTACCCAAAGAGGGAAAAGCAGCTAAAGCTGCAGACACCACAGAGGTTATCTGTGCAGCAAAATCTCCTTGCAAATAAAAACCCCAGGAGGTTGCGAGGAACCGCAGGGCACTCTATGTGAAACCATTAAGGCTTGGGACATTTGAGAAGAAAGCTGTGCAATATCCTGAACAGCATTATCCTGAGACACAAATGTCTCAGAAGGAAGTAATTTATCTTTGAATTTAAGAGTCTTATCTAAACATGAGGAACAAAATTGTATAGGCAAAACAATTTGGGCCTCTAAACATAATAAACATTTATCCAGAGAAACAAAATCTTGGTCAGTGTCCATAGCTGAAAAAGTCCCCAATAGTAGAGAAAAAAAAAAAGGAACTGTTATGTCACTTTAAGAAAAAAACTAAATGTATGCTTAACTGATAAATGTATTTATTTCCGGATATGGTGAGTCCACAACGTCATCAATTACTAGTGGGAATACCACTCCTGGCCAGCAGGAGGAGGCAAAGAGCACCACAGCAAAGCTGTTAAGTGTCACTGCCCTTCCCATAATCCCCAGTCATTCGACCAAAGGTAAATGGAGAATAAGGAGTAACACAAGGTGTAGCGGTGCCTGAGGTTTAGTTGAAATTAACTGTACTAAAACAAAGGGCGGGGTTGTGGACTCACCATAAACGGAAAGAAATTTATCAGGTAAGCATAATGTTGTTTTCTTTCCTAAGGTATGGTGAGTCCTCAGAATCATCAATTACTGATGGGAACCCAAACTAGAGGACACAGATGATTAGGGAGGGGCAAGACAGGTAACCTAAACAGAAGGCACCACTGCTTGAAGAATCTTTCTCCCAAAAGATGCCTCCACCAAGGCAAAAGTATCACATTTATAAAAATTGGAAAAAGTATGCAGAAAAGATCAAGTTGCATCCTTGTAAATCTGTTCCACAGAAGCTTCATTTTGAAAACCAAAGAAGAAGAAACAGCCCTAGTGGAATGAGCTGTAATCCTTTTAGGATGCTGCTGTTCAGCAGTCTTGAAGCCAAAACAATTAAACTTCTCAGCCAGAGAGAAAGAGAAGTAGTAGTAGCTTTCTGACCTTTATGTTTCCCAAAGAAACAAACAAACAAACAGGGCAGAAGACTGGCGACAAACCTTAGTTGCCTGAAGGTAAAAATAAAAAAGCACTCACAACATCCAAGTTGTGTAACAAACATTCTGAATGAGAAGGAGGATTAGGACATAGAGAAGGAACAACAATTTCATGATTAATATTTCTATCCTAAACCACTTTAGGAAGAAAACCTAACTTTGTACGAAGTACTGCCTTATCAGCATGAAAAATAAGATAAAGCGAATCACACTGCAAAGTTGAGAGTTCCGAAACTCTCCGAACAGATGAGATAGCAATAAGAAACAAAACTTTCAAAGATAACAATATCTATGGAATGTAATGGCTCAAACGAAGCCTGCTACTAAACCTTAAGAACAAGGTTAAGGCTCCAAGAAAGAAGCAACAGACTTAACACAGGCCTGATTTGGACCAAGGCCTGACAAAAAGATTCCACATCTGGCATGTCCGCCAGGACACTTGTGCAGCAAAACAGATAAGGCAGAAATCTGACCCTTAAGAGTACTGACTGATAAACCCTTCTCCAGACCTTCAAGGAGAAAAGACAAAATCCTAGGAATACTAACCCTACTCCAAGAGTAGCCCTTGGATTCACACCAATAAAGATATGTACGCCATATCTTGTGGAAAATCTTTCTATTAACAGGCTACAAGGCTGAATCAAGGTCTCAATGACCAATTCAGAAAAAACATGTTTGGACAGAACTAAACGTTCAATCTCCAAGCATTCAGCTTCAGAGAAACGAGATTTGTATGAAGGAAAAGACCCTGAATTAACAGGTCCTTCCTCAGAGGCACTAGGTCCGCATACCAGATCCTGCGAGGCCACGCCGGGGCTATTAGAATCACTGATGCTCTCTCCTGTTTGACACGAGCAATGACTTGTGGAAGGAGAACAAAAGGAGGAAACAGGTATGCCAGCCTGAAAACCCAAGGGTCTGTCAGAGCATCTATCAGAATGGCCTGAGGATCCCTTGACTGTGAACCATACCTTGGAATCTTGGCGTTCTGCCAAGACGCCATCAGATCCAACTCCGGCACTCCCCCATCTGAGGGTTAAGCTGGAGAACACCTCAGAATGGAGTGCCCACCCCCCGGGATGAAAATTCTGTCTGCTCAGGAAATCCGCTTCCCAGTTGTCAACTCCTGGAATATGGATGTCAATTTTGAGCTTCCGCCCACTGAACGATCCAAACCACCTCCTTCATGGTGGTTGATGTAAGCCACTGAGGTAACATTGTCCGACTGGAATCCGATAAACCAGGCTAAGGACAACTGAGGCCAAGCCATCAGAGCATTGTGAATCGCTCTCAACTTTAAATATTTATGGGGAGAGCAGACTCCTCCCGAGCCCATAGTCCCTGCGCCTTTAACAAGTCCCAGACTGCTCCCCAGCCCAGCAGGCTGGCGTCCGTGGTCGCAATCACCCAGGAAGGTCTCTGAAAATATGTGAGCGAAGGAAATTCAATTTTCTTTAGACACCAAAACTTCACCTCCTCCATTGACAGAGGCAAAGAGAATGACTGGGGGTTTATGGGAAGGGGAGTGACACTTAAAGGGACATATTTTCATATGCTAAATCACTTGAAACTGATGCATTATAACTGTAAAAAGCTGACAGCAAAATATCACCTGAGCATCTCTATGTAAAAAAGGAAGATATTTTACCTCACAATTTCCTCAGCTCAGCAGAGTAAGTTATGTGTAAAAAGTTATACTCAACTGCTGCTCAGCTGCAGGTAAAAAAAAATGAAGAAATGAACAGCAGCCAATCAGCATCAACAGTCATGAACTCTTTTACTGTGATCTTATGATATTTGACTCGTCATTAACTGACACCCAGTGGAGGACGTGCCTGACACGTCCTTGGTTGTTAAGGGGTTAAACAATTTTCCACTGTACTTCTATTATCAAATTTGCTTTGTTTTCTTGTTAACCTTTGTTGAAAAGCAGGAAGGTAAATTCAGGCTCGTGCACGTGTCTGCAGCACTAAATGGCAGAGCACCAGATGGTAGCACTATTTCCTGTCATGTAGTGCTCCAGACAGGTGCACGATACCTATCTAGATATCTTTCCAACAAATATTAAAATAATAACAAAGCAAATTTGATAATAGAAGTAAATTGGAAACTTTTTTAAAAACTGTATTCTTTATCTAAATTGTTTAAAGGGACATAACAGTCATATGCTAAATCACTTGAAAGTAATGCAGCATAATTGTAAAAAGCGGACATGAAACTATCACCTAAACATCTTAAGGGAAGATATTTTACCTCAGAATTTCTTCAGCTCACCAGAGTAAGTGCTCTGTGAACAGTTATACCTTATCTGCTGTTCAGCTACAAAAAAACATAGCCAGTTAGCATCAGCAGTGCTGAGGTCATGCTTTGTTATGCTATGATATCATGAGATTTCAGTGAAATCTTGTAAGATTTAATATAAACTTCCTTAAACTAAATAAGAAAATAACTTGACTGTGCCTGGACATACCAGATGCACACTCCTTTGCAAATCCTTGGACTAGCATCCTAAAAGGCTGCTTAAAGTCTCTTCACACTGGGGTGTGAATACTTAGGAAATGTTGAGGTAAAATAGTTTCCTTTTTTACATAGAGATGTTCATGTCATATTTTCTAGTCAGCTTTTTACAGCAATGCTACATCACTTTCAAGTGCATAAACATTTGGGTATCATGTAATGCCATTTTAGTACTACTGACCTTGCAAGTCTATGAGTATAAGAAGTTCAACATTTTTAGACATGTCATATGCAGACTGTATCCCATTAAGGGCCAGAGTACGAGTGGCGCGCTAACTGTTGCGCCCGAGCGATATCAGGTTTATTGCGTACTGTTGGCCAGTTTCGTAAGTAGAGCGCGTATTACAATTTGAAATTAAATGTGATTACTCAAACGCAATTGAATTTAATGCAACCTCAGAGCTTTGGATAACTAGTACACTCGAATAAAAATTTTCACAAAATGTACAGTTACACTGTACTTAAAAAATTGCATACAAAATGTTATAAGGGCTCAAAGATATGAGGTCTCAGGTGTTAGAAAATAAAAAAGGACTGCAAAGGGCTTTAACACAGTGATACGTACATACACATGTCAAAATATATATGTGTGTGTGTGCGCATATGTAGCTATATGTGTATATATGTATTTACAGACGTATAAATACATATGTATACACATATAGATATATATCAAAAGGGACTTGGAGCCCTTTGCAGTCAAGTTGAGTAAAACATGTAAAATCATATTTATGTAATATTCATATATATTTAAGTGTTTTTAGCGTAAATATTTCCCATTCCAATGTTCTTCACATAAGAAATATGTTCAAAGTATTTATAAACAGATATTCCTATATATATATATTCGTAGTTCTGGGATCCAAGCACTCACTGTATAGGTGAATTGCCTGGGTGCTCTCTATGGTAGATAGGTAGAAGTTTCCAATAAAGAAGACGCACTCACAGGGCTTAATGAACAAAGTTTTTATTAATTTTTCTTCAATAAAGATGCAGTCAACGTTTCGGTCCTCACAGGGACCTTTTTCAAGACTGTTTTCGTGGTGATGTATGTGTACATACTACAATCTTGAAAAAGGTCCCTGTGAGGACCAAAACGTTGACTGTATCTTTATTGAAGAAAAATTAGTAAAAACTTTGTTCATTAAGTGAGTGCCTCTTCTTTATTGGAAACATATATATATATATATATATATATATATATATATATATATATATATATATATATATATATATTCTAAAATCCAAACTTTTTTTTTTAATAAACCTTTTAAAAATTACTATTTTACAAAAAAAAAACATAGATAGAGAGAGAGAGAGATGTATTTATAAATAAATATACATATTTTATGTTGGGTAAGCGCACTTGAGAAAATGCAATCAGTTTTGCACGACTTTTTGGGTGTTAATACGTTAACACAGTGGCGAAATTGTAACTTCGGCATTTTTTGCACGTCTGGTCGAGTAAAAACATTTTACTTTCAACTTGTAATATGCGCAGTAATCAACGTACAAGAAAACAAAGTAGAGCACAGTTAGCGTGAGTGCGATAAATCTAGCCCTAAGAGGGCTGGCAGCTTAGTGTTATCTGATAGTGTTTTGGGTTGAATTTGGAATTTAAAGAAAATACAAACAATGTCCTTAAAGGCAAAAAGTGAAGAGGTGCCTTATGGTGCAGTATCTTGGCGTTCAAGAAATCAACATTTAATCGATTTACAGGTTACTTCACAAGGGAAATGCACACACAGTGGAATTCAAGCACTGTGTGTTCATTTCCCTTGTGAGTACCCTGTAAATCGATTACATGTTGATTTTTTGAACGCCAAGATACTGCACCATAAGGCACCTCTTCACTTTTTGTCTTTTAGGACATTGTTTGTATTATCCCATCGTATCGAAGAGAGCTGCCTGCTATTCTTGGATGGAGACCATTCTATTTATTGATGTTATATTACTATTTTGAGCGATCGTGTGCATAGTCACAATGGTGTATTATTCACCTTACATCACTATTGACTATATTTGTGTGCGCACCTCTGTCACAATATTGCTGTTAAATAATGTGGTTTTTGGAATTTAAAGAGACAGGAAACAATTTGAGATTTTAAAATAAAATGTTTAATTTGGCATAGTTATGAAAACATATTCCTTTCTCCTGTAATTTAACTCTCAAAATACTTTTTTTTTCTCTGAATCTTGACATTGCCCATAGCAGAATTTACTAACCTTGAAACATATCTAGTGAAATGGTAGTTATTTAAAGAGGTGTAATAAGATGATTTTAAAGAAATCTTTACCAAAAGTGAAGACAACATAAAGAACACCCTTCAAACAGAAGGGTAGGAACATTACTGTGATGTGCATAAACATATCTCTAAAATTAAACAAAGGAAAAGCACTAATGGCACTAATAGTGGTGTAGTCAGGAATTTCCCAGTAACCTAAATTTCTTATTGTACTATTAGATTTTTTTTCCAAGAGTTATAAATTTTGGGGTGGCGCTGCTGTGTACTGGGTAGAGAAAACTTTATTTAATCAGTCCTGGACTGATGGTATGTACACTTAGGGAGCACTCACATTCCTTATAGGCTATATTAAGTAAAGAGCAATGAGATTGTGAGAGATATGCTGTTTAAAAACATAAATTATGTTTACCTGATAATTTCCTTTTCTTTTGATGGAAAGAGTCCACAGCTGCATTCATTACTTTTGGGAAATAAGAACCTGGCCACCAGGAGGAGGCAAAGACATCCCGGCCAAATGCTTAAATACTCCTCCTACTCCCCTCATCCCCCGTCATTCTGAAGAGGAACAAGAAACAGTAGAAGAAATATCAGGGTGAAAGGTGCCAGAAGATATAAGGACGGCCCACATAACCTTACGGGTGGGGAGCTGTGGACTCTTTCCTTCAGAAGAAAAGGAAATGATCAGGTAAGCATAATTTATGTTTTTCTTCTTAAATGGAAAGAGTCCACAGCTGCATTGATTACTTTTGGGAACACAATACCCAAGCTATAGAGGACACTGAATGCCAAGACGTGAGGGTACAATAGGCAGCTCATACTGAGGGCACCAGGCCTAAACCTCAACCCAATAAAAAAAACAGCTTCGTCCGAAGCTGAGAAAATTTTAAGAGGAAAGCCCCAATAACACTGACTCGCAGTTAGTCCAGAAGCCAAACTAGAGACCGCAAACTGAGCCAACAGTCCTCCAGGAGACACCGTCGCCCAACAAACGGTGCCCCACCGCTCATCTCCACAAATGAAGGAGACATCAGCCGAAACCCCCAAGGGAACAAGTCAAAGGAGAACCAAGGAAACCAAAAGGCCCCCTAATACAAAAAAGAACACCCCCACAAGTGAGCCCAGCTCACAGAGACCCAAAGGGGCCCAGACAGGGAAAGGAGGCCACGCCTATAGCAAGCGAAACCCGGGATAAGACCAGGCACAGAGACAGAACAGACGTCACTCCAACATCCTGCAAGCACGGAGTGCAACTGAAGAGGCAAAGTCCTCCCAGTGTCTGATTATAGAACACCAAAGTATTCAACAATTAAAAAAATGTGTAATACACCCAGGTGAAAAACCCCAAGTTTGAGAACACAGAGACCATAACAGGACGACACAGAAGGTACTTGCGAGGAAGAAGAAGCAGTCAAGCAAGAAACAGACCGCAAAAGCAACCCCCAGACAGACGGCACGCTCCAGACAACCTAAGTCACCGGAACTACACACAGGTCCCTAAAAAGGGGAACACAAAACCTCAATAGAGGACCCCCGAGAAGGAGAGTATACCCTCAGAACCCGAAGTAAGAGTAAACCCTCTTCTAATCAATGGAGCAAGTTGCTATACCCTAGCAGACTAAGCTAACAGGATAGACTCCACAAAGCTCACACATCCAGAGGAGACTGCGACCCGAACGCAGTGCCTTAGACCGCTCAGCTATCCTGACCTGCAGACCCACACCCAGCTGGACCAACCCAGCCTCAGGGATCCAAGACAGGGGAACAAAAGAATCCCAAAACAGGTACAGGAACGAGCGTAAGGATAGTCCAGTCATCCCCACAGAATACAAGTACAACCTGACTCTGAAACAAGACAACAAGGCCATAGACCTAAGGATCTATCAAATAACGGCCCAACAAGTCTGCTTGGAGCCAACAAGACCCAAGGGGAAACAATCCCACCTTTCCACCTCCCATCCAGGAGAAGCCCCAGCAAGGACTCTATCTCCATACGGAGGAGAATATACCCTAAAGAAAAGGGATGATGCCGGAAGGGCAACAACTGTCCTCAAGGTCCGAAGTCACCGGCTAATGGGAAGAAAAATTCCCAACACAGATGTCCTGGAAAAGGACCCCCCTACAAGTGATTTGCCAAGCAGAGGCACAGCCAACCCATTCGCCTGCAGAACAGGGAATCCACAGAAACACTGGTAAGCTGACCAGGGGAATGCAACCCTAAGGCGCACAAGAATTTGGACATCCAACGCCACCAGCTGGGTATGAACCAACCACCCTTGAGGCTCAAGCCACATGGCTAACCACCAGATGACATGGGCTACTATGTGGCAAAGAGTATAAAAAAAAATACTCCGAAAACCTGGCCAACCATGACCAGGTTAGGTAGATGGAGCAAGGACATAGCCCAAGTTCCCACTACCATGGAACACCCCGACCAGCCCTGAGATCCAAGATTCCAAAACCACCCAAGACTGGGTCAGGAAAAAGGCCAAGCGAAGCTTCAGCAACCAGAAGTCTCAGGAAGAAAAACAGGTCCGGGCCCCCAATAGTTCAGGCAAACCTTACCCTAGAGCTAAACACCCCAACTGGCCAAATAGCCAGACACAAGGGTATGGATGCATATCCAGAGAATCCGGATAGCGAGAAGAACTCAAAAGCCCCGACCAAAGGAAGGAACCACCCCTAGCTAAAGTCCAACGCTCCAAGAAGCAAGGCTAGAAGTCGTATGAAGATACTTCTCAAAGCCTCAGGATAATCAAGGGATACCTCAAGGTCAAAAAAATCCTACTAGCAGGACTAGTCTCCCTATTACCTCCGCACAAGCAGAGGACACAAGGAAGAGAAACTGCACTAAGCCTACCCAGTTCCGGAAAAACCCGAGCCAAACAAAGTCCCCTCAGGGAACAACCATCATCTGGAAACACAGATCCCTAAAAGGAGATCCACTCACCCGGAAACAATGGAAGAAGACCCAAGGTTTCTTATAACTCAGACCGACAGTACACGTCAAAGAGTAAGAGCTGCATCTAGAAACACTATAAACAGCTTACGCGTACACCTGCAAGGTG
Organism: Bombina bombina; assembly: GCF_027579735.1. Classification (NCBI taxonomy): domain Eukaryota; kingdom Metazoa; phylum Chordata; class Amphibia; order Anura; family Bombinatoridae; genus Bombina; species Bombina bombina. The sequence goes on from NC_069499.1 coordinate 1,387,874,167, forward strand.
TCAAGAGCTGCAACTGGTTTCAAACTGCAAACCTTCCGCATGCTAGACAGCTATCCTGTACATGCTAGACAGCTATCCTGTACAAGCTGTTGGATCAAGCCCAAAAGGACAAATCCAGAGGCCTAAAAATGAAGGCCAAACCGCTCAATTGGGGTAAGGGGCATTAAGCCCTCCAACCCTCCACCACATGGGGGAGGAAAACTCTAAGTTCTGATGAAATCAGATGTCAGAAAGAGTGACGCAGCGGAAAAACTCCCCTGCCCAGTCATCTATGACTGAAGGCTATAAGGACTGAAACAATCCTTTCCGCCTCACAGACCCACAGGTCCTCTCGAATGCTTAGTTGAACATGAAAAACAATGATAACCTGAGCACTCGGCGCTTCTACCAAACCAGCCGAGCATAACAGCGCCACGTGTCTCAACAGCCGCAAAACGAACGAACCCGACAGGAGCAGCCTGTACCTAGGGTCCTAACCGGAAAGCTGCATAAATTCTCCCTCATAGGAGAAAAACAGAAAACAGACATCTTTAACATAGGACTAACATGTCCAAAACAATTTCTGATGAAGTAACAAAGAGTATCAATCCCAGAAGGTTCCCGAAGGAAATAAAAACAAATAAAAGACATCCCATCGGATAAAAATAAAATATAAGGCAACTCTGAGGTTAACGCTCAAAAAGACAGTCCTACCCGCAGGACCAGCCAAACGGAGCCCTATCTTTCAAAAACTGGGAAAGATCTCAAACAAATGACAATCAGGAGATTACTTCATCCCCACGTGTCTAATGAGGTGCACCATTCAAATTATCAGACTGAAATTCCCCGTATCTGGTAACGATAAGGTCATTCAATAACTGAAAAACATGTCTAAGCAACACGCGAAGGTGCGCAATCCTGTAACGGAAGGCACAACACTCAGGGACAGATACCCCCGTGGGGAACTGAAGAGGCCCTCCCCAAGGCGGAAGGCCCAGGACAATAAGGCACGAGCACATTCTAAAAGAAACGTCTGGACTCTGCAGACTAACAATCGCCAACATTATGTGGATGCGAAAACGTGCTGCAACCTCCGGGGGAAACACACCACCCTACATGGAGGAACCCTAAACTGGGTTACCCGCATGTGCAGAAGTATGATTTGGTAGGGAACTCACCTCTCGGAAGACAGGACCCCCAGAGGCGGATAGCTGAGCAGTCCCTTGATTCCCCGAGCCCGAGGAACCAGGCGCTCTGATATGGCATACGGAACAAAATTGGTCGACAGGCATCAACGAGGCCACTCCGGATTCATCACCGGACACAGAATCTGAAATCAAAATAGTCTCAGTATCAGAATCCTCTGTAACTGAATCTGAAAATAACAAAGTCTCAGCATCAGAATCCTCCATAGCTGGATAGAGGATATTTAAATATGGACTAAGTAGTGAAAACTAAAACGGCACCTGACACCCCCAATGGCTGGGGCACTCACCACCTCCTATGACCAGACCCCTGCGGACTAGAAAATTCCTTCGCCATATTCTTGTTATTTATAAGATCAATATAAATTCTACATGGACTTATTTTAATAATGGTCAGTATGTTAATACTAACTTTGTTTACATTTTATTATGTTGGAAGATGATGTTCTTATATTTTAAGTATTGTGAAATTTGTGTGATGAATGCGTACACGTAGAGTGTAACTTCTACCAAATCCTAACTATTTTTAATAGTGAGTTCCATGACTAAAAATAAAATATGTGTTCCTTACCGGGTATTAATGTGAACATTATACTGTTATAATTATAGTGTTAACAAGTTTCTTTTAACCTGACGCTCCCTGTGCTTGCCATTATTTGTATACAGGTCTTATATTGTTTCTAGGTAGATTATACTACTTTTTTAAAATATAGGGAGACTATGTCTGATTTTTCTATGTAGAAGAGTATCAGGTTTGGGGCAATATCAGGTAGTGTGTTTTTGAATCCATGTCATCTCTAGTTATACATTCTTATTTATTTATTTAATTTCAGTCTTCTTTATTTCCGATATAGTGGATTTGTATTCTAAGCATTATTAGAATTTAGGATTTGAATACAATCACTTTATGTTTATGTTATTGTCATCTATTTGTATTTATTGGGTATCATGTTTCTAAAATTTCTAATGTACACCATTGAGTTTCTGTGTGGTTATATTCATATGCTTTATGATTACTTAGAGATAGGAGAAATAGTTATTGTGTTTGTTTAGTCCATGGGGCTGGACTGAATTTAGCAGGTAGATCCATCTGCTTTCATTCTGCAGCATTAATTTCTCTATATCTCCTCCTCTTATTCCCAAACTGATTTTTTTGTAATCCACAACATTGTAAACCATCAACTTTAGATTGATGGTACTTATAGAAATGATAAGATACTGAGGTTACCGTTTTCTTTTATTTCTAGATCTTTGGCTGCGTTTTTTTATATTACGAAGATGTTCTTGCAATCTAGTCCGTAATTTACGTGACGTCATTCCTACATAGATCTTCGGGCATTTGCACTGTAGTACATAAATAACCCCTGTTGTGTTGCAGTTTATAAATGACCGTATAGTATGTATTTTGTCAAATCTATCTTTAATTGATACTGTTTTTTTCCCGATGTTTACAACTAATGCAAGATTCACAGTGGTATGATCCACATGGTAAATTTGTTTTTTATGTAGTTTTCTTTTTTCTCCCATAATGGCTTGGGCTTATTAGATCTTTTAGATTTTTAGTTTGTCTGTAGCTTATTTCAATCTTTGGTCCTATTAACTCCTTGAAGATATGGTCCGACTGTAGTATGTGCCAATGTTTTTGGACTATTTCAAGGACGTCTTGGCTCTGTGAGTTATATGTCAACACCAATCTTGTTTTTCCATCCTGATTGCGAGAGCTTGGTTTTAATAACTCTTGTCTTATAGTATGTTTGGCTCTTCTTTTGTCTTTTTAATAGATGTGTTAGTGGCTGTGTCCTTCCTAAATAGGTCAGTGCCTATAGTCCCATCCTCTTTCTTAAATACTTTCAGATCAAGAAATGATACCTCAGTTTGACTTGACTGATATGTTAACATTATGTTTAAATTGTTGTTATTCAGTATTTTTAAAAAGGATTCCAATTCTTGTTTTATGCCTTCCCATATGAACAAGATATCATCAATGTACCTTAGCCAGAGTAGGATATGTTTAGTGTATTCTTCATTGATATCTGTGAAGACTGCATTTTGCTCCCACCAGCCTAAGAATAGATTTGCATAAGTCAGTGCAAATGCTGTGCCCATCACTGTCCCTCTTGTTTGCAGATAAAACTGATTATTGAATACAAAGACGTTTTTCTTAAAGGGACATTATACACTCATTTTTTCTTAGCATAAATGTTTTGATGATGATCTATTTATATAGGCCATAAAGTTTTTTGTTTTTTTTTAAATGTATAGTTTTGCTTTGATTTTCAGACTCCTAACCAAGCCCCAATGTTTTATGAGAATACTGTACTCTTCTGGTGTGTCTGAAGAGGAACTTTCCTCTTCCTCTTAAAAACCCTTTCCTATTTTTTATATCAAAGTTAGTTTAATTGGGATTAACTGGAGTGGGGGGTGTAGGACCTTATTAGGGGTATCAGATTCTTCCCCTTCTGATTCAGTATCACTTTAAATGATGGTTATTTTTTGGTTATTTCTAGTGGTGTTAAATTTTCTTTTCCATCTGTATACTCTCTTATTTTGATAATCTTCTAAGTCCCTATTTAATTTCCCCATTTTTGTTTAATATCATCTTCATATTTATCCAGTTCTTTTTGGTATTTTTTGTAGGAAGTTTCAAATTTCTTCAGAATCTCAAATGTTTTAAATTGTTCATTTTGAACAGTAATCAATTCTTCTAATCTCTTATATTCAGAAGTATTGTGTTTAATTAGGATGTTCATTAACTTATTGGAACATTCAGATAGGGCCTCTTCCTATTCTATACTTAAATTTATATCTTTAAATTCAAATGCTGGAAACATCTGTATCCGAAGTCCTCTCGGTATTAGCTTTTTCCCCCCCATATATTTGTCAAAGAAATGGTGATTCCACTATACTTTGTCTTGCTTATATACATTTTTATGGAGTTCTCGAAATAATTTATCCATTCTGGTGTGGGTTCTGTATTTTGTGATTGAGATTCATTAAATACATCTTGAAAATCTGTTAGTCTTTTTGGTTGTCTTGCTAATCTGTCTTGCTCTATTTTATTTGCCATACTTAATAATTCTGTCTGAGTGTGCTCTATTAGAATATAGAATATAAAATTAACATATCAGACAAGTCAAACTGAGATATCATTTCTTGATCTGAAAGTATTTAAGAAAGAGGATGTAACTATAGTTCGAAAAAGGCCCCTTGAGGCTGAAACACGTTACTCTCTTGTTCTGTCTGGGTTTCCTTAGTCCAGATCTGCATTACCTGTTTCCAGAGATGCCGAGAGTTGTCCGTTCTAGTGAAAGCTTCACAAGACTGTTATTGCCTGCATACACGCTGTGGAATATCAGCTCTGCCGAAAACATGCTGTGAAATACCAGCTCTGCCGAATTATAGCATCCATTTGGAAACATTGTACGCCTCTGGGGATCTCCAAACCAAACCTCGTATAAGTAAGACTTGACAACTTTTGCTTTGGTTTCGTATTTTGCTTCTCATTCGAATCTTCTTGTATTCCAGCGTTCCTGGCTTCTCTATATCAGAAGAACCTTGTTAAAGACTCTCTGGCACTCTCACCTGGATCAATTTCTGTGATGTTTTGCTTTTAATGGTTTTATTTTTTTGTATTGCAATCACACTTGTATATGTAATTTTATTTTACTTTTTTTTTATCTAAATAGGATTATTGTTGATACTATGCTTATATCAATTCCCTGTTGATATTTTGTCTGTATGATTGTATGTGTCATTTTTTTTAAAATTGTAGTTTAATTACTTTGTTTATTAAATTGTATCAATATCCAACTTCATTTGGGCCACATTTGTATCAAACCCACTTTTATACACACTTTTTATTTTTAGTGTTTATTAACTCCAGGTGTTTATTAACTATATGTGTTTATAAATACACCACACTTTATGTGATTACCCACTCCCTAAATACATGACACTTTATGTGATTATCCACTTCTTATTTTTGTTCACATTGTGGCATACACATTTTATACCTTATATTCGCATATGCACATTATTTTATACTTGTTAATACACATTATTATTGTCATCTTGCTTACTAATTCAGCTGCTTATAGTAGCGCATAGTACATTTTTCTCTTTTCTAAGAGAAATCCTCTTCTTTCACATTTCTTTGGGAACATAGGGATTCCCTGTTTTGCACTGTGTCTTTAGTAACTTTATTATAGCGCAAACATCTTTTCACATTCTGCACTGACTTATGCAAATCTATTCTTAGGCTAATGGGAGCAAAATACAGTCTTCACAGATACCAACGAAGAATATACTAAACATATCCCACTCTGGCTAATGTACATTGATGATAACTTGTTCATATGGGAAGGCATAAAACAAGAAATTGAATCCTTTTTAAAAATACTAAATAACATAAATTATGCTTACCTGATAATTTTCTTTTCTTTTTTTTCAGATGGAAAGAGTCCACAGCTGCATTCATTACTTTTGTGAAATAGGAACCTGGCCACCAGGAGGAGGCAAGGACACCCCAGCCAAAGGCTTAAATACTCCTACCACTTCCCTCATCCCCCAGTCATTCAGCCGAGGAACAAGGAACAGTAGAAGAAATACCAGGGTGAAAAGGTGCCAGAAAAAAATAACAGATGCCCCCCAGAAAAAAACGGACGGGAAGTATAAGGGAGGTAAGCATAATTTATGTTTTTCTTCATAAATGGAAAGAGTCCACAGCTGCATTCATTACTTTTGGGAAAACAATACAGAAAGCTATAGAGGACACTGAACACACAATCGGGAGGGTATAAAAGGTGGCCCATTCTGAGGGCACCAGGCCTGCTTCGTCCAAAGCCGAGAAAATTTGGAAAAGAAAAAAGGCCCCCAAGGACACTGACCCACAGATAGTCCACAAGCCTTGCTAGAGACTGCAGAAAGAAGACAGCTGAGCCAGCACGCCTCCAGGAGACACCGTCGCTCAGAAAGCGGTCCTCAACAACACACCCCTTACCAGAGAAGGGTATCAGCTAACACAAACTCCCCAAAAGGGAAAGAGATGGGGGGAAAATAAGGACTCCCCGAAAACCCAAAAAAATGGGTATAACAATTTCCAAAAAAGGAAAATACCAAGAACCAAGTCAAACTCACATAGACCGAAGCCAGATGCGAGATCAAGGGGATGCAACGACCAGACCCTAGATGTATAGAAACCACAAGGATAAAACCAGGAATCCGACACAGAGAAGAACTTCGACACAAGATAGTGTAACCGCACCCTAAAGAAAACTGAAGACAGAGTCCTCAAGGAACTTAAAATATTGTCTTCAGAAACCGATATACGTGCAGCAAACCCCGAAGGCAAGCCCCTGGATCAACACCAGACACTACAGTCATACCAGGATGACTTCAGTAGTAAAACTGAAGAACATCCACTAAGTGGACCCAGCTCAGGAGTAACCAAAAATCTGCCAGCCCTACTCCATATCCTGAACATAGAGAAGCACAGAAACCTCAAAAGGGCTCATCATACCACAAGGGCCCAAAGGCAAACATAGAGTCTTGGTAAAAATCTGCCAACACACCGATAAAGTGCAGACGGTTGCGACTGATTTCAAACTGCAACCATCCGCTTTCTATGCAGCAAAGTAACCCACAGGCCTCTACAGCTGGCTGTTAGGTCTGAAAAACAGGGGAACAAAAAAACAAACAAACACCAGACCCTAAAAGGGGACGGAAAAAGATGGACTCCCAACGGAACTCAGGTGCCAACCCAAGAACTCGAACAATAGGAACTCCTAGAGAATCCATAGGGGAGGACCAGAGAAAATGCAATAGAGCCTCAGAAGCTCCAGCACGAATCTCCATGACAGTATGGACCATGGAGACATCCTCACCCCAGAGGAAACAGAACCCCAGAGAACGGAGGCTCTCCTCTAGGGGATAAAAAGGAAATTTATGCTTACCTGATAAATTTATTTATTTTACGAAATGACAAGTCCACGGATTTCATCCTTACTTATGGGATATCGCCTCCTGGTCAGCAGGAGGAGGCAAAGAGCACCACAGCATATATATAGCTCCTCCCTTCCCTCCCACTCCAGTCATTCGACCGAAGTTAGGAAGAGAAAGGAAAAGCCAAGGTGCAGAGGTAACTGAAGTTTAACAAAAATAAAGATCTGTCTTAGAAAATGACAGGGTGGGCCGTGGACTCGTCATATCGTAAAATAAATACATTTATCAGGTAAGCATAAATTTCCTTTTCTTTTACAAGATATAACGAGTCCACAATTTCATCCTTACTTATTGTATACAATACCAAAGCTATAGGACACGGATGAAAGGGAGGGACAAGACAGGAACCTAAACGGAAGGCACCACTGCTTGAATAACCTGTCCCAAAAACAGCCTCGGACGAGGCAAAATTATCAAATGTAGAGACGACCAAGTTGCAGCCTTGCAAATCTGTTCAACAGAAGCATCATTTTTAAATGCCCATGAGGAAGCCACAGCCTTAGTGGAATGAGCCGTAATTCTTTCAGGAGGCTACTGTCCAGCAGTCTCATATGCAAGACGGATGATACTCTTCAGCCAGAAAGAGAGAGAAGTAGCCGTAGCTTTCTAACCCCTACGTTTCCCGGAAAAGACAACAAATTCTTTAGTCGCCTGCAAGTAAAACTTCAGGGCACAGACCACGTCCAAATTATATAACAGACGCTCCTTCTTAGAAGAAGGATTAGGACGCAATGAAGGAACAACAATTTCCTGATTAACATTTTTATTGGAAACAACCTTAGGAAGAACCCCAGGTTTGGTACGCAACACTACCTTATCTGAATGGAAAATAAGATAAGGAGAATCACATTGTAATGACAAAAGCTCAGAAACTCTGCGAGCAGAAGAAATAGCAACCAAAAATAAAACTTTCCAAGATAATAACTTAATATCTATGAAATGCATAGGTTCAAACGGAACCCCTTGAAGAACATTAAGAACTAAATTCAAACTCCAAGGAGGTGTAATAGGTCTAAACACAGGCCTGATAAAAAGATTAAACATCTGGAACATCTGCCAGACGCTTGTGTAGCAAGATAGACAAAGCAGAAATCTGTCCCTTTAAAGAACTTGCTGATAACCCTTTCTCCAATCCTTCTTGGAGAAAAGATAAAATCCTAGGAATCCGAAACTTACTCCATGGGTAACACTTGGATCCACACCAATAAAGATATTTACACCAAATCTTATGGTAAATCTTTCTAGTAGCAGGCTTACGTGCCTGGATCAAGGTATCAATGACCGAATCAGAGAACCCTCGCTTAGATAAAATCAAGCGTTCAATCTCCAAGCAGGCAGCTGCAGAGAAATTAGAATTCGGACGATGGAAGGGTCCCTGAATGAGAAGGTCCTGCCTCAATGGAAACTTCTATGGTGGCAGAGATAACATGCCCACCAAATTAGCATACCAAGTCCTGCGAGGTCACGCAGGAGCGATGAGAATCACAAAAGCCCTCTCCTGTTTGACTCGAGCTATCACCCGGGGAAGGAGAGCAAACGGAGAAAACACATAAGCTAGGTTGAACGACCAAGACACTGTGGCCTGAGGATCCCTGGACCTGGATCCATATCTCAAGAGCTTGGCATTCTGACTAGAGACCATAAGATCCAGCTCCGGCCTGCCCCCTCTGAGAATCAGGTTGGCAAATACCTCCGGGTGGAATTCCCATTCCCCTAAATGAAACGTCTGACTGCTCAAAAAAATCCACCTCCCAGTCTTCCACACCTGGGATATGGATTGTCGACAGATAACAAGAGTGAGCCTTCCGCCCACTGAATGATCTTGACTTCTCATGTCATCACTAAGGAACTCCTGTTCCTCCCTGATGATTGATACAAGCTACAGTCGAAATTCTGCCCGACTGTCATCTGGAGCACCAGACGGAAGCCAACGGAGACTGAGCCTGAAATGCATTGAAAAGACTGAGTCCACACACCCCGAACCCTTAGGGAGTTCCAAACAGCTCCCCAACCTAACAGACTGGTACCCGTTGTCACTATTACCCCCGAGGGTCTGTGGAAGCATGTCCCCTGGGACAGAAAAGCCAGTGACAACCACCATAGAATAGACTCCCTAGTCTGTAGATCTAGAAATAATAAGAAGACAGATCCGATTGAGACATTTCAAACAAGGTCTCAGTGAGATCTGAACTCACGACCCCTGGTTTACAAGACCAGTGCACTAACCCCTGAGCTATGGAGCCACATTAATCTCCATTCAACTGCCTGAGCATGCTCCTTGCAGAGGTCTGCGACGAAACAGTACAGATGGTACAATGGCCATCGCCGCCACCAGCCATCCTATTACCTCTGTGTGCTGAGCTACTGACGGACGGGAACTGGACGGAATGACTCGACACGTATTCAGAATTCTTAACGTTCTGACCTTCAGAAAGATCTTCACAGAATAAAGTGAATACAATTTCCAGGAAAAACATGTTCCACGTTTACCTTCCACCCGTGGGTTCTTAGGAAGGAAAGCACAATTGTGGTATAGGACCTTGCTAGCAGTATATCATCCAGATAAGGAGCCACTGCAATGTCACGCGGCCTTATAACCGCCCGTAAAGATCCCAGAATCCTTTGTGAAGATTCTGTGCATGGTGGATAGACCCAAGGAAAAAAACACAAACCAAAGGTGGTAGTCCATGAACAGAAAAAATTATCGCACAAGACAGGTGCACTTTATGCATGCATGAATTGGGTACTGGTGAAGCACGGCTAATCACCTATAAGTGTCTCAAAGCGCTGCTCATTTTATCATTCTCAGAAAGATGAAAGACTGAGTGAACCCCATCTTATCCTGAGGGAGGAGATGACCCAGAGGAGCCAGAAAAAAACTGCCTTCAAGTCAGGTTCGAACAAGGCCTTCCCCCTTGTAAAAGGTAGCCAAAAGACTAGGCTGGGAAGAAAACATCCTCAGACCCAGATTTCAATCAAAAAGTGTGTTGCATGCTAAGATGGAAAACCCTGAACACTTAGACGCCAATTTGGTAAGTTGATGGGAAGCATCAGTAAAAAATGAATCAGCTGACTGAAAAGTTTTTTTTTTTTTTAAATAAGTCTCAGACTTAAGAGGATAAAACCAATAAGCAGCTGCACATGTAACGGTACCAAAGCAATTTGCCGGCTGCAATAGCAACCCTTGATGAACATAGTGTCATAAGGAGCCCCTCAAATTTCATATTCCTCTATTTTTAAGAGTATTTGTTGCACCCTCAGTTACAAAAGGATGAACCAACAAACAAACAGCTGAAAAGAATCTATTATAATATACATAGAACAAACGTTACTGTCTCTTTAAGTCCCAAAGTAACTTATTTCTCTGTGTCTTGGTACCATCCTTATGTCCCAAAGTATGAAGTAACACATAAACAGCCTCAATCCTTTAGATAAAGTTTACAAAGTAAACAGGATACTGTCCCTTTAACTTAACTGATTATTTAAATCTTAAAAAGAATAACATATGTTAACACCAAAACTAGCAAAACGATTGTGCAATTTTGGTGCTAGGTCAGCACAGCCCTCAGCAATATCCCCTCTGAGCATGATGTGCAAACACTGGGACCCCACTGCAACAGGGCAAAGTAGTACACAATCCGACTCATTTCTGTCGGTAACGAAGCTTGCAATAACGCAAAATATGTTTAATAAGCCCCTTCCCATCTGTGACCGATAAGGGAGAAACGGTACACATTTGGATAGCACCAAACAGATCTCCTCGATCGGCATATTGTTTAACAAAAAAACGCTGGGAGAAACACTGAATACACTATGCGCCCCCAAGGACGGAGACACAACAGAGAAAACTCCCGGGCGGCATTTAGAGAACCGCCGGGAGATAATCTCAATAACTGTTCCCATAAGTCAATCGCGGGCATCGCCGCAGAAGGCATCTTCCGGCATCATGTATAACAAAGCGGGAGATAAAAAGGCGCGCAAAGTGCGTCCCTAAGGACCGCCCTTCGTTAGACTCACACAGTTATCTCCCGGTCGCCATGTTTAACCGCCGGGAGATGAAACAAAGTGCCCAATACACTAGCGTAACAACAACATGTGAGCTGCATAACTGAGACCTCAATGTCTGTATTAAATAAACATGATCTCAAGTAACCCCTTAATACCGCATATCCAATAACATAAGGGAAAGATAGTTGCGACACACAGTCTCCCGGTCAGCATGTCTCATGTTATCACCAGGAGATGAGAGTAACAAGGGAATTTGAAGCACTCAAAGCTTTATATAAATTTACCCTTAGATTATTGTAACCCCAAGGGAAAAACATAACCAAGACATCACCCGTGCGGCATTATGTAACAGCCGGAAGAACAGGTCTTTCTACAGCCATAAGTAGAAAAACGTTACCGTCTATTCCATAAACTGTCTAAAAATGTCTCCTCTGTAAGGAGAAAAAGATATACCAGAATAAGAGCCCCTTCTCTCTCTAAGGGCTGTTATTCCCAAATAGAGTGGCCAGTGTCTTTTTGAGCCCTTATCTTTTCTTAAGCCCAAGAATACAAAATGGCACTTACCTCCAGCTGCCGACAGCAAAGGCAGTTCCCAGGTGTGTGAAGTCCCACGGCTCACATGGACCTGAGGAGAACAAGGAAACCCAGAGTAAGATGCCTCAGATTTTCCCCTGCATAGGGTAGCAACAGTATATGGGAGGCGCAGTGAGAATAATGTCCCACAAGTTCCCATTGCTTTGAAGCCACCAAATGCTTCTCATTTTGCACTGAAGAGATTGATTTGGTCTAGGCTAAACCCCAGAACAAAGTAGCAAACTGTGGCACCACTTTAAAAATAATAAACTCTTGATTGAAGAAACTATAACTAACACCTCACTCTGCCTCTTCCTATCACTAACAAAGGCAAAGAGAATAACTGGGGTGGGAGGGAAGGTAGGAGCTATATATAGCAGCTCTGCTGTGGTGCTCTTTGCCTCCTCCTGCTGACCAGGAGGCGATATCCCATAAGAAAAGATGAAATCCGTGGACTCGTCATATCTTGTAAAAGAAAAGAAAACTACATCAAAAACAAATTTACCATGTGGATCTTGCATTAGTTGTAAACATCTGAAAAAAACTGTATCAATTAAAGATAGATTTGACAAAATACATACTATATGGTCATTTATAAACTGCAACACAACAGGGGTTATTTATGTACTACAGTGCAAATGCCCAAAGATCTATGTAGGAATGACGTCACGTAAATTACGGACTAGATTGCAAGAACATCTTCGTAATATAAAAAACGCAGCCAAAGATCTAGAAAAAAACATAATTTATGCTTACCTGATAAATTAATTTCTCTTGTAGTGTATCCAGTCCACGGATCATCCATTACTTGTGGGATATTCTCCTTCCCAACAGGAAGTCGCAAGAGGATCACTCACAGCAGAGCTGCTATATAGCTCCTCCCCTCACTGCCATATCCAGTCATTCGACCGAAACAAGACGAGAAAGGAGAAACCATAGGGTGCAGTGGTGACTGTAGTTTAATTAAAATTTAGACCTGCCTTAAAAGGACAGGGCGGGCCGTGGACTGGATACACTACCAGAGAAATAAATTTATCAGGTAAGCATAAATTATGTTTTCTCTTGTTAAGTGTATCCAGTCCACGGATCATCCATTACTTGTGGGATACCAATACCAAAGCTAAAGTACACGGATGATGGGAGGGACAAGGCAGGAACTTAAACGGAAGGAACCACTGCCTGTAGAACCTTTCTCCCAAAAACAGCCTCCGAAGAAGCAAAAGTGTCAAATTTGTAAAATTTTGAAAAGGTGTGAAGCGAAGACCAAGTCGCAGCCTTGCAAATCTGTTCAACAGAGACCTCATTTTTAAAGGCCCAGGTGGAAGCCACAGCTCTAGTAGAATGAGCTGTAATCCTTTCAGGGGGCTGCTGTCCAGCAGTCTCATAGGTTAAGCGTATTATGCTCCGAAGCCAAAAGGAGAGAGAGGTTGCCGAAGCTTTTTGACCTCTCCTCTGTCCAGAGTAAACGACAAACAGGGCAGATGTTTGACGAAAATCTTTAGTAGCCGGTAAGTAAAACTTCAAGGCACGGACTACGTCCAGATTATGCAAAAGACGTTCCTTCTTTGAAGAAGGAATAGGACACAATGATGGAACAACAATCTCTTGATTGATATTCCTGTTAGAAACCACCTTAGGTAAAAACCCAGGTTTGGTACGCAGAACTACCTTGTCTAAATGAAAAATCAGATAAAGAGAATCACAATGTAAGGCAGATAACTCAGAGACTCTTCGAGCCGAGGAAATAGCCATCAAAAACAGAACTTTCCAAGATAAAAGTTTAATATCAATGGAATGAAGGGGTTCAAACGGAACTCCCTGAAGAACTTTAAGAACCAAGTTTAAGCTCCACGGGGGAGCAACAGTTTTAAACACAGGCTTAATCCTAACCAAAGCCTGACAAAATGCCTGGACGTCTGGAACTTCTGCCAGACGCTTGTGCAAAAGAATAGACAGAGCAGAGATCTGTCCTTTTAAAGAACTAGCTGATAAGCCTTTGTCCAAACCCTCTTGGAGAAAGGACAATATCCTAGGAATCCTAACCTTACTCCATGAGTAACTCTTGGATTCACACCAATAAAGATATTTACGCCATATCTTATGGTAGATTTTCCTGGTGACAGGCTTCCGAGCCTGTATTAAGGTATCAATGACTGACTCTGAGAAGCCATGCCTTGATAGAATCAAGCGTTCAATCTCCATGCAGTCAGTCTCAGAGAAATTAGATTTGGATGATTGAAAGGACCTTGTATTAGAAGGTCCTGCCTCAGAGGCAGAGTCCATGGTGGAAGAGATGACATGTCCACTAGGTCTGCATACCAGGTCCTGCATGGCCACGCAGGCGCTATCAGAATCACTGATGCTCTCTCCTGTTTGATTTTGGCAATCAGTCGAGGGAGCAGAGGAAACGTTGGAAACACATATGCCAGGTTGAAGAACCAAGGAGCTGCTAGAGCATCTATCAGCGTTGCTCCCGGTCCCTGGACCTGGATCCGTAACAAGGAAGCTTGGCGTTCTGGCGAGACGCCATGAGATCCAGTTCTGGTTTGCCCCAACGATGGACCAGTTGAGCAAACACCTCCGGATGGAGTTCCCACTCCCCCGGATGAAAAGTCTGACGACTTAGAAAATCCGCCTCCCAGTTCTCTACGCCTGGGATGTGGATCGCTGACAGGTGGCAAGAGTGAGACTCCAGCGAATTATCTTTGAGACTTCTAACATCGCTAGGGAACTCCTGGTTCCCCCTTGATGGTTGATGTAAGCTACAGTCGTGATGTTGTCCGACTGAAATCTGATGAACCTCAGTGTTGCTAACTGAGGCCAAGCTAGAAGAGCCTTGAATATTGCTCTTAACTCCAGAATATTTATTGGGAGGAGTTTCTCCTCCTGAGTCCACGATCCCTGAGCCTTCAGGGAGTTCCAGACTGCGCCCCAACCTAGAAGGCTGGCATCTGTTGTTACAATCGTCCAATCTGGCCTGCGAAAGGTCATACCCTTGGACAGATGGACCCGAGAAAGCCACCAGAGAAGAGAATCTCTGGTCTCTTGATCCAGATTTAGTAGAGGGGACAAATCTGAGTAATTCCTATTCCACTGACTTAGCATGCATAAATGCAGCGGTCTGAGATGCAGGCGTGCAAATGGCACTATGTCCATTGCCGCTACCATTAAGCCGATTACTTCCATGCACTGAGCCACTGACGGGCGTGGAATGGAATGAAGGACACGGCAAGCATTTAGAAGTTTTGACACACGGAATGAATGAAGCAAATAATTATTGGGTTTTTTTGTAAAGTAGGAGGAAGAGGAATCTTATTATCTTTCAGAATCTGTATTTAAAACAATACTTTATGATGTAGTATAAATGTTAAATGAAAAAGTTGATTTTAGTTTAAATAACAATCAATGACAACTAAACACATCTACAATGCTCGAAAGGGAATACAAGATGATTAATACTGTCAATATAAAATCAACACTCATATAGTACATCATGCATATAAGTAACAAGTTGTTTTGTCTTAAATGTGCCGCCCATAGTGCGTTATCTGTTCTCCCCTGTTAGTTGCCAACTACGACTATAATTTAACAACTACTCTCATAAACAGCCTCCGTTCATAAACAGCATATACAATTAATTCTAAACACAATGTATATGTATTTTCATACTAATACTAATATGTGTGGATTATCTATCTATGTTTGTAAGTAATTATTTAAGTCTTACCATACTAAGATAATATGCTAAGATTATAACAGGAGTACTATACATCTTTACCTAAGAGATGATATAAACATATTTGTCTTTATACTCCAGCTAGGCAATACTCTGTCCACCAGTTAATAGATCTGACTCAAAGCATCGAAATGAAGCATTAAGAACAATAATACCACTGTGATATAGAGCTAAATGTCAGTGAGAGTAATTCTCCTTTCCTTTGTTTGAAAATCCTGATACATGCAGTGCATATATGTCAAAGGTAATATACTGTCTGTGATTAATGACTATGTATTACCATATGCATGAACACAGAATAATGATAAAGTCTGCTTAATCAGATTACGACTATTCGTGCAGACAGGACAGCCTAACACTGAATTGCAACATACATTCGCTAACAGACTTAAAATCGAACAGTCATATATAGCAATGATGATTTCAGCTAGTGAGTATCATGAGACGATGGACATTACAAATAACCAAATATGTTTTAATGCAAGGAATTGTATTTGTTTATTGATCGAGTACAAGTTGTTATTATGCGCCACCAATCAAAAACCAGCAGAGACGAAGCCGCTCCAGGCTATCCTATCAAATGCATGCATTAGGATACGCCTCGAATGCACAGTGTCCTATTGGTGCGGTGAGGGGCGTTGTCAAAGGCCGAAGTGGATTGGTGGAGACAGTTTGTGTTAGCACTATATAAGAGGGTGGCACCCGGGCCTCGGTTTGCTCTTACACATTGATAAAGGCTGATTTACACAGCCGAAACGCGTTTGTGGAATTTGTAAGCACCTCGGTGCACATTTATATTGGTTTTAATTGCTGTCCCTTGTCCCTGTCACCTGAAGCCGAGGGAGCTGCTATCGGCCAGGAAACAGGGGGGCAAGGTGTACAGCGAGTTAGCGGGTACAATAAGGGGTGAATCCCCTTTATTATTTTAACTTTAAGTAATAAAAATTCAATTTTTTATATAACTAACATTAGTAGGAATGAGTGCTATATTAAACCCTTAACTTTAGGTTCTCTTACCTGTCAATCTCTACTTATACATATTTTAGGGTAGCACCGGATTCATTATCCATTTATTCCTCTATACACTATATCTAGTGCCAGTTCTCTAATCTTTAATCTTAAAGATAACCTGGACTCCGTCAGGTAAATTTTCATTTCTACAGAATCTATAAGAGTCCCTAAGAAGGAGACTCTTGTGAGTGGTGATAGAGAACTCTTTTCCACGTTCACTTTCCACCCATGCGACCTCAGAAATGCCAGAACTATCTCTGTATGAGACTTGGCAATTTGAAAGCTTGACGCCTGTATCAGGATGTCGTCTAGATACGGAGCCACCGCTATGCCTCGCGGTCTTAGAACCGCCAGAAGTGAGCCCAGAACCTTTGTAAAAATTCTCGGGGCAGTGGCCAACCCGAAGGGAAGAGCTACAAATTGGTAATGCCTGTCTAGAAAGGCAAACCTTAGGAACCGATGATGATCTTTGTGAATCGGTATGTGAAGGTAGGCATCCTTTAAGTCCACTGTGGTCATGTACTGACCCTCTTGGATCATGGGTAGGATGGTCCGAATAGTTTCCATTTTGAATGATGGAACTCTGAGGAATTTGTTTAAGATCTTTAGATCCAAGATTGGTCTGAAGGTTCCCTCTTTCTTGGGAACCACAAACAGATTTGAATAAAATCCCTGTCCTTGTTCCGTCCGCGGAACTGGATGGATCACTCCCATTACTAGGAGATCTTGCACACAGCTTAGGAATGCCTCTTTCTTTATCTGGTTTGCTGATAACCTTGAAAGATGAAATCTCCCTTGTGGAGGAGAAGCTTTGAAGTCCAGAAGATATCCCTGAGATATGATCTCCAATGCCCAGGTATCCTGAACATCTCTTGCCCACGCCTGGGCGAAGAGAGAAAGTCTGCCCCCCACTAGATCCGTTTCCGGATAGGGGGCCGTTCCTTCATGCTGTCTTGGGGGCAGCAGCAGGCTTTCTGGCCTGCTTGCCCTTGTTCCAGGACTGGTTAGGTTTCCAGGCCTGTCTGGAATGAGCAACAGTTCCCTCTTGTTTTGAAGCGGAGGAAGTTGATGCTGCTCCTGCCTTGAAATTTCGAAAGGCACGAAAATTAGACTGTTTGGCCTTTGATTTGGCCCTTTCCTGAGGAAGGGTATGACCCTTGCCTCCAGTAATGTCAGCAATAATTTCCTTCAAGCCAGGCCCGAATAAGGTCTGCCCCTTGAAAGGAATGTTGAGTAAATTAGACTTTGAAGTCACGTCAGCTGACCAGGATTTAAGCCATAGCGCCCTACGCGCCTGGATGGCGAATCCGGAATTCTTAGCCGTTAGTTTAGTCAAATGAACAATGGCATCAGAAACAAATGAGTTAGCTAGCTTAAGCGTTCTAAGCTTGTCAATAATTTCATTCAATGGAGCTGTCTGGATGGCCTCTTCCAGGGGCTCAAACCAGAATGCCGCCGCAGCAGTGACAGGCGCAATGCATGCAAGGGGCTGTAAAATAAAACCTTGTTGAATAAACATTTTCTTAAGGTAACCCTCCAATTTTTTATCCATTGGATCTGAAAAAGCACAACTGTCCTCAACCAGGATAGTGGTACGCTTTGCTAAAGTAGAAACTGTTCCCTCCACCTTAGGGACCGTCTGCCATAAGTCCCGTGTAGTGGCGTCTATTGGAAACATTTTTCTAAATATAGGAGGTGGGGAAAAGAGCACACCGGGTCTATCCCACTCCTTGCTAATAATTTCTGTAAGCCTTTTAGGTATAGGAAAAACGTCAGTACACACCGGCACCGCATAGTATCTATCCAGCCTACACAATTTCTCTGGAATTGCAAATGTGTTACAGTCATTCAGAGCAGCTAATACCTCCCCAAGCAATACACGGAGGTTCTCAAGCTTAAATTTAAAATTAGAAATCTCTGAATCAGGTTTCCCCGAGTCAGAGATGTCACCCACAGACTGAAGCTCTCCGTCCTCATGTTCTGCATACTGTGACGCAGTATCAGACATGGCTCTAACAGCATTTGCGCGCTCTGTATCTCTCCTAACCCCAGAGCTATCGCGCTTGCCTCTTAATTCAGGCAATCTAGATAATACCTCTGACAGGGTATTATTCATGATTGCAGCCATGTCCTGCAAGGTAATCGCTATGGGCGTCCCTTATGTAATTGGCGCCATATTAGCGTGCGTCCCCTGAGCGGGAGGCGAAGGGTCTGACACGTGGGGAGAGTTAGTCGGCATAACTTCCCCCTCGACAGAACCCTCTGGTGATAATTCTTTTATAGATAAAGACTGATCTTCACTGTTTAAGGTGAAATCAATACATTTAGTACACATTCTCCTATGGGGCTCCACCATGGCTTTCAAACATAATTAACAAGTAGGTTCCTCTGTGTCAGACATGTTTAAACAGACTAGCAATGAGACTAGCAAGCTTGGAAAACACTTTAAAACAAGTTTACAAGCAATATAAAAAACGTTACTGCGCCTTTAAGAAACACAAATTTTCCCAAATTTTGAAATAACAGTGAAAAAATGCAGTTACACTAACGAAATTTTTACAGTGTATGTAATAAGTTAGCAGAGCATTGCACCCACTTGCAAATGGATGATTAACCCCTTAATACCAAAAACGGAATAACAAATGACAAAAACGTTTTTTAAACAGTCACAACAACTGCCACAGCTCTACTGTGGCTTTTTACCTCCCTCAATACGACTTTTGAAGCCTTTTGAGCCCTTCAGAGAAGTCCTGGATCATGCAGGAAGAAGCTGGATGTCTGTGTCTGTAATTTTTGCTGTGCAAAAAAACGCTAAAATAGGCCCCTCCCACTCATATTACAACAGTGGGAAGCCTCAGGGAACTGTTTCTAGGCAAAATTCAAGCCAGCCATGTGGAAAAAACTAGGCCCCAATAAGTTTTATCACCAAACATATGTAAAAAACGATTAAACATGCCAGCAAACGTTTTAAAATACACTTTTATAAGAGTATGTATCTCTATTAATAAGCCTGATACCAGTCGCTATCACTGCATTTAAGGCTTTACTTACATTACTTCGGTATCAGCAGCATTTTCTAGCAAATTCCATCCCTAGAAAAATATTTTAACTGCACATACCATATTACAGGAAAACCTGCACGCTATTCCCCCTCTGAAGTTACCTCACTCCTCAGAATATGTGAGAACAGCAAAGGATCTTAGTTACTTCTGCTAAGATCATAGAAAACGCAGGCAGATTCTTCTTCTAAATACTGCCTGAGATAAACAGTACACTCCGGTACCATTTAAAAATAACAAACTTTTGATTGAAGAAATAAACTAAGTATAAAACACCACAGTCCTCTTACGACCTCCATCTTAGTTGAGAGTTGCAAGAGAATGACTGGATATGGCAGTGAGG
The DNA here is from genome assembly GCF_027579735.1 of Bombina bombina. Lineage (NCBI taxonomy): Eukaryota > Metazoa > Chordata > Amphibia > Anura > Bombinatoridae > Bombina > Bombina bombina. Next base: position 1,387,894,081 of record NC_069499.1, read on the forward strand.
GGAGGAGCTATATAGCAGCTCTGCTGTGGGTGATCCTCTTGCAACTTCCTGTTGGGAAGGAGAATATCCCACAAGTAATGGATGATCCGTGGACTGGATACACTTAACAAGAGAAAATAGAAAACAGTCACCTCAGTAGCTTATCATTTCTATAAGTACCATCAATCTAAAGTTGATGGTTTACAACGTTGTGGATTACAAAAAAAACATTTTAGGAATAAGAGGAGGAGATATAGAGAAAATAATGCTGCAGAATAAAAGCAGATGGATCTACCTGCTAAATTCAGTCCAGCCCCATGGACTAAATGAACACAATAACTAGTTCTCCTATCTCTAAGTAATCAGAAAGTATAGGAATATAACCACACAGAAACTCAATGGTGTACATTAGAAATTTTAGAAACATGATACCCAATAAATACAAATAGATGACAACAACATAAACATAAAGTGATTGTATTCAACTCCTAAATTGTAATAATGCTTAGAATACAAATCCATTATATCGGAAATAAAGAAGACGAAAATGAAATATATAAGTAAGAATATATCACTAGAGATGACAAGGATTCAAAAACACACTACCTGATAATGCCCCCAACCTGATACTCTTCTACATAGAAAAATCAGGCATAGTCTCTCTATATTTTAAAAAAGTAGTATAATCTACCTAGAAACAATATAAGATCTGTATACAAATAACGACAAGCACAGGGAGAGTCAGGTTAAAAGAAACTTGTTAACACTATAATTATAACAGTAAAAAATATATTATATTTGGGCACAATAAATAGACGACGCAATAATGAGTCAGTTTGAAGATGGAATGCTTATAATAGATGCACTAAGTGCACTGCACAATTAGCTTAAAGATATAGTTACACAGTACATTACGTACCCTATTAAGAGTATTTACACTAATAGGGATCCAATACCCCCATACTGCCTATTATTGTATGAATTAGGATAAGTATTGAAATCACGATTGCAATGTTCACATTAATACCCGGTAAGGAACACAAATTTTAATTGTAATCACGGAACTCACCATTAAAAATTGTTAGGATTTGTTAGAAGTTACACTTTACATGTAAACATTCATCACACAAATTTCACGATACTTAAAATATAAGTACATCATCTTCCAACATAATAAAATGTAAACAAACGGCTAGATTACGAGTTTTTGTCAGTAAGGCTTGCAGTGCTAACGAGCATTTGTTTTCTCACCGCTCACTTAAGACAATGCTGGTATTACAGGATTTTCTAAACCCGGCATTAGCCGCAAAAAAAGTGAGCGGAGAGCAAAATTTAGCTCCACATCTCACCTCAATACCAGCGCTGCTTAAGTCAGCGGTAAGCTGGCTAAACGTGCTCGTGTACGATTTCCCCATAGGAAACAATGGGGCTGAGTCGGCTGAAAAAACCTAACACCTGCAAAAAAGCAGCGTTCAGCTCCTAACGCAGCCCCATTGTTTCCTATGGGAAAATACATTTTACGTCTACACCTAACACCCTAACATGAACCCCGAGTCTAAACACCCCTAATATTACACTTATTAACCCCTAATCTGCCGCCCCCGACATCGTCGCCACCTGCATTATATTATTAACCCCTAATCTGCCACTCCGGACACCGCCACCACCTACATTATACTTATGAACCCCTAATCTGCTGACTCCAACATCGCCGAAACCTACATTATATTTATTAACCCCTACTCTGCCGCCCCCAACGTCGCCGCAACCTAACTACAATTATTAACCCCTAATCTGCCGCCCCCACTATAATAAAGTTATTAACCCCTAAACCTAAGTCTAACCCTAACATCCCCCCTAATTTAAATATAATTTTAAATAATCTTAATAAATTTACGACAATTAAATAAATTAATCCTATTTAAAACTAAATACTTACCTATAAAATAAACCCTAAGCTAGCTACAATATAACTAATAGTTTATTTGTATCTATCTTAGGGTTTATTTACAGGCAAGTCCGTATTTATTTTAACTAGGTACAATAGTTATTAAATAGTTATGAACTAATTAATAACTACCTAGCTAAAATAAGTACAAATTTACCTGTAAAATAAAACCTAACCTAAGTTACAATTACACTACACTATAATTAAATTAAATCCCTAAACTAAATACAATTAATTACAATAAAATAAAATAAACTAAAGTACAAAAAAACCCACTAAATTACAGAAAATAACAAAATAATTACAAATTTTTAAACTAATTACACCTAATCTAATCCCCCTAATAAAATAAAAAAGCCCCCCAAAATAATAAAAATCCCTACCCTATACTAAATTACAAATAACCCTTAAAAGGGCTTTTTGCGGGGCATTGCCCCAAAGTAATCAGCTCTTTTACCTGTAAAAAAAAATACAATACCCCCCCAACATTTCAACACACCACCCACACACCCAACCCTACTCTAAAACCCACCCAATCCCCCCTTAATAAAACCTAACACTAACCCCTTGAAGATCACCCTACCTTGAGACGTCTTCACCCAACCGGGCAGAAGTGATCCTCCAGATGGCAAGAAGTCTTCATCCGATCCAGGCAGAAGAGGACCTCCAGACGGCCAGAAGTCTTCATCCAGACGGCATCTTCTATCTTCATCCATCCGGAGCGGAGCATCTTCTTCAAACTAAGTCCAACTGAAGAATGAAGGTTCCTTTAAATGACGTCATCCAAGATGGCGTCCCTTCAATTCCGATTGGCTGATAGAATTCTATCAGCCAATCGGAATTAAGGTAGGACAAATCCTATTGGCTGATGCAATCAGCCAATAGAATTGAAGTTCAATCCTATTGGCTGATCCAATTGAAGAGGATGCTCCGCTCCGGATGGATGAAGATAGAAGATGCCGCCTGGATGAAGACTTCTGGCCGTCTGGAGGTCCTCTTCTGCCCGGATCGGATGAAGACTTCAGGCCGTCTGGAGGATCACTTGTGCCCGGTTGGGTGAAGACGTCTCAAGGTAGGGTGATCTTCAAGGGGGTAGTGCTAGCTTTTATTAAGGGGGTATTGGGTGGGTTTTAGAGTAGGGTTGGGTGTGTGGGTGGTGGGTTTTAATGTTGGGGGGGGTATTGTATTTTTTTTTTCAGGTAAAAGAGCTGATTACTTTGGGGCAATGTTCCGCAAAAGGCCCTTTTGAGGGCTATTTGTAATTTAGTATAGGGTAGGGATTTTTTTTATGTTGGGGGGCTTTTTTATTTTATTAGGGGGATTAGATTAGGTGTAATTAGTTTAAAATTCTTGTAATTATTTTATAATTTTCTGTAATTTAGTGTTTGGTTTTTTTCGTACTTTAGTTTATTTAATTGTAATTAATTGTATTTAGTTTAGGTAAATAATTTAATTATAGTGTAGTGTTAGGTGTAATTGTAACTTAGGTTAGGGTTTATTTTACAGGTAAATTTGTATTTATTTTAGCTAGGTAGATATTAAATAGTTAATAACTATTTAATAACTATTCTACCTAGTTAAAATAAATACAAACTTGCCTGTAAAATAAAAATAAACCCTTAGGCCTAGATTTAGAGTTCGGCGGTAGCCGTCAAAACCAGCGTTAGAGGCTCCTAACGCTGGTTTTGGCCGCCCGCTGGTATTTGGAGTCAGTGATTAAAGGGTCTAACGCTCACTTTGCAGCCGCGACTTTTCCATACCGCAGATCCCCCTACGCCATTTGCGTATCCTATCTTTTCAATGGGATCTTTCTAACGCCGGTATTTAGAGTCGTTTCTGCAGTGAGCGTTAGAGCTCTAACGACAAGATTCCAGCCGCCTGAAAAAAGCAGGAGTTAAGAGCTTTCTGGCTAACGCCGGTTTATAAAGCTCTTAACTACTGTACCCTAAAGTACACTAACACCCATAAACTACCTATGTACCCCTAAACCGAGCTCCCCCCACATCGCCGCCACTCGATTAAAAATTTTAACCCCTAATCTTCCGACCGCCACCTACGTTATACTTATGTACCCCTAATCTGCTGCCCCTAACCCCGCCGACCCCTATATTACATTTATTAACCCCTAATCTGCCCCCCACAACATCGCCGCCAGCTACTTACAATAATTAACCCCTAATCTTCCGACCGCAAAGCGCCGCCACCTACGTTATCCCTATGTACCCCTAATCTGCTGCCCCTAACACCGCCGACCCCTATATTATATTTATTAACCCCTAATCTGCCCCCCTCAACGTCGCCGACACCTACCTACACTTATTAACCCCTAATCTGCCGAGCGGACCTGAGCGCTACTATAATAAAGTTATTAACCCCGAATCCGCCTCACTAACCCTATCATAAATAGTATTAACCCCTAATCTGCCCTCCCTAACATCGCCGACACCTACCTTCAATTATTAACCCCTAATCTGACGACCGGAGCTCACCGCTATTCTAATAAATGTATTAACCCCTAAAGCTAAGTCTAACCCTAACACTAACACCCCCCTAACTTAAATATAATTTTAATCTAACGAAATAAATTAACTCTTATTAAATAAATTAATCCTATTTAAAGCTAAATACTTACCTGTAAAATAAACCCTAATATAGCTACAATATAAATTATAATTATATTATAGCTATTTTAGGATTAATATTTATTTTACAGGTAACTTTGTATTTATTTTAACTAGGTACAATAGCTATTAAATAGTTAAGAACTATTTAATAGTTACCTAGTTAAAATAATAACAAATTTACCTGTAAAATAAATCCTAACCTAAGATATAATTAAACCTAACACTACCCTATCAATAAAATAATTAAATAAACTACCTACAATTACCTACAATTAACCTAACACTACACTATCAATAAATTAAATAAACACAATTGCTACAAATAAATACAATTAAATAAACTAGCTAAAGTACAAAAAATAAAAAAGAACTAAGTTACAGAAAATAAAAAAATATTTACAAACATAAGAAAAATATTACAACAATTTTAAACTAATTACACCTACTCTAAGCCCCCTAATAAAATAACAAAGCCCCCCAAAATAATAAATTCCCTACCCTATTCTAAATTAAAAAAGTTACAAGCTCTTTTACCTTACCAGCCCTGAACAGGGCCCTTTGCGGGGCATGCCCCAAGACGTTCAGCTCTTTTGCCTGTAAAAAAAAACATACAATACCCCCCCCCCCCAACATTACAACCCACCACCCACATACCCCTAATCTAACCCAAACCCCCCTTAAATAAACCTAACACTAATCCCCTGAAGATCTTCCTACCTTGTCTTCACCATCCAGGTATCACCGATCCGTCCTGGTTCCAAGATCTTCATCCAACCCAAGCGGGGGTTGGCGATCCATAATCCGGTGCTGAAGAGGTCCAGAAGAGGCTCCAAAGTCTTCATCCTATCCGGGAAGAAGAGGCGATCCGGACCGGCAACCATCTTGATCCAAGTGGCATCTTCTATCTTCATCCGATGACGACCGGCTCCATCCTGAAGACCTCCACCGCGGACCCATCTTCTTCCGGCGACGTCCAACTGCAGAATGACGGTTCCTTTAAGGGACGTCATCCAAGATGGCGTCCCTCGAATTCCGATTGGCTGATAGGATTCTATCAGCCAATCGGAATTAAGGTAGGAATATTCTGATTGGCTGATGGAATCAGCCAATCAGAATCAAGTTCAATCCGATTGGCTGATCCAATCAGCCAATCAGATTGAGCTCGCATTCTATTGGCTGATCGGAACAGCCAATAGAATGCGAGCTCAATCTGATTGGCTGATTGGATCAGCCAATCGGATTGAACTTGATTCTGATTGGCTGATTCCATCAGCCAATCAGAATATTCCTACCTTAATTCCGATTGGCTGATAGAATCCTATCAGCCAATCGGAATTCGAGGGACGCCATCTTGGATGACGTCCCTTAAAGGAACCGTCATTCTGCAGTTGGACGTCGCCGGAAGAAGATGGGTCCGCGGTGGAGGTCTTCAGGATGGAGCCGGTCGTCATCGGATGAAGATAGAAGATGCCGCTTGGATCAAGATGGTTGCCGGTCCGGATCGCCTCTTCTTCCCGGATAGGATGAAGACTTTGGAGCCTCTTCTGGACCTCTTCAGCACCGGATTATGGATCGCCAACCCCCGCTTGGGTTGGATGAAGATCTTGGAACCAGGACGGATCGGTGATACCTGGATGGTGAAGACAAGGTAGGAAGATCTTCAGGGGATTAGTGTTAGGTTTATTTAAGGGGGGTTTGGGTTAGATTAGGGGTATGTGGGTGGTGGGTTGTAATGTTGGGGGGGGGGGGGTATTGTATGTTTTTTTTTACAGGCAAAAGAGCTGAACTTCTTGGGGCATGCCCCGCAAAGGGCCCTGTTCAGGGCTGGTAAGGTAAAAGAGCTTGTAACTTTTTTAATTTAGAATAGGGTAGGGAATTTATTATTTTGGGGGGCTTTGTTATTTTATTAGGGGGCTTAGAGTAGGTGTAATTAGTTTAAAATTGTTGTAATATTTTTCTTATGTTTGTAAATATTTTTTTATTTTCTGTAACTTAGTTCTTTTTTATTTTTTGTACTTTAGCTAGTTTATTTAATTGTATTTATTTGTAGCAATTGTGTTTATTTAATTTATTGATAGTGTAGTGTTAGGTTAATTGTAGGTAATTGTAGGTAGTTTATTTAATTATTTTATTGATAGGGTAGTGTTAGGTTTAATTATATCTTAGGTTAGGATTTATTTTACAGGTAAATTTGTTATTATTTTAACTAGGTAACTATTAAATAGTTCTTAACTATTTAATAGCTATTGTACCTAGTTAAAATAAATACAAAGTTACCTGTAAAATAAATATTAATCCTAAAATAGCTATAATATAATTATAATTTATATTGTAGCTATATTAGGGTTTATTTTACAGGTAAGTATTTAGCTTTAAATAGGATTAATTTATTTAATAAGAGTTAATTTATTTCGTTAGATTAAAATTATATTTAAGTTAGGGGGGTGTTAGTGTTAGGGTTAGACTTAGCTTTAGGGGTTAATACATTTATTAGAATAGCGGTGAGCTCCGGTCGTCAGATTAGGGGTTAATAATTGAAGGTAGGTGTCGGCGATGTTAGGGAGGGCAGATTAGGGGTTAATACTATTTATGATAGGGTTAGTGAGGCGGATTCGGGGTTAATAACTTTATTATAGTAGCGCTCAGGTCCGCTCGGCAGATTAGGGGTTAATAAGTGTAGGTAGGTGTCGGCGACGTTGTGGGGGGCAGATTAGGGGTTAATAAATATAACATAGGGGTCGGCGATGTTAGGGCAGCAGATTAGGGGTACATAGGGATAACGTAGGTTGCGGCGGTTTACGGAGCGGAAGATTAGGGGTTAATAATAATATGCAGGGGTCAGCGATAGCGGGAGTGGCAGATTAGGGGTTAATAAGTGTAAGGTTAGGGGTGCTTAGACTCGGGGTACATGTTAGAGTGTTAGGTGCAGACGTAGGAAGTGTTTCCCCATAGGAAACAATGGGGCTGCGTTAGGAGCTGAACGCTGCTTTTTTGCAGGTGTTAGGTTTTTTTTCAGCTCAAACAGTCCCATTGTTTCCTATGGGGGAATCGTGCACGAGCACGTTTTTGATGCCGGCCGCGTCCGTAAGCAACTCTGGTATCGAGAGTTGCATTTGCGGTAAAAATGCCCTACGCTCCTTTTTTGGAGCCTAACGCAGCATTTGTTTTAACTCTCGATACCAGAGTTAAATTTATGGTGCGGCCAGAAAAAAGCCCGCGGAGCGTTAACAGCCCTTTTACCGCCGAACTCTAAATCTAGGCCAAAGATAGCTACAATGTAACTATTAGTTATATTGTAGCTATCTTAGGGTTTATTTTATAGGTAAGTATTTAGTTTTAAATAGGAATAATTTATTTAATTGTAGTAATTTTATTTCGTTTATTTAAATAATATTTAAGTTAAGGGGTGTTAGGTTTAGGGTTAGAATTAGGTTTAGGGGCTAATACATTTAATATAGTGGCGGTGACGTTGGGGCGGCAGATTAGGGGTTAATAAATATAGGTAGGTGTCGGCGATGTTAGGGACGGCAGATCAGGGGTTAATAAAATTTAACTAGTGTTTGCGAGGCGGGAGTGCGGCGGTTTAGGGATTAATATATTTATTTAAGTGGCGGCGATGTCCGGTCGGCAGATTAGGGGTTAAAAACTTTAAGTGTTTGCGATGTGTGTGGGGGGGGGGCTCGGTTTAAGGGTTAATAGGTAGTTTATGGGTGTTAGTGTACTTTTTAGCACTTTAGTTAAGAGTTTTATGTTACGGCGTTAGCCCATAAAAGATAGGATACGCAATTGACGTAAGTGGATTCGGGATATGTTCGAGTCGCGGAAAAAAAGTGAGCGGTACACCTGTACCTGCCAGACTCGTAATACCAGCGGCCGTTAAAAAGCAGCGTTGAGACCTCTCAATGCTGCTTTTTAAGGCTAACGCAAGACTCGTAATCTAGGCGAAAGTTAGTATTAACATAATGACCATTATTAAAATAAGTCCATGTAGAATTGATATTGATCTTATAAATAACGAGAATATAAGTCTTCATAAATAAGCATTCATGCAAATTAAAGGATATGTAATTGCAACAATGTAGTAAAAATGTATCCAACAAGGGGTCATGTAGCAAGAATTGGTAATGACATCCAGACTGTGAGTGGCTAAGGTGAGATTCATTTGGATTGGTCAAAAGATAATAATAGGAGGAGTCAGCTGGCCCATAAAGAGTCATCACCCTTTGAGAAAGCCAGTCAGTGGCAAAACATGTCAGGGGACAGGAGGGAATCTGTGTAGATTTTAATGTGCAATGAGTTGCTGGTGAATCTGCTTAACACAAACCAACATTGATAATAATATTCTAACTGGACACGCTGCGAATGTATGCGCGTGCCCACTGTTAACTTATAACTAGGTGTGTTGGAATGTGTAACATTTTATATCTCTAGATGTCCATGTTTGTAAGCAGAGGTGAATAAGCTAGTCTCTTGAGCAGTATTTCAATGAGAGCAGTTACACAGGGAGCCAGCGAATGCAGCATATAATATTCTAATGATTACATTTGTCTCTTCAATGGTAGCAGTGAATATAACCGAATGTATTTAAACAGTTGGCATTTAAAGAGCCTAATTTTGATATTGCAGACAAATAAGCTTAGCAAACAATACAATAATGTTATTACTTAACTCTGTTGTTCTGGGATATGAGATATTCTACCTCCATTTAGCAACATCATTTTTCTACTCGTTAATTCACATGTGTATTTCACTAACGAGCAGACTTGCTTAGAACTACCAGCTTTAACTCATTTGTGTTTTTAAGTGTGTATGTTTTACATTTTTTAATCATCTTAATAAAGGTTATATTTTAAACAGCGTATCTCTGTCACAATCTCATTGCTCTATACTTAATATAGCCTATAAGGAATGTGAGTTCTCCCTAAGTGTACATACCATCAGTCCAGGACTGATTAAATAAAGATATCTCTAAAATGAATTTAGCATCTTATTCTAGATAAAAGCATAACTCACTTGACTAAAGACTCATAAAGGTCAAGCCTACCATTAAAACAATGTAATTTATGCAAACTGATCCCCAATATACTTCTGGACCATTACTGGATTGAAGCAAACAACCCTTATAACACTACACTTTAAGTTCCTTGGGGGAGAGTTTCCCATTATAAAACTGTATGGCAATGAAACTGACATAGGGCTTCCCATTACACCTCTAGCCTGTGCGATTACTGATGTAAGATCTTTTATAAAAGCTAGTAGTAGTTTGTAAGCTTTTTGCATAAGTATATACCATAATACAATTCGATTAAAATCTCACTAGAAGTAGGTGTGTGTTGTTGTTTCCTTTGTCCTGGATATTAATGGAAAATAAATGAATATTTCATAAGTGTATATAGTCAGTTTGGTCTCTCAGGATATAAAACACAAATATGACGGACATAAGTGGGATGAAGGGGACAATCAGTATGTTTCTTACTATCAATTGTTGAAATAAATCAAATGCACTATATAACCAATAGCTCAGGCCTTACCTCTTGAGTGACTTCTAGATCCTCCCCACGCAGGGACAGCAAGGACTCCAGCTCATCTGTGCTACGGATTATGGGAGTTCGGCGGGGGTCCCTCTGGTTCCCCATGTCTCCTTCTATGTCTTCTGAGTCTAAGCCCCTTAAGCTGATGCTGCAATAGAGATGTGAACAAACTGATATACAAAGGCACAATCCCTGGGTTTCCATAGCAAGCCATACAGTAGGTTGTGTTGCCTTTTACTGCTCTAATACATTGCTCTGGTGTAGTATGGAGAAGAAATATTCACACACAAGCACTAGCCTGACATAATGAGCTCTGAAGTACTTATTTTATTTAACACAATAATATTTTTGCAGTAAAAAACAAAAGAATTGTTAAACACCTGCTGACAGCTGACACTCACAAACCTCTGAACATTTGCTTTCTCTCTGACATTCTCAGAACAAGTCAAACCACTAGCTTCCTCTCTCAAGTAAACTTTAATTACAAAACTACAACTAAGCCCCAAACTAAACCCCTCCCCATCTAGAGACTACAGTTTAGGATTCCAAATGTACTGGATTTTCTTAGAAAGAGTGATCCCTTCAGGAAAGACCTACTGGCCAGTAATCTGTGTGGGTATATCTGTAGCTGACACCGATATACCCCAGCGAGTGAGTCTGCAAGTTACATCCATCTCGCCTGCTTCCTGCAACACGACTGTTTGCAGAAGTAGGTGAAACAGACCAAACAGATCACTGGGTGCATAATGTGTGCGCGCGTGGGGGCAGGGGGAGTCACGTCCGTTCATTATTATGTTTCTGCATTATATAGCTTTGTTATTGTCACTTAAAGGGATATGAAAACCAAAACATTTCTTTTGTGATTCAGACAGAGTATACCATTTTAAGAAAAAGTTTCCAATTTACTTCTATTATCAAATTTGCTTCTTTCCCATGATATTGTGTGTTAAAGAGATACCTAGGTAGGCAACTGGAGCACTACATGGCAAAATATAGTGCTGCCATCTAGTGCTCTTGCAACTGGATAACGTTCTTGCAAAACTGCTGCCATGTAGTGCTTCAGAAATGGGCTGGCTCCTAAGCATACGTCTCTGCCTTTCAACAAAAAATAACAAAAGAGCAAATAAAATGTGATAATAGAAGTAAATTAGAAAGTTGTTTAAAATCACATCTCTATCTGAATCATGGAAGAAAAATTTTAAGTTTCATATCTCTTTAATGTGCTAGAATATTATTCAGTTTGTTATTTCCATCCTTGCTATTATATTTATCAGAGATAGAACTCTCAGCATGTTATTATTACATTTCTATATGTTATTATATGCCGGCATACATTATATACCCATTATCTTATAGCTATGGTGCAATTATATTGCTGTGTTATAACAACCCTAGGTTGCATTTTTCTAGATGGTATAATATCTATATGTGAATATATGACTTTATGTTCTATTCTTGCTACTATACCCATATGTTGTTTTTGGTATTTGCATGTTGTTATAGTTCTGCAACTTACTATACACCTGTATGTCATTATATTACTGCATCACATTAGAAAAATACACCAGCCTCCAATCTCCACAAACAGAGCTTTATTAGTTAGAGAAGGATCTAAACAACACAAGCATAGGACAACATTGCAGGCCATAACATGACCGGGCCGTGTTATGGCTGAAACATTGTCCTATACTTGTATTATTTGGACCATTCTGCAACACTAATAGAGGTCCAGTTTTATGAAGAGAGATTGGAGGCTGGTGAATTCTTCTATTGTGTTATTGAGAGGTACAAATTCCTCTCTTAGTTATTTTATTTATTTTTATAATGGCTATTTATCATATTAATGTATATAATTTTAACAGTTTCCCTACATGTTATAAAGAGACACAAGGAAATGAGCCATACAAACCATCTTGAGTATGTCAATATTATCCTCTTTGCTGTGGCCAATTAGGGACAGATATAAACAACATTCTGCACTGATCAGCCAATCACTGTGCACCATGTAGCAGGATTTTTAAATGCATTGAATGAATTTTAGCATCTCTGGGCAAGTGCAAAAACTACAATTTTCAGATTTAAATGACAGAAATAGCAGACAAAATAACATAATTCATGTAAGAACTTACCTGATAAATTAATTTCTTTCATATTGGCAAGAGTCCATGAGCTAGTGACGTATGGGATATACAATCCTACCAGGAGGGGCAAAGTTTCCCAAACCTCAAAATGCCTATAAATACACCCCTCACCACACCCACAATTCAGTTTAACGAATAGCCAAGTAGTGGGGTGATAAAGAAAGGAGTAAAAAGCATCAACAAAGGAATTTGGAAATAATTGTGCTTTATACAAAAAAATCATAACCACCATAAAAAAGGGTGGGTCTCATGGACTCGTGCCAATATGAAAGAAATTAATTTATCAGGTAAGTTCTTACATAAATTATGTTTTCTTTCATGTAATTGTCAAGAGTCCATGAGCTAGTGACGTATGGGATAGCAATACCCAAGATGTGGAACTCCACGCAAGAGTCACTAGAGAGGGAGGGATAAAATAAAAACAGCCATTTTTCGCTGAAAAAAAAATTAATACACAACCCAAAATATAAGTTTATTCTCAAAAAGAAAAAGAAAAACTTAAAACATAAGCAGAAGAATCAAACTGAAACAGCTGCCTGAAGAACTTTTCTACCAAAAACTGCTTCAGAAGAAGCAAATACATCAAAACGGTAGAATTTATTAAATGTATGCAAAGAAGACCAAGCTGCTGCTTTGCAAATCTGATCAACTGAAGCTTCATTCTTAAAAGCCCACGAAGTGGAAACTGATCTAGTAGAATGAGCTGTAATTCTCTGAGGCTGGGCTTGACCCGACTCCAAATAAGCTTGATGAATCAAAAGCTTTAACCACGAAGCCAAGGAAACAGCAGAAGCCTTCTGACCTTTCCTAAAACCACAAAATATAACAAATAGACTAGAAGTCTTCCTGAAATCTTTAGTAGCTTCAACATAATATTTCAAAGCTCTTACCACATCCAAAGAATGTAAGGATCTCTCCAAAGAATTCTTAGGATTAGGACACAAGGAAGGGACAACAATTTCTCTATTAATGTTGCTAGAATTCACAACCTTGGGTAAGAATTTAAATGAAGTCCGCAAAACCGCCTTATCCTGATGTAAAATCAGAAAAGGAGATTCACAAGAAAGAGCAGATAATTCAGAAACTCTTCTAGCAGAAGAGCTGACCAAAAGGAACAACACTTTCCAAGAAAGTAGTTTAATGTCCAAAGAATGCATAGGCTCAAAAGGAGGAGCCTGTAATGTCTTAAAAACCAAATTAAGACTCCAAGGAGGAGAGATTGATTTAATGACAGGCTTGATACGAACCAAAGCCTGTACAAAACAGTGAATATCAGGAAGCTTAGCAATCTTTCTGTGAAATAAAACAGAAAAAGCAGACTTGCAGACAAACCCTTATCCAAACCATCCTGAAGAAACTGTAAAATTCTAGGAATTCTGAAAGAATGCCAAGAGAATTTATGAGAAGAACACCATGAAATATAAGTCTTCCAAACTCGATAATAAATCTTTCTAGAAACAGATTTACGAGCCTGTAACATAGTATTAATCACTGAGTCAGAGAAACCTCTATGACTAAGCACTAGGCATTCAATTTCCATACCTTCAAATTGAATGATTTGAGATCCTGATGGAAAAACGGACCTTGAGACAGAAGGTCCGGCCATAATAGAAGTGGCCAAGGTTGGCAACTGGACATCCGAACAAGATCTGCATACCAAAACCTGTGAGGCCATGCTGGAGCCACCAGCAACACAAACAAATGTTCCATGATGATTTTGGAGATCACTCTTGGAAGAACTAGAGGCGGGAAAAGATAAGCAGGTTGATAACACCAAGGAAGTGTCAACGCATCCACTGCTTCCGTCTGAGGATCCCTGGACCTGGATAGGTACCTGGGAAGTTTCTTGTTTAGATGAGAGGTCATCAGATCTATTTCTGGAAGACCCCACATCTGAACAACCTGAGAAAACACATCTAGATGGAGGGACCACTCCCCCGGATGTAAAGTCTGACGGCTGAGATAATCCGCTTCCCAACTGTCTATACCTGGGATATGAACCGCAGAAATTAGACAGGAGCCAGATTTCGCCCAAGCAAGTATCCGGGATACTTCCTTCATAGCTTGGGGACTGTGAGTCCCACCCTAATGATTGACATATGCCACAGTTGTGATATTGTCTGTCTGAAAACAAATGAACGGTTCTCTCTTCAACAGAGGCAAATCTGAAGATCCCTGAAAATCGCACAGAGTTTCAAAATATTGATTGGTAATCTCGCCTCTTGAGATTTCCAAACCCCTTGTGCTGTCAGAGATCCCCAAACAGCTCCCCAACCTGAAAGACTCACATCTGTTGTAATCACAGTCCAGGTTGGACGAACAAAAGAGGCCCCTAGAACTATACGATGGTGATTTAACCACCAAGTCAGAGATAGTCGAACATTGGGATTTAAGGATATTAATTGTGATATCCTTGTATAATCCCTGCACCATTGATTCAGCATACAAAGCTGGAGAGGTCTCATATGAAAACGAGCAAAGGGGATCACGTCCGATGCTGCAGTCATGAGACCTAAAACTTCCATGCACATAGCTACTGAAGGGAATGACTGAGACTGAAGGTTCCGACAGGCTGAAACCAATTTTAAACGTCTCTTGTCTGTTAGAGACAGAGTCATGGACACTGAATCTATCTGGAACTCTATAAAGGTGACCCGTCTGAGGAATCAAAGAACTTTTTGGTAAATTGATCCTCTAACCATGTTTTCGAAGAAACAACACTAGTTGATTCGTGTGAGATTCTGCAGAATGTAAAGACTGAGCTAGTACCAAGATATCGTCCAAATAAGGAAACACCGCAATACCCCGCTCTCTGATTACAGAGAGTAGGGCACCGAGAACCTTTGAAAAGATTCTTGGAGCTGTCGCCAGGCCAAAAGGAAGAGCGACAAATTGGTAATGCTTGTCTAGAAAAGAGAATCTCAGAAACTGATAATGATCTGGATGAATCGTAATATGAAGGTATGCATCCTGTAAGTCTATTGTGGACATATAATGCCCGTGCTGAACAAAAGGCAGAATAGTCCTTATAGTCACCATTTTGAAAGTTGGTACACTTACATAATGATTCAAAATTTTTAGATCCAGAACTGGTCTGAAAGAATTTTCATTCTTTGGGACAATGAATAGATTTTAATAAAACCCCAGACACTATTCCTGAAACGGAACCGGCATGATTACCCCTGAAAACTCCAGGTCTGAAACACACTTCAGGAAAGCCTGAGCCTTTACTGGATTTGCTGGGATGCGTGAGAGAAAAAATCTTCTCACAGGAGGTCTTACTCTGAATCTTATTCGGTACCCCTAAGAGACAATACTCAGAATCCATTGATTTTGGACAGAATTTGTCCAAACATCCTTAAAAAATCTTAATCTGCCCCCTACCAGCTGAGCTGGAATGAGGGCCGCACCTTCATGCGGACTTGGGGGCTGGCTTTGGTTTCTTAAATGGCTTGGATTTATTCTGATTCGAAGAAGGTTTCCAACTGGAAACAGATTCCTTGGGGGAAGGATTAGGTTTCTGTTTCTTAATTTGTTGAAAGGAACGAAAACGGTTAGAAGCTTTAGATTTACTCTTAGGTCTTTTATCCTGAGGCAAAAAAACTCCCTTCCCCCCAGTGACAGTTGAAATAATCGAATCCAACTGAGAACGAAATAACTTATTACCTTGGAGAAGAAAGAGATAGAAATCTAGACTTAGAAGTCATGTCAGCATTCCAAGATATAGGCCACAAAGCTCTTCTAGCTAAAATAGCTAAAGACATAGATTAAACATCAATTTTGATATCAAAAATGGCATCACAAATAAAATGATTAGAATGTTGAAGCAAGCGAACAATGCTAGACAAATCAGAATCCAATTCTTGTTGCGCTAAATTTTCCAACCAAAAAGTTAATGCAGCTGCAACATCAGCCAAAGAAATTGCAGGTCTGAGAAGATGACCAGAATATAAATAGGCTTTCCTTAGATAAGATTCAAGTTTCTTATCTAAAGGATCTTTAAAAGAAGTACTATCTTCCATAGGAATAGTAGTACGTTTAGCAAGAGTAGAGATAGCCCCATCAACCTTGGGGATCTTTTCCCAAATCTCCAATGTAACTGCTGGCAAAGAATACAGTTTTTTAAACCTTGAAGAAGGAATAAAAGAAGTAACAGGCCTATTCTATTCCTTAGAAATCATATCAGAAATACCATCAGAAACTGGAAAAACCTCTGGAGTAACCACAGGAGATTTATAAACAGAATTTAAACGTTTACTAGTTTTAGTATCAAGAGTACTAGTTTCCTCAATATCAATGTAATCAACACTTCCTTTAATAAAGAACGAATATACTCCATTTTAAATAAGTAGATTTGTCAGTGTCAATATCTGAGGAAGGATCTTCTGAAACAGATAGATCCTCATCAGAGGAGGATAATTCAGTATGTTGTTGGTCATTTGAAATTTCATCAACTTTATGAGAAGTTTTAAAAGACCTTTTACGTTTATTAGAAGGCCGAATGGCAGACAAAGCCTTCTGAATAGAATCAGCAATAAAATCTTTTACATTTACAGGTATATATTGTACATTAGATGTTGAAGGAACATCAACAGGCAATGTACTATTACTGATAACACATTCTCTGCATGTAAAAGTTTATCATGACAAATATTACAAACCACAGCTGGAGATATAATCTCCACAAGTTTACAACAAATGCACTTAGTTTTGGTAGAACTGTAATCAGGCAGCAGGGTTCCAACAGTGATTTCTGAGACAGGATCAGATTGATACATCTTGTAAAATGTAAAAGAAAAAACAACATATAAAGCAAAATTATCAATTTCCTTATATGGCAGATTCAGGAATGGAAAAAATGTAAACTGCGCCCTCACAAGCCTAATTTTGCCAGCGACATTGAAAGAAAAAAGCAGTCAATTTGAAAAAAAGACTAAACCCCAGGAAAGAAATTTTTTTTCCTAAATATGAAACTGACAGTCTGCAAAAGGAAATATACATAAACCTGACTCAAGGCAAATATAAGTACAATACATATACTGTATTTAGAACTTTATATTAATGCATAAAGTGCCAAACCATAGCTGAGGGTGTCTTAAGAAATAAAAACATACTTACCGAAAGACACCCATCCACATATAGGAGATAGCCAAACCAGTACTGAAACGGTTATCAGTAGAGGTAATGGAATATGGAGTATATCGTCGATCTGAAAAGGGAGGTAGGAGATGAATCTCTACGACCGATAACAGAGAACCTATGAAACAGATCTCCTGTGAGGAAAACCATTGAATTCAATAGGTGATGCTCCCTTCACATCCCTCTGACATTCACTGTTCTCTGGGAGGAACCGGGCTTCAAAAAGCTGAGAAGCGCATATCAACGTAGAAATCTTAGCACAAACTTACTTTACCACCTCCATAGGAGGCAAAGTTTGTAAAACTGATTGTGGGTGTGGTGAGGGGTGTATTTATAGGCAATTTGAGGTTTGGGAAATTTTGCACCTCCTGGTAGGATTGTATATCCCATACGTCACTAGCTCATGGACTCTTGCCAATTACATGAAAGAAAAAACAGAATTTATGTTTACCTGATAAATTACTTTCTCCAACGGTGTGTCCGGTCCACGGCGTCATCCTTACTTGTGGGATATTCTCTTCCCCAACAGGAAATGGCAAAGAGCCCAGCAAAGCTGGTCACATGATCCCTCCTAGGCTCCGCCTTCCCCAGTCATTCGACCGACGTAAAGGAGGAATATTTGCATAGGAGAAACCATATGATACCGTGGTGACTGTAGTTAAAGAAAATAAATTATCAGACCTGATTAAAAAACCAGGGCGGGCCGTGGACCGGACACACCGTTGGAGAAAGTAATTTATCAGGTAAACATAAATTCTGTTTTCTCCAACATAGGTGTGTCCGGTCCACGGCGTCATCCTTACTTGTGGGAACCAATACCAAAGCTTTAGGACACGGATGAAGGGAGGGAGCAAATCAGGTCACCTAGATGGAAGGCACCACGGCTTGCAAAACCTTTCTCCCAAAAATAGCCTCAGAAGAAGCAAAAGTATCAAACTTGTAAAATTTAGTAAAAGTGTGCAGTGAAGACCAAGTCGCTGCCTTACATATCTGATCAACAGAAGCCTCGTTCTTGAAGGCCCATGTGGAAGCCACAGCCCTAGTGGAATGAGCTGTGATTCTTTCAGGAGGCTGCCGTCCGGCAGTCTCATAAGCCAATCTGATGATGCTTTTAATCCAAAAAGAGAGAGAGGTAGAAGTTGCTTTTTGACCTCTCCTTTTACCAGAATAAACAACAAACAAGGAAGATGTTTGTCTAAAATCCTTTGTAGCATCTAAATAGAATTTTAGAGCACGAACAACATCCAAATTGTGCAACAAACGTTCCTTCTTTGAAACTGGATTCGGACACAAAGAAGGCACGACTATCTCCTGGTTAATGTTTTTGTTAGAAACAACTTTCGGAAGAAAACCAGGTTTAGTACGTAAAACCACCTTATCTGCATGGAACACCAGATAAGGAGGAGAACACTGCAGAGCAGATAATTCTGAAACTCTTCTAGCAGAAGAAATTGCAACCAAAAACAAAACTTTCCAAGATAATAACTTAATATCAACGGAATGTAAGGGTTCAAACGGAACCCCCTGAAGAACTGAAAGAACTAAATTGAGACTCCAAGGAGGAGTCAAAGGTTTGTAAACAGGCTTGATTCTAACCAGAGCCTGAACAAAGGCTTGAACATCTGGCACAGCTGCCAGCTTTTTGTGAAGTAACACAGACAAGGCAGAAATCTGTCCCTTCAAGGAACTAGCAGATAATCCTTTCTCCAAACCTTCTTGAAGAAAGGATAGAATCTTAGGAATTTTTACCTTGTCCCAAGGGAAACCTTTAGATTCACACCAACAGATATATTTTTTCCATATTTTGTGGTAAATTTTTCTAGTTACAGGCTTTCTGGCCTGAACAAGAGTATCAATGACAGAATCTGAGAACCCTCGCTTTGATAAGATCAAGCGTTCAATCTCCAAGCAGTCAGTTGGAGTGAGACCAGATTCGGATGTTCGAACGGACCTTGAACAAGAAGGTCTCGTCTCAAAGGTAGCTTCCATGGTGGAGCCGATGACATATTCACCAGGTCTGCATACCAAGTCCTGCGTGGCCACGCAGGAGCTTTCAAGATCACCGATGCTCTCTCCTGATTGATCCTGGCTACCAGCCTGGGGATGAGAGGAAACGGCGGGAATACATAAGCTAGTTTGAAGGTCCAAGGTGCTACTAGTGCATCTACTAGAGTCGCCTTGGGATCCCTGGATCTGGACCCGTAGCAAGGAACCTTGAAGTTCTGACGAGAGGCCATCAGATCCATGTCTGGAATGCCCCACAATTGAGTAATTTGGGCAAAGATTTCCGGATGGAGTTCCCACTCCCCCGGATGAAATGTCTGACGACTCAGAAAATCCGCTTCCCAATTTTCCACTCCTGGGATGTGGATTGCAGACAAGTGGCAGGAGTGAGTCTCCGCCCATTGAATGATTTTGGTCACTTCTTCCATCGCCAGGGAACTCCTTGTTCCCCCCTGATGGTTGATGTACGCAACAGTCGTCATGTTGTCTGATTGAAACCGTATGAACTTGGCCTTTGCTAGCTGAGGCCAAGCCTTGAGAGCATTGAGTATCGCTCTCAGTTCCAGAATATTTATCGGTAGAAGAGATTCTTCCCGAGACCAAAGACCCTGAGCTTTCAGGGGTCCCCAGACCGCGCCCCAGCCCACCAGACTGGCGTCGGTCGTGACAATGACCCACTCTGGTCTGCGGAAGCTCATCCCCTGTGACAGGTTGTCCAGGGACAGCCACCAACGGAGTGAATCTCTGGTCCTCTGATTTACTTGTATCGTCGGAGACAAGTCTGTATAGTCCCCATTCCACTGACTGAGCATGCACAGTTGTAATGGTCTTAGATGAATGCGCGCAAAAGGAACTATGTCCATTGCCGCTACCATCAAACCTATTACTTCCATGCACTGCGCTATGGAAGGAAGAGGAACAGAATGAAGTATTTGACAAGAGTTTAGAAGTTTTGATTTTCTGGCCTCTGTCAGAAAAATCCTCATTTCTAAGGAGTCTATTATTGTTCCCAAGAAGGGAACCCTTGTTGACGGAGATAGAGAACTTTTTTCTACGTTCACTTTCCACCCGTGAGATCTGAGAAAGGCCAGGACAATGTCCGTGTGAGCCTTTGCTTGAGGAAGGGACGACGCTTGAATCAGAATGTCGTCCAAGTAAGGTACTACTGCAATGCCCCTTGGTCTTAGCACCGCTAGAAGGGACCCTAGTACCTTTGTGAAAATCCTTGGAGCAGTGGCTAATCCGAACGGAAGTGCCACAAACTGGTAATGCTTGTCCAGGAATGCGAACCTTAGGAACCGATGATGTTCCTTGTGGATAGGAATATGTAGATACGCATCCTTTAAATCCACCGTGGTCATGAATTGACCTTCCTGGATGGAAGGAAGAAT
This sequence comes from Bombina bombina, assembly GCF_027579735.1. Classification (NCBI taxonomy): domain Eukaryota; kingdom Metazoa; phylum Chordata; class Amphibia; order Anura; family Bombinatoridae; genus Bombina; species Bombina bombina. The sequence continues at coordinate 1,387,914,838 of NC_069499.1, forward strand.
TGTTCGAATGGTTTCCATTTTGAACGATGGAACCTTGAGAAACTTGTTTAGGATCTTGAGATCCAAGATTGGTCTGAATGTTCCCTCTTTTTTGGGAACTACGAACAGATTGGAGTAGAACCCCATCCCTTGTTCTCCTAATGGAACAGGATGAATCACTCCCATTTTTAACAGGTCTTCTACACAATGTAAGAATGCCTGTTTTTTTATGTGGTCTGAAGACAATTGAGACCTGTGGAACCTCCCCCTTGGGGGAAGCCCCTTGAATTCCAGAAGATAACCTTGGGAGACTATTTCTAGTGCCCAAGGATCCAGAACATCTCTTGCCCAAGCCTGAGCGAAGAGAGAGAGTCTGCCCCCCACCAGATCCGGTCCCGGATCGGGGGCCAACATCTCATGCTGTCTTGGTAGCAGTGGCAGGTTTCTTGGCCTGCTTTCCTTTGTTCCAGCCTTGCATTGGTCTCCAGGCTGGCTTGGCTTGAGAAGTATTACCCTCTTGCTTAGAGGACGTAGCACTTGGGGCTGGTCCGTTTCTGCGAAAGGGACGAAAATTAGGTTTATTTTTGGCCTTGAAAGACCTATCCTGAGGAAGGGCGTGGCCCTTGCCCCCAGTGATATCAGAGATAATCTCTTTCAAGTCAGGGCCAAACAGCGTTTTCCCCTTGAAAGGAATGTTAAGCAATTTGTTCTTGGAAGACGCATCCGCTGACCAAGATTTTAACCAAAGCGCTCTGCGCGCCACAATAGCAAAACCAGAATTTTTCGCCGCTAACCTAGCCAATTGCAAAGTGGCGTCTAGGGTGAAAGAATTAGCCAATTTGAGAGCACGAATTCTGTCCATAATCTCCTCATAAGAAGAAGAATTATTATTGAGCGCCTTTTCTAGCTCATCGAACCAGAAACACGCGGCTGTAGTGACAGGAACAATGCATGAAATTGGTTGTAGAAGGTAACCTTGCTGAACAAACATCTTTTTAAGCAAACCTTCTAATTTTTTATCCATAGGATCTTTGAAAGCACAACTATCTTCTATGGGTATAGTGGTGCGTTTGTTTAGAGTAGAAACCGCCCCCTCGACCTTGGGGACTGTCTGCCATAAGTCCTTTCTGGGGTCGATCATAGGAAACAATTTTTTAAATATGGGGGGAGGGACGAAAGGTATACTGGGCCTTTCCCATTCTTTATTTACAATGTCCGCCACCCGCTTGGGTATAGGAAAAGCTTCGGGGGGCCCCGGGACCTCTAGGAACTTGTCCATTTTACATAGTTTCTCTGGAATGACCAAATTCTCACAATCATCCAGAGTGGATAACACCTCCTTAAGCAGAGCGCGGAGATGTTCCAATTTAAATTTAAATGTAATCACATCAGGTTCAGCTTGTTGAGAAATTTTCCCTGAATCTGAAATTTCTCCCTCAGACAAAACCTCCCTGGCCCCCTCAGACTGGTGTAGGGGCCCTTCAGAACCAATATCATCAGCGTCCTCATGCTCTTCAGTATTTTCTAAAACAGAGCAGTCGCGCTTTCGCTGATAAGTGGGCATTTTGGCTAAAATGTTTTTGATAGAATTATCCATTACAGCCGTTAATTGTTGCATAGTAAGGAGTATTGGCGCGCTAGATGTACTAGGGGCCTCCTGTGTGGGCAAGACTGGTGTAGACGAAGGAGGGGATGATGCAGTACCATGCTTACTCCCCTCACTTGAGGAATCATCTTGGGCATCATTTTCTCTAAATTTTGTGTCACATAAATCACATCTATTTAAATGAGAAGGAACCTTGGCTTCCCCACATTCAGAAAACAGTCTATCTGGTAGTTCAGACATGTTAAACAGGCAAAAACTTGATAACAAAGTACAAAAAACGTTTTAAAATAAACCGTTACTGTCACTTTAAATTTTAAACTGAACACACTTTATTACTGCAATTGCGAAAAAGTATGAAGGAATTGTTCAAAATTCACCAAAATTTCACCACAGTGTCTTAAAGCCTTAAAAGTATTGCACACCAAATTTGGAAGCTTTAACCCTTAAAATAACGGAACCGGAGCCGTTTTTATATTTAACCCCTTTACAGTCCCTGGTATCTGCTTTGCTGAGACCCAACCAAGCCCAAAGGGGAATACGATACCAAATGACGCCTTCAGAAAGTCTTTTCTATGTATCAGAGCTCCTCACACATGCATCTGCATGTCATGCTTCCCAAAAACAAGTGCGCAATACAGGCGCGAAAATGAGACTCTGCCTATGATTAGGGAAAGCCCCTAGAGAATAAGGTGTCCAATACAGTGCCTGCCGGTTATTTTACAAAATTCCCAAGATTAAAATAATTCCTCAAGGCTATGGAGTATAAAATATGTTTATATATAAATCGATTTAGCCCAGAAAATGTCTACAGTCTTAAAAAGCCCTTGTGAAGCCCTTTTTTTCTTTCTGTAATAAAAATGGCTTACCGGATCCCATAGGGAAAATGACAGCTTCCAGCATTACATCGTCTTGTTAGAATGTGTCATACCTCAAGCAGCAAAAGTCTGCTCACTGTTCCCCCAACTGAAGTTAATTCCTCTCAACAGTCCTGTGTGGAAACAGCCATCGATTTTAGTAACGGTTGCTAAAATCATTTTCCTCTTACAAACAGAAATCTTCATCTCTTTTCTGTTTCAGAGTAAATAGTACATACCAGCACTATTTTAAAATAACAAACTCTTGATTGAATAATAAAAACTACAGTTAAACACTAAAAAACTCTAAGCCATCTCCGTGGAGATGTTGCCTGTACAACGGCAAAGAGAATGACTGGGGAAGGCGGAGCCTAGGAGGGATCATGTGACCAGCTTTGCTGGGCTCTTTGCCATTTCCTGTTGGGGAAGAGAATATCCCACAAGTAAGGATGACGCCGTGGACCGGACACACCTATGTTGGAGAAATAATAATAGTGCACTGCAATATTTTCACTACACACAATTCAAAGAGAAAATATTTTTGAGTCCTTTTAAAGTCAGCATGACATTTCTATGTTATAAATTATTATATTGATGCATACTATAATGTCTTTTTATGTGTCAAATCTGTATATTGCCATAGTTCTGCATGGTAGCATGGTATTAGATCTCTGTGTTTACATGGTATTTAAGTATATTACAATTCCTCTTATCTCACTGTTGGTTAATATATTTGCTATAATACATCTCTGAATGTTATATATTCTTAAAAATATGTTCACATTCCTTTTAATTATAATATACTTGCATGCTATCCTTTACATAACATATATGTATTTATGCCTGCATGTTATTATTATACATATTTTAATATTTAGGTATTTGTACCTTAATTGTTCATATTCGGCCTCTGCTTCTTGAAGCCTCTTCCCTGGTTCCCAGCTGTGCCGGCGGAATGAATCCAGAGATAGAATAGAGGATCTGAGCCGACAGGACCTCCTCAGAGGAACCCCAAAAAATCTGTCCTGTTCCTCTTCTAGTTCATCTGCCTCACTAGGAAGCCGCTGCTCCACTGCCGACAAGCAACGCTGCTTCTGTGTCCGCTCCATAAAATGATGAGCATCATCGCCTGTCTCAAATACCTCTGAAATACTCATTCCTGTTCCTCCCACTTCCCACGAGGGCATCTATAAAGCAGAGCATACAGAGAGAAGAACATATTTCATATAAAACTAAATTTAAGTACTTAACACAGTAGTGATAATGATTTTTTGGGGGGATATAAGGGCTATGAATATTAGTAGCATGAAAGGAACAGAATACTAGACAACATACAGGTATGGTCTGAAAGAACTAGATGATCAGATTGGGATATACTGGAAGGTATCAGTACAATAACTGGGTATGACCTGGATGAACAGGACAGGGAAAGGGCAGGTCCTATATGGAGAGAGAAGTTGCTGTTATCTTTTGGTAAAGATTGATCCACATATGATCTCACTCTCTCCTAATCATATCTAAGTCTAATTTGGGTAACAAGTCTCTTATCTTGTACAGTGTATTGTATCTGTCCTAGGTAGACCAGGTGGATGATCTAGAGTGCAGGTACGTCCCAAATATGGGTTGAGTGATAATGTTTAAGCAAAGGTAATAAGCATTCTTGATTCAAAATAATTCATTCATTTTGGAGCTGTGTTCACTATTGAGTTAACAAGTACTTTATCATTTTTAAGGCTGAGTACAGAAGAGTTCTCAGTAACCTTATAGAGCAGAGGTTTTTCAACAAGTTTTCACTCTCAATATAACACATCAGTTTATGGATGTCTGAGTAGACAGCATCTGCCATAGTCCAGGTGTGGTTCTAGTCATGAAAGCTCAGCCCATATATTTGAATGTGGTGTACTCCATTATCGGAGTATTTGCTGAGTACAACTTATATAGACTGCAAGGCCACCACATTTTCAAGGAATGTGTGAAGTTCACATTCCTAAATACTTTCTCTCCTCCCTATACCTCATCCCAAAAACAGTCAAAAAACTACAAATCTGTATTTCATTTTATGTCACTCTTGCTCATACTAGCTGCTGGCGATATCTTCCCTAATCCTGGTCCCCTATAACTTCCTATCCTCGCACACCCATGTGTGTCTTTCCATAGACCTAGCAAACAAAACTCTGGTAACCTTACTCAAATTCGTCTTGTAGCTAAAAGCCAACACCCCTTTCTCTTGTGCACTCTGGAACTCTCTGTTTTTCTATAACTGTCGATAATACCCCAACCCCACATGCACGATGTCTTGGGGTCACAATTGACTCAGATCTTTCTTTTACTCTTCACATTGAGTCTTTGGCCAATTCCTGCCGCTTCCTTGCACGTCACTCTTTATCTGCTGCACCTCTCTGCCAATCCCTTCACTGACTCCCTATAGCCTTCGAAATTAAACAAAAATTTGTGACTCTGACAAACAAGGTCCCCAATTGCACTGCTCCCCCCTTATTTCTCAGACCTTGTCTCCAGATACTCTCCCTCCCATCCCTTTCGCTCTACTCACAACCTCCTCCTCTCCTATTACCTCCTCACATTCCCGTCTACAGGACTTCTCCAGACTGGCTCCTGTAGAATTATCTGCCTTGTTCCACAAAACTCACCCCTAGTTTTGAAAGTTTCAAGCACTCCATAAAGACTCTACTGTTCAGGGATGCATACAACATATACTAACCTTTTCTAGCTTCAGTTCCTCTCCTCCTTTGTTATCCCCTTGAACCCCCTTAGCATGTAAGCCTAAGAGCTCAGTTGTTTGTAGATCACCTTCATGAAAGCTGACTACAACAGTGCAACTCTCGGCAGGGCCCTCTACCCACTTGATCCCTATAAATGTTAACTTGCATATCATGCCTATGTCTATAGTGCTATGGAATCTGTTGGTGCTTTACAAATACCTGATAATAATAAAAAAAATATGCAGGGAAGATCTAGGATCTTATAAAGTCAGAAGGATATCACCTGCATACATAGCTTTGTGTTCTAATTTGCCTACCTCGATCCCGGAAATCAAGCTATTGTCTCATATTTGTTGTGCTAGAACCTCCATTGATAATGCAAATAAAAGAGGTGACAGGTGAAATCCCTGTCGCGTTCCATTTTGTATTTAAAAGGAGTTTGATAAGATGCCATTTACTTTTACTTGAGCTGGCGGGTGATTGTAAAAAGAAAACACATTACTAATAAACTTTGGGCCAAATCTCATGTGTGAAAGTTTAGCTTTAAGAAAATCCCAGTACACCCTGTCAAAAGCTTTTTTCAGAGTCTGTGGAAATGAAAAGCATAGGTATTTAATGAAAACTTGCATAAAAGAAGAGTTGAATATATCAGTTGGGGAAGCAATTTATTAAGTCGTTTAGCCAAGATTTTAGCAAAAATATTTAAGACTATATTTCACAGGGAGATAGTCTTGATGTTTTCCGGTCTATTTGGGGCTTTTCCGGGCTTCAGTAGTACTGTGATGTGTCCAGATAGCATAGATCGAGAGAAGCCTCTAAACTCTTTTGGGATGTTAAACAAGTTTGTTAAATGTGGTGCTAAAATATAAGTGTAAAGTTTATAATATTTGGCACTAAGACCATTCAGTATAGGACTCCCCCCCCCCCCCCCCCCGTTAAATGGCAGGGATTGCGGAAATAACCTCTTCCACTGAAAAACAAAATGTATGCTTACCAGATAAATTCCTTTCCTTCCAGGCAGGGAGAGTCTACAACTTCATTCATAACTGTTGGGAATATCAACACCTGACCACCAGTAGGAGGCAAAGACACCCCAAGCAAAGGCTATAAATACCCCTCCCACTTCCCTATCCCCCCAGTCATTCAGCCGAGGGAACGAGGAAAAGCAGGAGAAGTATTAGGGTGTAGCGGTGCCAGAAGAAAAAATTCAATAAGGAAGCCGCCAAAAAAACTAATATGCGCGGGGTCGTGTACTCTCCCTGCCAGGAAGGAAAATAATTTATCTGTTAAGCATACATTTTATTTTCCTTCCCAAGGTAAGGAGAGTCCACGACTTCATTCATAACTGTTGGGAGCCAATAGCCAAGCTCCAGAGGACACTGATGAATAAACGGGAGAGACAAAAGAAAAGGAGGCTGACCCTAAACTGGGGGCACCACAGCCTGCAACACCTTTCTCCCAAAAGCCGCTTCAGCCAAAGCAAAAACATCAAATTTGTAGAATTTTTAAAAAGTATGTAAGGAGGACAATGTAGCCGCCTTACAAATCTGATCCATACAGGCTTTGTTCTTAAAAGCCCAGAAGGAAGCAACAGCCCTAGTAGAATGAGCCGTAATCCTATCAGGAGGCTGCTGTCTCATAAGCTAAGTGGAAGACATTCCTCAAATAAAAGGAAAATGAAGTAGCAGTAGCCTTCTGGCCCTTGTGCTTGCCAGAGTAAAGAATAAATAAGGATGAGGACTACCTGAAGTCCTTATGTAGCTTGAAGGTCGAATTTTAAAGCATGAACCACATCCCAATTATGAAGTAACCGTTCCTTAGGGAAGGAAAGTTTAGGGCAAAAAGACAGAACAACTATTTCCAGATTAATGTTACGATCTGAGACTACCTTGGGTAGAAAATTTAGCATTGTACGTAAAACCGCCTTATCAGCATGAAACACAAGATAAGGGGGGTCACATTGAAGAGCAGAAATTTCAGAAACTCTGTGTGCAGAAGCAATGGCTAACAAAAACAGAAACTTCCAAGATAAAAGCTTGAGGTCAACAGAATCTTGGCTAAAACTAGACCTTCAGGAACCACGCAGTAAAGCGTAGAGAGTCTAGGTTCTGATGAAGAAAAGGACCCTGCATTAGAAGATCCTTCCGGTAAGGTAACCTCCAGGTAGGGGAGGAGGACATCCTTACTAGATCATGAAGGAGCTATTAGGATCACTCTGGCCCTCTGCTGTTTGATGCAAGCTACTACACGAGGCAGAAGAGCCAATGGAGGAAAAAGATATATGAGTCTAAACCTCCAGGGAACTGCTAACATGTCTACTAACTCTGCTTGAGGATCTTTCAATCTCAACCTGTACCTGGGTAGTTTGGCATTGAGACGAGATGCCATGAGAGCTATCTCCGGGCACCCCCATCTGAGGGTTATCTCTGAAAACACCTCGGGGTGGAGGGACCACTCTCCCGGGTGAAAGGATTCTATGCTGAGAAAATCGTCTTCCCAATTCTACACCCCAGAATGTGGATCGCTGAGAGACAACAGTTGTGGGTCTCTGCCCACTGAAGGATATGGGACACCTCGTTCATTGCTAATGAAGTTCTTGGGCCTCCCTGATGGCTGATGTACGCAACCAAGGTAACATTGATTGAAATCTGATATGCTGGGCGGAACTGAGCTGGGGCCAAGCCCTCAGAGCATTGAGAATCACCCGCAGTTCTAGAATATTTATCAGAAGAGAAGACTCTTCTCGGGACCAAGTAACTTGGGCCATCCTGGAACCCCAGACTGCTCCCCAGCCTGAAAGGCTGGCATCCATAGTCACAATCTCCCAAGACGGCCCCAAGAAACACTTTCCTAGAGACAGATTATCCTAACAGAGCCACCAAGAGAGAGATTCTCTCGTCAAGTTGTCTAATACAATCTGTTGAGACAGGTTTAAGTGATCTCCGTTCCATTGTCTGAGCATGCATAGTTGTAGATGTCTGAGATGGTAGATGTCTGCGATGGATGCGAGCAAAAGGAATAATGTCCATAGAAGACACCATTAGACCTATGGCTTCCATACAATGAGCCACCAAAGGATTTGAGGTGGATTGCAGGTAACGGCAAGCCAAATCTAGTTTGGAACATCTCTGATCTGTCAAAAAGATCCTCATGGAAACTGAGTCGATGATGGTACCCAGATAGACTACCCTGGTAGAGGGAGTCAGAGAACTCTTTTCTAGATTTATCTTCCACCCATGAGTCTGAAGGAGACTCTGTAGTGATTTTGAATGAGCTCTTGCCAAGGGAAGAGAGGGAGCCTGAACAAAGATATTGTCCAGGTAGGGAGCAACTGCAATACTTTGAAATCTGGCCACGGCTAATAGCAAACCTCAGGAACTGATCCCCGTGGATCGGAACATGGAAGTAAGCATCCTTTATGTCTATCGTGTTCATGTACAGTCCTTCCTGGATTAAGGGAAGGATGGACCTGAAGTCTCCATCTTGAAGGATGGAACTCTAAAAAAAATTTGTTTAGACACTTTAAGTCTAGGATAAGCAAAAAGTTTCCTCCTTTTTGGGAAGTAGAAAGAGATTTGAATAAAATCCTGGTCCCCTTTGAGAGGCAGGAACCGGGACTATAACCCCTATGGAGGACAAATCCGGAACGCAATCTAGAAAGGCAGCTCTCTTCTCTGGCCTTGAAGACAGTCTGGACAGTATAAATCGACGCAATTTGAATCCTATCCTGTATCCTTGTGACACTACGTCTAACACCCAATGATCCTGATCATCCTGTTTCCAGACTTCCGAGAAAAGAGCCGGATCGGGGGCTGCTCCTTCATGCCAATTTACTCTCGGTGGGCTTCTTGGTCTGTTTGGATTTGTTGCAAGACTGAGGGGCCTTTCAGGTACCCTTAGATTGTTCGGCCTTGGAAGCTGACTGGGTCCGCTGAGACTTATCAGATGGAAAGGAACGAAAATTAGCTGGCGAGCGACCCTTGGGTCTCGCGATCTTATCTTGTGGGAGAAAGGAACCCTTTCCTCCAGTAACAGAAGAAATGATAGAGTCCAATCCAGGTCAAAATAGTACCTTCCCCTTGAAGGGCAATGAAAGAAGCCTCGATTTGGATATATCAGAAGACCAGGATTTTAACCACAGGGCTCTGGGAGCTAACACAGCAAAACCTGAGGACTTTGCATTCAGGCGAATAATCTGCATATTAGCATTGCAGATAAAGGAATTGGCTATTCTAAGAGCCTTGATCCTGTCTTGAATATCCTCTAAGGGGGACTCCACTTAAATTAGTTCTGACAAGGAGTCACACCAGTAAGAGGCTGCGCCCGCAACAGCAGCCTCCGCAGCTGCCTGTTGAAAAATGAAACCCATATGTTGGAACTTTCTCCTTAAAGGGAGAGTATACACTCATTTTCATATAACTGCATGTAATAGACACTACTGTAAAGAATAAGATGTACAGATACTGATATAAAAATCCAGTATAAAACTGTTTAAAAAAACTTACTTAGAAGCTCTTAGTTTCGCTCTGTTGAAAAGGTAGCTGGAAAGCCCACTGCAAGTGGAAAATAAGACACTCCCCCCTCCCCCTTCTTTTGCATATGAAAAGACCCTTTACACAAACAGGAGCAAGCTGGAGAAGGTAGCAGACGGTATTCTCATAAAACTTTAGGGCTTGGTTAGGAGTCTGAAAATCAGAGCAATGTTTTTTAAAAATAATCAAAACTATACATTTTTAAAAAAAACATAAAACTTTATTGGCTATATAAATAGATCATCTACAAAACATTTCTGCAAAGAAAAAATTTGTGTATAATGTCCCATTAAGTAACTTTCCAACTTCTTATCCATCGGGTCCCTAAAGGAAGAGCTATCTTCCAACAGAATGGTAGTGCGCTTAGCGAGAGTAGAAATGGCTCTGTCTACCTTGGGAAGCTTCATAGACCCTATGAAGCTTAGGGATCTTTATTCTTCCATAAGCTTAGCTTCTGGAACTTCCAATGTGGCTAAAGCTCCTTCAAAAGGAAACGGAGATGTTCAATCTTAAAACATAATTTATGTAAGAACTTACCTGATAAATTCATTTCTTTCATATTAGCAAGAGTCCATGAGCTAGTGACGTATGGGATATACATTCCTACCAGGAGGGGCAAAGTTTCCCAAACCTCAAAATGCCTATAAATACACCCCTCACCACACCCACAATTCAGTTTAACGAATAGCCAAGAAGTGGGGTGATAAAAAAGTGCGAAAGCATATAAAATAAGGAATTGGAATAATTGTGCTTTATACAAAATCATAACCACCACAAAAAAAGGGCGGGCCTCATGGACTCTTGCTAATATGAAAGAAATGAATTTATCAGGTAAGTTCTTACATAAATTATGTTTTCTTTCATGTAATTAGCAAGAGTCCATGAGCTAGTGACGTATGGGATAATGACTACCCAAGATGTGGATCTTTCCACACAAGAGTCACTAGAGAGGGAGGGATAAAATAAAGACAGCCAATTCCTGCTGAAAATAATCCACACCCAAAATAAAGTTTAACGAAAAACATAAGCAGAAGATTCAAACTGAAACCGCTGCCTGAAGTACTTTTCTACCAAAAACTGCTTCAGAAGAAGAAAATACATCAAAATGGTAGAATTTAGTAAAAGTATGCAAAGAGGACTAAGTTGCTGCTTTGCAGATCTGGTCAACCGAAGCTTCATTCCTAAACGCCCAGGAAGTAGAAACTGACCTAGTAGAATGAGCTGTAATTCTCTGAGGCGGAGTTTTACCCGACTCAACATAGGCAAGATGAATTAAAGATTTCAACCAAGATGCCAAAGAAATGGCAGAAGCTTTCTGGCCTTTTCTAGAACCGGAAAAGATAACAAATAGACTAGAAGTCTTACGGAAAGATTTCGTAGCTTCAACATAATATTTCAAAGCTCTAACAACATCCAAAGAATGCAACGATTTCTCCTTAGAATTCTTAGGATTAGGACATAATGAAGGAACCACAATTTCTCTACTAATGTTGTTGGAATTCACAACTTTAGGTAAAAATTCAAAAGAAGTTCGCAACACCGCCTTATCCTGATGAAAAATCAGAAAAGGAGACTCACAAGAAAGAGCAGATAATTCAGAAACTCTTCTGGCAGAAGAGATGGCCAAAAGGAACAAAACTTTCCAAGAAAGTAATTTAATGTCCAATGAATGCATAGGTTCAAACGGAGGAGCTTGAAGAGCTCCCAGAACCAAATTCAAACTCCAAGAAGGAGAAATTGACTTAATGACAGGTTTTATACGAACCAAAGCTTGTACAAAACAATGAATATCAGGAAGAATAGCAATCTTTCTGTGAAAAAGAACAGAAAGAGCAGAGATTTGTCCTTTCAAAGAACTTGCGGACAAACCCTTATCTAAACCATCCTGAAGAAACTGTAAAATTCTCGGTATTCTAAAAGAATGCCAGGAAAAATGATGAGAAAGACACCAAGAAATATAAGTCTTCCAGACTCTATAATATATCTCTCGAGATACAGATTTACGAGCCTGTAACATAGTATTAATCACAGAGTCAGAGAAACCTCTTTGACCAAGAATCAAGCGTTCAATCTCCATACCTTTAAATTTAAGGATTTCAGATCCTGATGGAAAAAAGGACCTTGTGACAGAAGGTCTGGTCTTAACGGAAGAGTCCATGGTTGGCAAGAGGCCATCCGGACAAGATCCGCATACCAAAACCTGTGAGGCCATGCCGGAGCTACCAGCAGAACAAACGAGCATTCCTTCAGAATCTTGGAGATTACTCTTGGAAGAAGAACTAGAGGCGGAAAGATATAGGCAGGATGATACTTCCAAGGAAGTGATAATGCATCCACTGCCTCCGCCTGAGGATCCCGGGATCTGGACAGATACCTGGGAAGTTTCTTGTTTAGATGGGACACCATCAGATCTATTTCTGGAAGTTCCCACATTTGAACAATCTGAAGAAATACCTCTGGGTGAAGAGACCATTCGCCCGGATGCAACGTTTGGCGACTGAGATAATCCGCTTCCCAATTGTCTACACCTGGGATATGAACCGCAGAAATTAGACAGGAGCTGGATTCCGCCCAAACCAAAATTCGAGATACTTCTTTCATAGCCAGAGGACTGTGAGTCCCTCCTTGATGATTGATGTATGCCACAGTTGTGACATTGTCTGTCTGAAAACAAATGAACGATTCTCTCTTCAGAAGAGGCCAAAACTGAAGAGCTCTGAAAATTGCACGGAGTTCCAAAATATTGATCAGTAATCTCACCTCCTGAGATTCCCAAACTCCTTGTGCCGTCAGAGATCCCCACACAGCTCCCCAACCTGTGAGACTTGCATCTGTTGAAATTACAGTCCAGGTCGGAAGCACAAAAGAAGCCCCCTGAATTAAACGATGGTGATCTGTCCACCATGTTAGAGAGTGTCGAACAATCGGTTTTAAAGATATTAATTGAGATATCTTCGTGTAATCCTTGCACCATTGCTTCAGCATACAGAGCTGAAGAGGTCGCATGTGAAAACGAGCAAAGGGGATCGCGTCCGATGCAGCAGTCATAAGACCTAGAATTTCCATGCATAAGGCTACCGAAGGGAATGATTGTGACTGAAGGTTTCGACAAGCTGCAATCAACTTTAGACGTCTCTTGTCTGTTAAAGACAGAGTCATGGACACTGAATCCATCTGGAAACCCAGAAAGGTTACCCTTGTCTGAGGAATCAAAGAACTTTTTGGTAAATTGATCCTCCAACCATGATCTTGAAGAAACAACACAAGTCGATTCGTATGAGATTCTGCTAAATGTAAAGACTGAGCAAGTACCAAGATATCGTCCAAATAAGGAAATACCACAATACCCTGTTCTCTGATTACAGACAGCAGGGCACCGAGAACCTTTGTAAAAATTCTTGGAGCTGTAGCTAGGCCAAACGGCAGAGCCACAAACTGGTAATGCTTGTCCAGAAACGAGAATCTCAGGAACTGATAATGATCTGGATGAATCGGAATATGCAGATATGCATCCTGTAAATCTATTGTGGACATATAATTCCCTTGCTGAACAAAAGGTAAGATAGTCCTTACAGTTACCATCTTGAACGTTGGTATCCTTACATAACGATTCAATATTTTTAGATCCAGAACTGGTCTGAAAGAATTCTCCTTCTTTGGTACAATGAAGAGATTTGAATAAAACCCCATCCCCTGTTCCGGAACTGGAACTGGCATAATTACTCCAGTCAACTCTAGATCTGAAACACATTTCAGAAATGCTTGAGCTTTTACTGGATTTACTGGGACACGGGAAAGAAAAAATCTCTTTGCAGGAGGTCTCAACTTGAAACCAATTCTGTACCCTTCTGAAACAATGCTCTGAATCCAAAGATTGTGAACAGAATTGATCCAAATTTCCTTGAAAAAACGTAACCTGCCCCCTACCAGCTGAGCTGGAATGAGGGCCGCACCTTCATGTGGACTTAGAAGCAGGCTTTGCCTTTCTAGCTGGCTTGGATTTATTCCAGACTGGAGATGGTCTCCAAACTGAAACTGCTCCTGAGGATGAAGGATCAGGCTTTTGTTCTTTGTTGAAACGAAAGGAACGAAAACGATTATTAGCCCTGTTTTTACCTTTAGATTTTTTATCCTGTGGTAAAAAAGTTCCTTTCCCACCAGTAACAGTTGAAATAATGGAATCCAACTGAGAACCAAATAATTTGTTACCCTGGAAAGAAATGGAAAGTAAAGTTGATTTAGAAGCCATATCAGCATTCCAAGTTTTAAGCCATAAAGCTCTTCTAGCTAAAATAGCTAGAGACATAAACCTGCCATCAACTCTGATAATATCAAAAATGGCATCACAGATAAAATTATTAGCATGCTGAAGAAGAATAATAATATCATGAGAATCACGATGTGTTACTTGTTGCGCTAAAGTTTCCAACCAAAAAGTTGAAGTTGCAGCAACATCAGCCAAAGATATAGCAGGTCTAAGAAGATTACCTGAACACAGATAAGCTTTTCTTAGAAAGGATTCAATTTTCCTATCTAGAGGATCCTTAAACGAAGTACCATCTGACGTAGGAATAGTAGTACGTTTAGCAAGGGTAGAAATAGCCCCATCAACTTTAGGGATCTTGTCCCAAAATTCTAATCTGTCAGACGGCACAGGATATAATTGCTTAAAACGTTTAGAAGGAGTAAATGAATTACCCAAATTATCCCATTCTTTGGAAATTACTGCAGAAATAGCATTAGGAACAGGAAAAACTTCTGGAATAACCACAGGAGCTTTAAATACCTTATCTAAACGTTTAGAATTAGTATCAAGAGGACCAGAATCCTCTATTTCTAAAGCAATTAGTACTTCTTTAAGTAAAGAACGAATAAATTCCATTTTAAATAAATATGAAGATTTATCAGCATCAACCTCTGAGACAGAATCCTCTGAACCAGAGGAATCATTAGAATCAGAATGATGATGTTCATTTAAAAATTCATCTGTAGGGAGAGAAGTTTTAAAAGATTTTTTACGTTTACTAGAAGGAGAAATAACAGACATAGCCTTCTTTATGGATTCAGAAACAAAATCTCTTATATTATCAGGAACATTCTGCACCTTAGATGTTGAAGGAACTGCAACAGACAATGGTACTTTACTAAAGGAAATATTATCTGCTTTAACAAGTTTGTCATGACAATCAATACAAACAACAGCTGGAGGAATAGCTACCAAAAGTTTACAGCAGATACACTTAGCTTTGGTAGATTCAGCACTTGACAGCGATTTTCCTGTAGTATCTTCTGACTCAGATGCAACGTGAGACATCTTGCAATATGTAAGAGAAAAAACAACATATATATAAAGCAAAATTGATCAAATTCCTTAAATGACAGTTTCAGGAATGGGAAAAAATGCCAAAGAACAAGCTTCTAGCAACCAGAAGCAATAAAAAATGAGACTTAAATAATGTGGAGACAAAAGCGACGCCCATATTTTTCCGCGCCAAATAAGACGCCCACATTATTTGGCGCCTAAATGCTTTTTGGCGCCAAAAATGACGCCACATCCGGAACGCCAACATTTTTGGCGCAAAATAACGTCAAAAAATGACGCAACTTCCGGCGACACGTATGACGCCGGAAACGGAAATAGAATTTTTTGCGCCAAAAAAGTCCGCGCCAAGAATGACGCAATAAAATGAAGCATTTTCAGCCCCCGCGAGCCTAACAGCCCACAGGGAAAAAGTCAAATTTTAAGGTAAGAAAAATGGTTAAATCAAAATGCATTATCCCAAATATGAAACTGACTGTCTGAAAATAAGGAAAGTTGAACATTCTGAGTCAAGGCAAATAAATGTTTGAATACATATATTTAGAACTTTATAAACAAAGTGCCCAACCATAGCTTGGAGTGTCACAGAAAATAAGACTTACTTACCCCAGGACACTCATCTACATATAGCAGATAGCCAAACCAGTACTGAAACGAGAATCAGCAGAGGTAATGGTATATATAAGAGTATATCGTCGATCTGAAAAGGGAGGTAAGAGATGAATCTCTACGACCGATAACAGAGAACCTATGAAATAGACCCCGTAGAAGGAGATCACTGCATTCAAATAGGCAATACTCTCCTCACATCCCTCTGACATTCACTGCACGCTGAGAGGAAAACCGGGCTCCAACTTGCTGCGGAGCGCATATCAACGTAGAATCTAGCACAAACTTACTTCACCACCTCCATCGGAGGCAAAGTTTGTAAAACTGAATTGTGGGTGTGGTGAGGGGTGTATTTATAGGCATTTTGAGGTTTGGGAAACTTTGCCCCTCCTGGTAGGAATGTATATCCCATACGTCACTAGCTCATGGACTCTTGCTAATTACATGAAAGAAATCTAAATTTAGACTCCTCAGAGGCAGGAGCTTTAACCTTAGAAGTATCTGCATCTGATATTTCACCTACAGAAGTTAGGTCATCCTCAGAAATATGAGATAGGTTAGACAATTCTGACTGAATGGAAGAAATGTCCCCCAAATATGCAGGACTATGCTTTACCTTTCTCTTGCGTTTCCCGGAAATATGTAAGGTGTTTAGGGCCGCGGTTGCAGCAGATTGCAATTGTGAGGAAAAAAATCTGCAGTAAAAAAGCTACCCCCTAGTAGGAGGTAAAGGCTGGCTGCAAGGGAGATAGGATTAAATCCGGGTTGAGGAGAAAGGAAAGGCATCCTTTGGAGAACAGACTCCTGAGAGGTAGAAGGCTCAGAGTGGGTTAATTTATCAGAAGAAATAGAATTCTTAGATTCCTTCCTGGCTTTTAAAACAACCCGCAGACAGATGGAACAAAACTGGGCAGGAGGACATATTATGGCCTCCTAACAATAAAGGCAATTTTTAAGGATATTAATTTCAACAAAAGAACCCTTAGAAGGATTAACGTTAGAGTCCTCCATAACCTTTAGGATGGTTCCACAACTGTTATGACTAAACAAAAAACAAGGACTGTAAATTCTTGAAAATAAAAAGGCACCTCTGTAGAAATTCAAAATCCTCTGCACTTAAATAACAGGAACGGAAAAGAATAAAAGGTAAAAAAAATCCAAAATTTATTGCAGCGGATTAAAAGCAAACAGGACACAGCCAAGGCACCATAAAAACACAACAGGTAGCAGGTACAGTGATAGAGCCTAAGCCCCTCGCCTCAGACGCGTTTCGTGCCGCTAGGGCACTTGCTCACTGATAAAGAGTGAGGATAAAGGTCTGCAATATATATTCACAACTTTAATTGATAAATTACTTAATTGGTTGCAGACATTCATGATTTAACCCCCACAGCAATGAAGGTCAAAACACCTATCACTTATGAACATCGACCAATATTTAAAATTGATCCAAAATACCTCCCTTTCATTAAAGCGACAGTCTAGTAAAAAAAACACGTTTATGATTCAAAAAGGGCATGTAATTTTAAGCAACTTTCCAATTTACTTTTATCACCAATTTTGCTTTGTTCTCTTGGTATTCTAAGTTGAAAGCTAAACCTAGGAGGTTCAAATGCTAATTTCTTAGACCTTGAAGGCCGCCTCTAATCTAAATACATTTTGACAGTTTTTCACCACTAGAGGGCATTAGTTCATGTGTTTTATATAAATAACATTGAACTCATTCACATGAATTTACAGAGGAATGAGCACTGATTGGCTAAAATGCAAGTCTGTCAAAAGAACTGAAATAAGGGGGCAGTCGGCAGAGGTTTAGATACAAGGTAATAACAGAGGTAAAACGTGTACTATTATAACTGTGTTAGTTATGCAAAACTGGAGAATGGGTAATTAAGGGACTATCTATCTTTTAAAACAACAAAATTCTGGTGTTGACTGTCCCTTTAAGTTTGGTAATTCTATCTCCACCTCTAGGGCTATGTGGGATGAAATCAATACCATGTACCCTTAATAGAGAACTATCTGAAGTAGTAGATTCTGGGTCATCTATCGCCCTAACATGTTCTAGAGACCTGTCCTTTAGGTGTCTCAATGTTTTTCATGTATACTGCTTGTTATATCCTAGACAAGTTAATAAGTATACCAAATGAGTGGGGTTACAATTGATAAAATACCTCCTGTCATGTGTTTTTTCTGTCACATTTGATTTAAAATTTGGACCAGGTATAATATAAGAACATGTTTTACATCTGTTAGCCCCACATTTGAAACATCCTTTCCTTTTTGTTAGCCAATTTGTGTTTCATATCATGGGTAGCATTGAAGGGGAGAGAATGTTTCTGAGGGTTTTATTTTTCCTAGAAACAAAATTACAACCATTTTAATTCATTTTGTTATCTAAAATGGGTAAATGTTGCTTTATTAGATCACATATTCCATTACATTCAGAACTGTACATAGTAAAAAAATAAAAAATGTTTTGGATATGCCATACTTCTCTTGTTTTTTGTCTTTTTTATGTTTGCTATATTGGAGAGGTTCTGATATGGGGATCAAGTCTATTTCCAATGTTGTTGTTTTAAGTAATTCTGTATTGTAACCTCTTATCTGCAACCTTTTTATAGTTTCTTGTGCACTATTCTCATAGGTCTGGGAATTTCATTTCATTTTACCCTAATCAATTGGCTTTTATGGATGGATTTCAATAGATGGGTGGGATGGCAAGATTGTCAATTCAGTATAGTGTTCCCTGCTGTGGGCTTACGATATAGTTCCACCGCTATGTTTTAATTTGTGAAATTTGGTTAAAGGGTAATATTAATATCATGACTCACTACTGTACTCTGAAGTGAATCTCAAGTTTAAATCATTGTGACTTGATGGATTCATCTTTGCCATTCCAGACCAATACCGAATCGTCAATGTAACGTCCGTAATACACTATATTTTCTCTAAAGGGGTTAGTATCTTGTAAATTCTCGTAAATTCTTGAAAATAAAAAGGCACCTCTACCCTGCCGTAGGCTCAGTAGCTTACCCCCTGCTAGAGACATAGGTTAGGTATTCTCAGCTGACTAGACTCTCCCAGATGTGATCGCTAATTCAAAATGTGCCCCAACTGGTCTGAGCGCACGAGAAATTTATTGCGCAGATAAAATTATTTCAAGCCCCAGTCTGCCATCTGTTTAAAAAGGCCCCAGAGACGCTTTCAGCCTTCACAAGTACTCCGCAAAGGAGTTAAGTCCCTACATGCTTCTATGAAGCAACCCCCAACACCGAAGCTCATCTTCCTCAGATCCCTCAGGGGAAGTAGTTAAAACCCACACTGTGAGCTCTCGAGGTATCCCTATGAGAACCTATTCCCATATTAAAATAAAGGGACTTACCCCCAGGAATCACACTGTGGAGCACACACACAGCTGCTCAAGGTGTGACAGGCATCCCCTCTGACAGTGACCTGAGTGAGACAAAGGAGAAGCAGTGTAACTTGTCTACACTGATTTCCTAAGGCTAGTTAGTTAACTACCCATATGCTAACAGAGAATATTCCCTGATGTATAATGGATCTAACCTTCACCACTACTCTAAATGATAAACTTACATGGCTACTCCAATACCCCGGTCCTCTCTTGCAGGGAACATTCACATTAAAGGACTATCTTCTAACACTTTCTCTGCCATCCTCTTCTAGTGATGAAAGGCAAAGAATGACTGGGGGGATGGGGAAGTGGGAGGGGTATTTATAGCCTTTGGCTGGGGTTTCTTTGCCTTCTCCTGGTGGTCAGGTGTTGATATTCCCAACAGTTATGAATGAAGTCGTGGACTCTCCCTGCCTTGGGAAGAAAAAGCCTTATTCAGAAGATTAGCATCATCTTTTCAGAGCATGGGAAGGTTCACACCATGTAAATAACTTATTTTTTTTGCTCAGAAGAAACACATAGAATTTTACTTCCAGTTTTTGCCTTTTTGTATTCTTCTACATAATCTATATAAAATAATATTCTATGAGCTGTGGCTTTCCAGTTACCAGGATTTGTCAAACTCTGAAATATGATAGTTACAACTTGTCTACTAAGAATGTCTAAAATATAGAAGGTAGAGGTTTTGAAACAAAAGATCACTGAGGTAAAGGCCAGATTTACCTTGGTAGAGTCCCTAGTCAAAAGGTAGTGCACTGGTTAGCACTAACAACATTTTTGATGTCACACATCATGGCATAAAGTTCCGTCAACTGGCTACTGTAATACTGCCCACCACCCCTATCAGGTTCTGCCTGGAAAACTATAACTTACAAGCATGCTATGGCTTGAAAAGTGCTGCCCTAAAACATAAAGGAATAATTCAGAAGAAGAAGCGCTAGGAGCAGGAGAAGCATAAAGACAACATAGGACAAATAACTCAAGGTAAGTACATTTATACACACTGACACCAGTGATAAGGGCCCCAAATGTATACCAGCAAATAAATCTAGGTAGGGAAATAAATAATTTGATGATTAATAATGCAAATCCCATCATCTTAACTTACCCTGCCTCTTTGGAGTCTCATTCTCCCCTTACATGTCTGCATATTTAATCAATACTTACAATTTCTGTAATGTAATGATAAATATAATCTCTGTGCTATTCTACTGCACAGCTCTATACAACTATTTCTGTATTTTGAGCAATCAAGAAGTTAAATGTCTCTACATGTGAATGAATAAAATCATGTGGCCACCAAAAAAAACATCATGGGCACGAGAAATAATATTTTAAAAGATTATCGCTAATTTAGGTACTTACTCAAAAATCTTTTCCACCCATGCCCTAGGCAGATTTCCTCATAAAGCTTCTGCACACTCCGAATGTATTGAACAAAATGCTGTATAACAAATGATCTGCTACAGGTATCAGGTTTAAGATACTTACAAGGAAGAGTAATGAAAAGACAACCATTTTAAATGGAAAGTCATTCCTAGCTCCCCAAAAAACATAATTTATGCTTACCTGATAAATTTATTTCTCTTGTAGTGTAGTCAGTCCACGGGTCATCCATTACTTATGGGATTATATCTCTTCCCCAACAGGAAGTTGCAAGAGGATCACCCAAGCAGAGCTGCTATATAGCTCCTCCCCTCACATATCATATCCAGTCATTCGACCGAAACAAGACGAGAAAGGAGAAACCATAGGGTGCAGTGGTGACTGGAGTTTAATTAAAATTTAGATCTGCCTTAAAAGACAGGGCGGGCCGTGGACTGACTACACTACAAGAGAAATAAATTTATCAGGTAAGCATAAATTATGTTTTCTCTTGTTAAGTGTAGTCAGTCCACGGGTCATCCATTACTTATGGGATAAAAATACCAAAGCTAAAGTACACGGATGAAGGGAGGGACAAGGTAGGAACTTTAAACGGAGGGAACCACGGCCTGAAGTACCTTTCTCCCAAAAATAGCCTCCGAAGAAGCAAAAGTGTCAAATTTGTAAAATTTTGAAAAAGTGTGAAGTGAAGACCAAGTTGCAGCCTTGCAAATCTGTTCAACAGAGGCCTCATTTTTAAAGGCCCAGGTGGAAGCCACAGCTCTAGTAGAATGAGCTGTAATCCTTTCAGGAGGCTGCTGTCCAGCAGTCTCATAGGCTAAACGTATTATGCTACGAAGCCAAAAGGAGAGAGAGGTAGCCGAAGCCTTTTGACCTCTCCTCTGTCCAGAGTAAACGACAAACAGAGAAGAAGTTTGCCGAAAATCTTTAGTTGCCTGTAAGTAGAACTTCAGGGCACGGACTACGTCTAAATTATGCAAAAGACGTTCCTTCTTTGAAGAAGTATTAGGACATAATGATGGAACAACAATCTCTTGATTGATATTCCTGTTAGAAACAACCTTAGGTAAAAACCCAGGTTTAGTACGCAGAACTACCTTGTCTGAATGAAAGATCAGATAAGGAGAATCACAATGTAAGGCAGATAACTCAGAGACTCTTCGAGCCGAGGAAATAGCCATCAAAAACAGAACTTTCCAAGATAACAGCTTGATATCAATGGAATGAAGGGGTTCAAACGGAACGCCTTGCAGAACGTTAAGAACTAAGTTTAAGCTCCACGGCGGAGCAACAGTCTTAAACACAGGCTTAATCCTAGCCAAAGCCTGACAAAAAGCCTGAACGTCTGGAACTTCTGCCAGACGCTTGTGTAGAAGAATAGACAGAGCAGAAATCTGTCCCTTTAACGAACTAGCGGATAAGCCCTTTTCTAAACCCTCTTGTAGAAAAGACAATATCCTAGGAATCCTAACCTTACTCCATGAGTAACTCTTGGATTCGCACCAATATAAATATTTACACCATATCTTATGGTAAATTCTTCTGGTAACAGGTTTCCTAGCCTGTATTAAGGTATCAATAACTGACTCCGAGAAGCCACACTTTGATAGAATCAAGCGTTCAATCTCCATGCAGTCAGCCTCAGAGAAATTAGATTTGGATGGTTGAAAGGACCCTGAATTAGAAGGTCCTGCCTCAGAGGCAGAGACCATGGTGGACAGGACGACATGTCCACTAGGTCTGCATACCAGGTCCTGCGTGGCCACGCAGGCGCTATCAGAATCACTGATGCTCTCTCCTGTTTGATCTTGGCAATCAGTCGAGGAAGCATCGGAAATGGTGGAAACACATAAGCCATGTTGAAGACCCAAGGGGCTGTCAGAGCATCTATCAGCACCGCTCCCGGGTCCCTGGACCTGGATCCGTAACAAGGAAGCTTGGCGTTCTGGCGAGATGCCATGAGATCCAGATCTGGTTTGCCCCAACGATGAATCAGTTGAGCGAAGACCTCCGGATGAAGTTCCCACTCCCCCGGATGAAAAGTCTGGCGACTTAGGAAATCCGCCTCCCAGTTCTCCACGCCTGGGATGTAGATCGCTGACAGGTGGCAAGAGTGAGACTCTGCCCAGCGAATTATCTTTGAGACTTCCAACATCGCTAGGGAATTCCTGGTTCCCCCTTGATGATTGATGTAAGCCACAGTCGTGATGTTGTCCGACTGAAATCTGATGAACCTCAGAGTTGCTAACTGAGGCCAAGCTAGAAGAGCATTGAATATTGCTCTTAACTCCAGAATATTTATTGGGAGGAGTTTCTCCTCCTGAGTCCATGATCCCTGAGCCATCAGGGAATTCCAGACTGCGCCCCAACCTAGAAGGCTGGCGTCTGTTGTTACAATCATCCAATCTGGCCTGCTAAAGGTCATCCCCTTGGACAGGTGGAGCCGAGAAAGCCACCATAAAAGAGAATCTCTGGTCTCTTGATCCAGATTTAGTAGAGGGGACAAATCTGAGTAATCCCCATTCCACTGACTTAGCATGCACAATTGCAGCGGTCTGAGATGCAGGCGCGCAAATGGTACTATGTCCATTGCCGCTACCATTAAGCCGATTACTTCCATGCACTGAGCTACTGACGGGTGTGGAATGGAATGAAGGGCACGGCAAGCATTTAGAAGTTTTGATAACCTGGCCTCCGTCAGGTAAATTTTCATCTCTACAGAATCTATAAGAGTCCCTAGGAAGGGAACCCTTGTGAGTGGTAATAGAGAACTCTTTTCCACGTTCACCTTCCACCCATGCGACCTCAGAAATGCCAGAACTATCTCTGTATGAGACTTGGCAGTTTGAAAACTTGACGCTTGTATCAGAATGTCGTCTAGGTACGGAGCCACCGCTATGCCTCGCGGTCTTAGTACCGCCAGAAGTGAGCCCAGAACCTTTGTAAAGATTCTTGGAGCCATAGCTAACCCGAAGGGAAGAGCTACAAACTGGTAATGCCTGTCTAGGAAGGCAAATCTTAGGTACCGATAATGATCCTTGTGAATCGGTATGTGAAGATAGGCATCCTTTAAGTCCACTGTGGTCATGTACTGACCCTCTTGGATCATGGGTAGGATGGTTCGAATAGTTTCCATTTTGAATGATGGAACCCTTAGGAATTTGTTTAGGATTTTTAAGTCCAAGATTGGTCTGAAGGTTCCCTCTTTCTTGGGAACCACAAACAGATTTTAATAGAATCCTTGTCCGTGTTCCGACCGCGAAACTGAGTGGATCACCCCCATTAGTAAGAGGTCTTGTACACAGCGTAGAAATGCCTCTTTCTTTATTTGGTTTGCTGATAACCTTGAAAGATGAAATCTCCCTTGTGGAGGAGAAGCTTTGAAGTCCAGAAGATATCCCTGAGATATGATCTCCAACGCCCAGGGATCCTGGACATCTCTTGCCCAAGCCTGGGCGAAGAGAGAAAGTCTGCCCCCCACTAGATCCGTTTCCGGATAGGGGGCCCTCTCTTCATGCTGTCTTAGGGGCAGCAGCAGGTTTTCTGGCCTGCTTGCCCTTGTTCCAGGACTGGTTAGTTTTCCAGCCCTGTCTGTAACAAGCAACAGCTCCTTCCTGTTTTGGAGCGGAGGAAGTTGATGCTGCTCCTGCCTTGAGGTTACGAAAGGCACGAAAATTAGACTGTTTAGCCTTTGATTTGGCCCTGTCCTGAGTCAGAGCATGGCCCTTACCTCCCGTAATGTCAGCGATAATTTCTTTCAAGCCGGGCCCGAATAAGGTCTGCCCTTTGAAAGGAATATTAAGCAATTTAGATTTAGAAGTCACGTCAGCTGACCAGGATTTAAGCCATAACGCTCTGCGCGCTTGGATGGCGAATCCGGAGTTCTTAGCCGTAAGTTTGGTTAAATGTACGACGGCATCAGAAACAAATGCATTAGCTAGCTTAAGTGCTTTAAGCTTGTTCATAATTTCATCCAATGGAGCTGTGTGAATGGCCTCTTCCAGAGACTCAAACCAGAATGCCGCCGCAGCAGTGACAGGTGCAATGCATGCAAGGGGCTGTAAGATAAAACCTTGTTGAACAAACATTTTCTTAAGGTAACCTTCTAATTTTTTATCAATTGGATCTGAAAAGTCACAACTATCCTCCACCGGGATAGTGGTACGCTTAGCTAAAGTAGAAACTGCTCCCTCCACCTTAGGGACCGTCTGCCATAAGTCTCGTGTGGTGGCGTCTATAGGAAACATTTTCCTAAATATGGGAGGAGGGGAAAAAGGCACACCGGGTCTATCCCACTCCTTGCTAATAATCTCTGTAAGCCTTTTAGGTATAGGAAACACGTCAGTACACACCGGTACCGCATAGTATCTATCCAACCTACATAATTTTTCTGGAATTGCAACCGTGTTACAATCATTCAGAGCCGCTAATACCTCCCCTAGCAATATGCGGAGGTTCTCAAGCTTAAATTTAAAATTAGAAATCTCTGAATCTAGTCTCCCTGGATCAGATCCGTCACCCACAGAATGAAGCTCTCCGTCTTCATGTTCTGCAAATTGTGACGCAGTATCGGACATGGCTCTCACATCATCAGCGCGCTCTGTCCTTAACCCAGAGCTATCACGCTTGCCTCTTAATTCTGGCAATTTAGATAATACTTCTGTCATAACAGTAGCCATGTCTTGCAAAGTGATTTGTAAGGGCCTCCCTGATGTACTTGGCACCACAAAATCACGCACTTCCTGACCGGGAGGTGAAGGTACTGACACGTGAGGAGAGTTAGTCGGCATAACTTCCCCCTCGTTGTCTGGTGATAATTTCTTTACATGTAAAGACTGACTTTTATTTAAAGTAATATCAATACAATTGGTACACATATTTCTGTTGGGTTCCACATTGGCCTTCATACATAGTGAACAAACAGATTAATCTGTGTCAGACATGTTTAAACAGACTAGCAATGAGACTAGCAAGCTTGGAAAATACTTTTCAAATAAATTTACAAGCAATATAAAAAACGCTACTGTGCCTTTAAGAAGCACAAAAAAGCTGTCACAGTTGAAATAACAATGAACCAAATTAGTTATAGCAACCAAATTTTCACAGTAAATGTATTAAGTTAGCAAAGGATTGTACCCACCAGCAAATGGATGATTAACCCCTTAATACCCAAAAAACGGATAACAATTTAATAATTAACGTTTTTATCACAGTCAAACACACTGTCACAGGTCTGCTGTGACTGATTACCTCCCTCAAAATGAATTTTGAAGACCCCTGAGCTCTCTAGAGACGTCCTGGATCATGGAGGATGAAGTAGGAAGATTGTGACTGAATTTTTACTGCGCAAAAAAGCGCTAAAATAGGCCCCTCCCACTCATATTACAACAGTGGGGAAGCTCAGTTAACTGTTTCTATGCAGAAACAAAAGTTAGCCATGTGGTAAAAATCATGCCCCAATAAGTTTTATCACCAAGTACCTCACAAAAAACGATTAACATGCCAGTAAACGTTTTGAACATACATTTTAAAAGTTATGAAGTGTTATTAATAAGCCTGCTACCAGTCGCTTTTACTGCAGTTAAGGCTCATACATTACTTCAGTATTAACAGTATTTTCTGAGTCAAATTCCATTCCCTAGAAAAATACTTCAGTGTACACACACTCATCAGCCTAATACCAGTCGCTACCACTGCATTTACGACTGAACTTACATTACATTGGTATCAGCAGTATTTTCTCAGTCAATTCCATTGCTTAGAAAAATAATTTACTGCACATACCTCGTTTGCAGGGGGGCCCTGCATGCTATTCCCTTTTTCTGAAGTTACCTCACTCCTCAGAATGTGCGAGAACAGCCAGTGGATCTTAGTTACGTCTGCTAAGATCATAGAAAACGCAGGCAGATTCTTCTTCTAATGCTGCCTGAGAAACAGCACACTCCGGTGCCATTTAAAATAATAAACTTTTGATTGAAGAAATAAACTAAGTTTAAAAACACCACAGACCTCTCACAACGACCTATCTTTAGTTAGGTTGCAAGAGAATGACTGGATATGACATGTGAGGGGAGGAGCTATATAGCAGCTCTGCTTGGGTGATCCTCTTGCAACTTCCTGTTGGGGAAGAGATATAATCCCATAAGTAATGGATGACCCGTGGACTGACTACACTTAACAAGAGAAAAGATGGCATTTTAACGTGGTACAGCATTTTTTACAGAATATTTGTAGGGTGTTTTGCAGTCCACAAATAGAGCTGTAGCCATTTTCATACAGTAGCAATCAGTCCCTAGCAATGATCTGTGCACTTTACTTAAAGGGACATACAAGTGTAAAAAGAAAAGGCTATGGGCTAGATTACAAGTAGCGTGCTAAGCATAGCTTGAGTAGTGATATCAATATCTCAACCAAACACTATCTCATAAAAAAAAAACATTAATATAAATTTTAATAAAAAAAAGTTATGTGTTTAATGGTATATGACAAGGTATTTGAATGGAAAGGGCTTTAAAAACATAATTTATGCTTACCTGATAAATTTATTTCTCTTGTGATGTATCAAGTCCACGGATTCATCCTTACTTGTGGGATATTCTCCTCCCCTACAGGAAGTGGCAGAGAGAGCACCCACAGCAGAGCTGCCTATATAGCTCCCCCCTTAGCTCCACCCCCCAGTCATTCGACCGAAGGTTAGGAAGAAAAAGGAGAAACTATAGGGTACAGTGGTGACGGAAAGGTTAAAAATAAAAATATATATGCCTGTCTTAAAAAACAGGGCGGGCCGTGGACTCGATACATCACAAGAGAAATAAATTTATCAGGTAAGCATAAATTAGGTTTTATCTTGTAAGATGTATTGAGTCCACGGATTCATCCTTACTTGTGGGATACCAATACCAAAGCTTTAGGACACGGATGAAGGGAGGGACAAGACAGGGACCTTAAACGGAAGGCACCACTGCTTGTAGAACCTTTCTCCCAAAAATAGCCTCCGAAGAAGCAAATGGAAAATTTGGAAAAAGTATGAAACGAAGACCAAGTCGCCGCATTACAAATCTGTTTAACAGAAGCCTCATTTTTAAAAGCCATGTGGAAGCCACAGCTCTAGTAGAATGAACCGTAATTCTTTCAGGAGACTGTTGGCCAGCAGTCTCATAAGCCAAACGGATGATGCTTTTCAGCCAAAAGGAAAGAGAGGTAGCCGTAGCCTTCTGACCTCTCCGCTTACCAGAATAAACAACAAACAATGAAGATGTTTGACGGAAATCTTTAGTTGCTTGTAAGTAGAACTTTAAAGCACAAACCACATCAAGATTGTGCAACAGACGTTCCTTCTTTGAAGAAGGATTAGGACACAGTGAAAGAACAACAATCTCTTGATTGATATTCTTATAAGAAACAACCTTATTAAGAAACACAGGTTTGGTACGCAAAACCATCTTATCTGCATGGAAAATAAGATAAGGGGAATCACACTGTAAAGCATATAGCTCAGAAACACTTTGAGCCGAAGAGATAGCTACTAAAAACAAAACTTTCCAAGATAGAAGCTTAATATCCATGGAATGCATAGGTTCAAACAGAACCCCTTGAAAAACCTTAAGAACTAAATTTAGGCTCCATGGCGGAGCAACAGGTTTAAATACAGGCTTGATTCTGACCAAAGCCTGACTAAATGCTCGAACGTCTGGGACATCTGCCAGACGTTTGTGTAGAAGAATAGACAAAGCAGATATTTGTCCTTATAAGGAACTAGCTGATAATCCCTTCTCCAAACCTTCTTGGAGAAAAGACAATATTCTAGGAATCCTAATCTTACTCCACGAGTAACCTTTGGATATTTGTGCCAAATCTTATGATAGATCAGTACATTTGGGACACATTCTAAGAGGGGGTACCACAATGGCTTCCAAACATATTGAACAAGGATTTTCCTTGGTGTCAGACATGTTAAACAAGCTAGTAATGTAACAAGCAAGCTTGGAAAACACTGTAATCAAAGTAAATAACACTTAGAAATAAAACGGTACTGTGCCTTTAAGAGAAAAAAAGCTGCACATATTCTGCAAAACAGTGTAAAAAAGCAGTAAACATAACAAAAGTTTTACAGTAGTATCATATAGCCTTAGTAACTTTGCACAGCTATGCAAATAAACAATTAACCCCTTAATGGCAAAACCGGATTGAAAAAACATCAAAACCAGTAAAAAAAGACTTTCAGCACTTTGCCACAGTTCTGCTGTGACTCCTACCTGCCCTTCAGAACAATTTGTGGGGGGAAAAACTTCTTTTACAGCCCTCAAACACGGCAGGAACCTCTGGAGAAGCAGTTAGAAGTCTCAGAGGAAAAGAAACTGCACAACTGAGGCACGAAAATAGGCCCCTCCCACCTCACTCAAGGTTTTGAGGCCTAACAGACAAACACTAGAGTGTCTCTAAATTAACCATGTGGGTTAGAAAACTCAAAAACAAGCCACAATGACCCCTTTAGTCCCTTCAAAAAAACGTTATAATTGCATCATTCACTGAATAAACAAAAACGTTTTTACCAAACAGTGTCACCAGTAACTAATCAGCCCTTCATGCAAGCTGAAATTCCAATCCAAGTGTCTGAATACAGCTTACCCTTCCCTCATGGGGATATTGCCAGCCTTTTCTAGAAATAACATAGTCTGTCTAGAAAAAAATAGACTGAACATACCTTAATGCAGTTTAGCCTGCAAACTGTTCCCCCAACTGAAGTTTTCCTGTACTCTTCAGCCCTTGTGAGAACAGCAGTGGATCTTAGTTACAAAATGCTAAGATCATCATCATCCTTGCAGAAATCTTCATCCCTTTTCTGCCAGAGAGTAAATAGTACACACCGGTACCATTAAAAAATAACAAACTTTTGCTTGAGAAAATAAAAACCTAACATTTTTGTCACCACACTCCTCTTTGCCCTTGCAGTTAAGCAGGCAGAGAGATTGACTGGGGGGTGGAGCTAAGGGGGGAGCTATATAGGCAGCTCTGCTGTGGGTGCTCTCTCTGCCACTTCCTGTAGGGGAGGAGAATATCCCACAAGTAAGGATGAATCCGTGGACTCGATACATCTTACAAGAGAAATATATACAGTATACAAACACACTTGAGCCCTTTCCATCACAATACCTGAAAATAAGACACATATAATAGATTGGCTATTACATAAAAATCACTTCACAAACTTTGGGCTAGAGAGAGAACTCATTAGGCCATGGTCTCGAACAATGCTTCCACACATGACACCCACACAAGCCGAGGCCGTAGTAAAAGACGCCCCCTTCTATATCACCCTGTCAAAGCCTGGTGGAAATTATGCAAAGCACTGGGAACACCACACCTACACACTTTATATCTACCCCTACAAGGTAACTCTGACTTCCAAGTAGATGTCACCACAAAAACATACAGACAGTGGGAGGAGAACGGGGTGACACTTCGACAAGTTCTATCCAGTGATGGGAAGACATTTGGATCCTTTAGAGTACTACAATCAAACTATGACTTACCCAATACCCACCATTTTACCTTTCTTCAAATGTGACCTTATGTTGCGGAACTCTTGAAAGATAAAGACATGACGAATTCTGACTGTGACATATACAAACTACTGGCCCTAACAAAGGGAAGGAAAAACATCTATCTCCCATACATATAAAGTACTCCAAATAACATTCAATTACCTCACTAAAACGCAACTCCAAAAGACATGGAACGCACTGCTAGACCAGGAAATACCTGAAACATACATTACACAGAGTTTCACAAAAGAAGGGCGTCTCTATCAGCTGAGATATTGGAATCGCACGCAAAACTATTATACAACGCGTATGTGACACCTAAATAATAAATGGAAGCCAGACACCTCTGGCCAGTGCACAAGATGCTCATATCCTAAACCGAATATTATTCACATGATGGTGCAGTGTCCACGATCGGTAAAATTCTGGGGAATAGCACAAAAATGGATCTGACTTCTAAGTGCTCAGAAGGTCAGTTTAACCAGGGGTGAAACTAGCAGAGGTCGCAATTGCCTGCACTGATATCATGTGAGTGTGACATGATGCTTCACTAGTGTCTCTGACTACAGGGGTTAGTCTTTCTGTTTTACCCATTGGTGTTTATGTGTGTATATGTGTGTATGTATGTATGTGACTATGTGTGTATTTATGCATGTATGTGTATGTTTGTGGAACCAGCAAATTACAGACCTTGTTACTACAGCATGGGGGGAGGGGGTAAACAGTGTCACTATACAGTACCACTATATACAGTACAGGGGGGCTGGACTATGTCACAGACTACTGTGGTCACTTTATAAAGTACTGGCGCGGGTAGGATCAGGCCAGCCATCTCACCGGCAGATTACAGACTGTTTTACTAACTCACTATATACAGTACTGGTGGGTTAAACAGTGTCACTATATACAGTAATAGGGGGGTCAGACCATCTCACAGACTGTGAATCTAAGACATGTAATCTAAGACTGTAATTTAAGACTGTGAATCTAAGACATGTAATCTGATTCACATTTTTTTTTCTGTGTTAAATGTTAAAAAAGAAAAGATATGTATCAAATTCACTTTTTTTGGGGGGGGGGAGGGGGGGTTCGGGGGCCCCTTCTTAGATTCTTGCACCTGGACCCTGTGGTTTCTAGTTACGCCTCTGAGTCTAACATCTGAGGCCATATTATTTCTACAAATACAATCAATACCCAGAACCCACACAATATTCATACACTGTCATACTCCATGCCAGGAAGCTTATTCTTACACTAAGGCTGACAGCCACACCACCCACTCTACCCCAACTGAAAGCATCTCTACGGAAAAAAATTATGTATGAGCAAGCAGACACACAAGGAGATATCGCACCAAGAACAAAACACTTCATGACTAAATGGGAACCCCACTTACGCAGACTCCCGGATAATCTGCAGAAACAAATCATCTATCCACTCAAAGACTCAGAGTACATACTAAATACTCAATTGCTTGGAGAGTGGCAGCAAAATTTTCAACGCCAAAGAGATCACTAAGGGGAGATGACTGGAAGGACCGAGAGTGACACCTTAGGGTACAAGACTGTTAGTTCACAAGATTATAGTTTTGGAAGATTAGTATGTAAGGGTAAGAGATTGATATAGTTGTTAGAATGTTTTAACCATTACCAAGAAAGAAGGAGTGTTCCATGGTTTAAAAAAAGACATTCTTATTTGATCATTCATCTTCACACCAACCATATATAACACTGAGAGACATAAAGAACTCATACTGGAGAAAGGGCCACAGCCTGACCCATACCGAATATCACCATAGAGAACAAACGCGAAATGCTACGAGTGGCAAAAAACAAAATTTATGCTTACCTGATAAATTTCTTTCTCTTGTGGTGTATCCAGTCCACGGGTTCATCATTACTTGTTGGGATATTCTCCTTCCCAACAGGAAGTTGCAAGAGGATACCCACAGCAGAGCTGTCTATATAGCTCCTCCCCTAACTCCCACCCCCAGTCATTCGACCAAAGACAAGCAAGAAAAAGGAGAAACTATAGGGTGCAGTGGTGACTGTAGTATAAAAATAAAAAACACCTGCCTTAAAATGACAGGGCGGGCCGTGGACTGGATACACCACAAGAGAAAGAAATTTATCAGGTAAGCATAAATTTAGTTTTCTCTTGTAAGGTGTATCTAGTCCACGGATTCATCCATTACTTGTGGGATATCAATACCAAAGCTTTAGGACACGGATGAAGGGAGGGACAAGGCAGGAACTTAAACGGAAGGCACCACTGCCTGCAAGACTTTTCTCCCAAAAATAGCCTCCGAGGAAGCAAAAGTATCAAATTTGTAGAATTTAGAAAAAGTATGAAGCGAAGACCAAGTCGCCGCCTTACAAATCTGTTCAAACGAGGCCTCATTTTTAAAAGCCCATGTGGAAGCTACCGCTCTAGTGGAATGAGCTGTAATTCTTTCAGGAGGCTGCTGGCCAGCAGTCTCATAAGCTAAACGGATTATTCTTCTCAGCCAAAAAGAAAGAGAAGATGTCGAAGCCATTTGGCCTCTCCTCTGTCCAGAGTAGACAACAAACAATGCAGATGTTTGACGAAAATCCTTAGTAGCTTGTAAATAACACTTTAAAGCACGAACCACGTCAAGATTGTGTAATAGACGTTCCGTCTTTGAAAAAGGATTAGGACACAGTGACGGAACTACAATCTCCTGATTGATATTCTTATTAGATACCACCTTAGGAAGAAATCCAGGTTTGGTACGCAACACTACCTTATCTGTATGGAATATCAGATAAGGGGAATCCCACTGTAAGGCAGATAACTCTGAAACTCTTCGAGCCGAAGAGATAGCTACAAAAACAGAACTTTCCAAGATAAAAGCTTGATATCTATGGAATGCAGAGGTTCAAACGGAACCCCTTGAAGAACTTTAAGAACTAAATTTAAACTCCATGGCGGAGCAACAGGTTTAAACACAGGCTTGATTCTAACTAAATCCTGACAAAACGCCTGAACGTCTGGAAGATCTGCCAGACGCTTGTGCAGAAGAATAGACAGAGCAGAAATCTGTCCCTTTAAGGAACTAGCTGACAATCCCTTCTCCAATCCTTCTTGGAGAAAAGATAATATCCTAGGAATCCTGACTTTACTCCATGAGTAACTCTTGGATTCACACCAATGAAGATATTTACACCATATATTATTATAGATTTTCCTTGTGACAGGCTTTCGAGCCTGAATTAAGGTATCAATGACCGACTCGGAGAAACCACGTTTTGATAAAATGAAGCCTTCTATCTCCAAGCAGTCAGCCGCAGAGAAATTAGATTTGGATGTTTGAATGGACCTTGGAGTAGAAGGTCCTGCCTCAGCGGCAGAGTCCATGGTGGAAGGGATGACATGTCCACCAGATCTGCATACCAAGTCCTGCGTGGCCATGCAGGTGCTATCAAAATCACAGAAGCTCTCTCCTGCTTGATCTTGGCAATCAGACGAGGGAGGAGAGGAAATGGTGGGAACACATAAGCCAGGCTGAAGGACCAGGATAGAGCATCTATCAGCGCTGCCTGGGGATCCCTTGACCTGGACCCGTAACAGGGAAGCTTGGCGTTCTGACAAGACGCCATCAGATCCACTTCTGGTTTGCCCCATAGTTGAATCAGCTGCGCAAATACCTCCGGATGGAGCTCCCACTCCCCCGGATGAAAAGTCTGCCGACTTAGTAAATCCGCCTCCCAGTTCTCTACTCCTGGGATATGGATAGCTGAGAGATGGCAAGAGAGAAACCTCTGCCCATAGAATTATCTTTGAAACCTCCAACATTGCCAGGAGGCTTCTTGATGGTTGATATAGGCTACAGTCGTGATATTGTCCGAACCTGACCGCAGCTAGTTGAGGCCAAGCGTGAAGAGCATTGAATATCGCTCTCAGTTCCAGAATGTTTATCGGAAGGAGGGCTTCCTCCTGAGTCCACGAACCCTGAGCCTTCAGGGAGTTCCAGACTGCGCCCCAGCCCAGAAGGCTGGCATCTGTCGTGACTATAGTCCACTCTGGCCTGCGGAAACTCATTCCCCAGGACAGATGGACCCGAGAGAACCACCAGAGAAGAGAATCCCTGGTCTCTTGATCCAGATTTAGCAGAGGGGACAAATCTGTGTAATCCCGATTTCACTGATTGAGCATGCAAAGTTGCAGTGGTCTGAGATGTAGGCGGGCAAACGGAACTATGTCCATTGCCGCTACCATTAGGCCGATTACTTCCATACACTGAGCCACTGACGGCCGAGAAGTGGAATGAAGAGCACGGCAGGAAGTTAGAAGCTTTGATAACCTGACCTCTGTCAGAAAAAATTTCATTTCTACTGAATCTATCAGTGTTCCTAGTAAGGAAACTCTTGTGAGAGGGGAGAGAGAACTCTTTTCTTCGTTCACCTTCCACCCGTGAGACCTCAGAAAGGCCAGAACGATGTCCGTATGGGACTTGGCGATTTGAAAAGTCGACGCCTGTATCAGAATGTCGTCTAGGTAAGGAGCCACCGCTATTCCCTGTAGTCTTAGAACCGCCAGTAGGGACCCTAGAACCTTCGTAAAGATTCTTGGTGCCGTGGCTAACCCAAAGGGAAGAGCCACAAACTGGTAATGCCTGTCTAAGAAGGCGAACCTGAGGAACTAATGATGATCTCTTTGAATCGGAATGTGGAGATAAGCATCCTTTAAGTCCACGGTAGTAATATATTGACCCTCCTGGATCATAGGTAGGATGGTTAGGATAGTCTCCATCTTGAAGGATGGGACCCTGAGAAATTTGTTTAGGATCTTGAGATCCAAGATTGGTCTGAAAGGTCCCTCTTTTTTGGGAACTATAAACAGATTTGAATAGAAGCCCTGCCCCTGTTCCTCCTTTGGAACTGGGTGGATCACTCCCATAAACAGCAGGTCTTGAACACAACGTAAGAATGCCTCTCTCTTTATCTGGTTTACAGATAATTGTGAGAGATGAAATCTCCCCTTTGGAGATGAAGCTTTGAAGTCCAGAAGATATCCCTGGGAAACAATCTCTAATGCCCAGGGATCCTGGACGTCTCTTGCCCAAGTCTGGGCGAAGAGAGAGAGTCTGCCCCCCACTAGATCCGGTCCCGGATCGGGGGCTACTCCTTCATGCTGTCTTAGAGGCAGCCGCAGGTTTCTTGGCCTGCTTCCCCTTATTCCAAGCCTGGTTAGGTCTCCAGACTGGTTTGGACTGGGCGAAATTTCCCTCTTGTTTTGCATTAGAGGAAACTGAAGCTGCGCCACTCTTGAAGTTTCGAAAGGAACGGAAATTATTCTGTTTGGTCCTTAACTTATTGGACCTATCCTGAGGAAGGGCGTGACCTTTTCCTCCAGTAATATCAGAAATGATCTCCTTCAGACCGGGCCCGAATAGGGTCTGTCCCTTGAAGGGGATGTTAAGAAGCTTAGACTTTGAAATAACGTCTGCTGACCAGGACTTAAGCCATATCGCCCTACGCGCCAAAATGGCAAAACCTGAATTCTTAGCTGTTAGCTTGGCTAAATGAAAAATGGCGTCAGAAATAAAGGAGTTAGCTAACTTAAGAGCTTTAATCCTGTCTAGAATATCGTCTAACGGGATCTCCACCTGTAGAGCCTCCTCAAGAGACTCAAACCAAAAAGCCACTGCAGCAGTAACTAGGGCAATGCATGCAAGAGGCTGGAGAATAAAACCTTGATGTATAAACATTTTCTTAAGGAGACCCTCCAATTTTTTATCCATAGGATCTAGGAAAGCACAACTGTCTTCGACAGGGATAGTTGTACGCTTAGCTAGGGTGGAGACTGCTCCCTCCACCTTAGGAACCGTCTGCCACGAGTCCCGTATGGTGGCATCTATGGGAAACATATTTTTAAAAGCAGGAGGGGGAGAGAACGGCACACCTGGTCTATCCCATTCCTTAGTAATAATTTCCGAAAACCTCTTAGGGACTGGAAAAACATCGGTGTAAACAGGTACTGCAAAGTATTTGTCCATTTTACATAATTTCTCTGGAACCACAATGGGGTCACAGTCATCCAGAGTCGCTAAAACCTCCCTAAACAATAAGCGGAGGTGTTCAAGCTTAAATTTAAACGCTGTCATCTCAGAATCAGACTGGAGTAACGCCTTCCCTGAGTCTGAAATGTCACCCACAGATAGAAGCTCACCAGCCTCGGCTTCTGAGCATTGTGAGGGTATATCGGACACAGGCAATAAAGCGTCAGAAAGCTCTGTATTAATTCTAGCCCCAGAGCTGTCTCGCTTTCCTTGTAGCCCTGGCAGTTTGGAGAATACCTCTGTGAGGGTAGCATTCATAACTGCCGCCATGTCCTGTAAGGTAAAAGAATTAGACGCGCTAGATGTACTTGGCGTCACTTGAGCGGGAGTTATAGGTTCTGACACATGGGGAGAATTAGATGGCATAATCTACCTTTTTTCAGTCAGAGAATCCCCTGGAGATAAATCTTTAAGCGCCATAATATGGTCTTTATAGTTTATAGAAATATCAGTACATTTGGTACACATTCTAAGAGGGGGTTCCACAATGGCTTTCAAACATATTGAACAAGGAGCTTCCTCTATGTCAGACATGTTTAACAGACTAGTAATGAGACAAGCAAGCTTGGAAAACACTTTAATAAAGGTGAAACAGCAATTAAACCAAAACTTTACTGTGCCTTTAAGAGAAAAAAACTAGCACTTAAACTGAAAAACAGTGAAAAAATACAGTAAAATCTTTGAAATGTTTACAGTGTGAATAAGGGACTAAAGCAGCATTGCACCCACTTGCAAATGGATGATTAACCCCTTAGGTCCCAAACCGGATTAAAAAACGTTAAAAATCAATTGAGCACCATGCAACAGCTCTGCTGAGGCTCCTACCTGCCCTTAAATACGATGTTGTGCAGAAATAACCCCTTTGAAATGGTTCTCAGATGCCAGAGGACTCTTCTAGGGAAGCTGGATGTCTCAGTCTGTATTAAAACTGCGCAATTAGAGCGCTAAAATAGGCCCCTCCCACCATGTACTGGATGTCAGAGGGGCCTTAAGAAAATACTCCTAGGAGTATCTGACTAGCCATGTGGAAACTAGGCCCCAAATAAAGACTTATCTCCCTCAGAGAAAAAACGTCCTTTTATTTGAAATCATGTAAACGTTTTGTCACTAAGCAATATGAATATTAACATGAGTATTACCCTGTTATGTAAGCATGATCCCAGTCGCTGTTAAATCACTGCATCAGGCTTACCTCAAATACACAAGGCTCTGTCAGCATTTTCTAGAAATTATTCCTCTCTCTAGAAATAAAAATACTGAACATACCTC
The DNA here is from genome assembly GCF_027579735.1 of Bombina bombina. Taxonomy (NCBI): domain Eukaryota; kingdom Metazoa; phylum Chordata; class Amphibia; order Anura; family Bombinatoridae; genus Bombina; species Bombina bombina. The sequence continues at coordinate 1,387,952,158 of NC_069499.1, forward strand.
AAAGCAGGTAATCTGCAGGCCGTTCCCCCAACTGAAGTTTTCCCATATTCATAAGTTATGTGTGAGAACAGCAATGGACCTTAGTTACAAACCGCTAAGATCATCAAATCTCCAGGCAGAATTCTTCTTCTAATTTCTGCCTGAGAGAAAAACAGTACAACGCCGGTACCGTTTAAAAATAACAAACTCTTGATTGAAGGTAAAACTACACTAAGTCACCACGTATCTCTTGATACTTCCTTTCTTTTTGAGAGTTGCAAGAGAATGACTGGGGGTGGCAGTTAGGGGAGGAGCTATATAGACAGCTCTGCTGTGGGTGTCCTCTTGCAACTTCCTGTTGGGAAGGAGAATATCCAGTGGCGTCACTAGGGTTGGTGTCACCCGGTGCGGTAAGTTATGGTGTCACCCCCCCCCCCCCAGAAAGCAGACACACACAAAAACACAGACAAACACACATACAAACACTCAGACACACTTAAAACATACTCAGATGCACACACAAACTCTCGGAAACACACTCAGACACACACACAAAAACCCACACACAAAAACACTGAGACACACACACACAAAAACTCAGACACACACATACAAAATATGTAAACTGCACTGCATTAATTATAAAGCTCATGCCTAGAGCTGCTCCCTGGCTCAGCAGAGCATCAAATGAAAGATAAACAGAGCACTCTAAAAATAAATCACTAAAGAAAAGTTTTAGGTGCAAACTATGAAAATTCTGCTCTCTGACTCTGTTCCAAGTCTGTCAGTGCACAGCCCCGGGCCGCGTGCCTACCGCTTCTTATGGCCAATCACCTCTGCACTCTGCCCACCCCCAGACCCCCGCCCGCCCTCCTACCTGTTCAGTGTGCACTTAGTGTACCGTAACCGTAATGTCTGGTGGGCATCATACGTGGCTCCTTCACTTTAAAGACAGTGTCAAACAGTCATGCGGTCAGGTGGCCAGGCATCCCCTCATGATTTGCCAGTTCCCGTTTAGAGAGACAGCACAGCAGTGAGTGACTCCACTGCTCCACATGTCACTGAGCAGTGAGCACAGATAGGCAGGCAGGTTTAGGCTAGCAGCGCAACTTTGCAAGCCCCACGGCATGCCCACAACATTCATAGCGAAATTGGGCAGGGGAGAAGCAAAGTACAAACAAGCAAAAGCAGCCGGGAAAACTATTTGTTGAAATTGCAGCACTGGCTCAAGGGGCAAAAAAATTGTGTGTCTACATCTTCCCCATTCCCACCAATGTTCACAAATGCCAGCCCCTCTAATAAAAAAAAAATCTATGCATCTCAACATTGTATTTCTTTGAATTTCAATAAAATTAAAAAAAAAAAAAAAAATTTTTTTTTTGGTGTCACCCCCTGGTGGGTGTCACCCGGGTGCGGCCCGCCCCCCCCCCCGCCCCCCCTAGTGACGCCACTGAGAATATCCCACAAGTAATGGATGAACCCGTGGACTGGATACACCTTACAAGAGAAATAAGTGTTCATGGGACTAATAAAGCACATTATTATTATTATTATTATTATCTGTTATTTGTAGAGAGTCAACAGATTCTGCAGCACTATAAACATAGGCAGTATACAAGGTAGCATTTATAGGGATCAAATGGGTAGAGGGCCCCGCCAAGAGTCGCAATGTTGTAGTCAGCTCTTATGAAAGTAATCTGTAAACAGTTGGGTTCTTAGGCTTACATGCGTAGGCTTACATGGCGGAAAGCAATGGAGTAGAGGAACTGGTATAAGGAAAGGTTAGTGTTCCTCTACAGTTTGTTTTTAATCTAGGACCTCTGGGTTACAACCAAAAAGGCAATATAGGGTTAAAATTGTTGATGTAGCTCTCTATGTGAGATTGTTTATAACCCCGCCCATCATATGTGTTCTCATTGGTCCTTGTTTTAAGTACTATTGTTATAAAGTGTTTGTATTTGCATTACATTTTTAGCTTGACAAAGGGGCAGGTGCCCCGAAACGTTGCTGTTCACCTAATAAAGGCTCTTCCCCATCTGAGAGTGCAACATTTATTTTCTTGGATATCTACTTTCCTGGAGCTTAGGGGATTTGGCTCCATTTTTGTTTGCACCCATTCTGCTGTCTATGGACATTTCAACATTGATATAGGTGTGCTGGTCCTACTATTCTACTTCTGAAAGGTTAGTGTAGGTCAGCGATGGCGAACCTATGGCACACGTGGGCTCTTAGGCTTACATGGTGGATAGCAATGGAGGAGAGGAACTGGTATACGGAAAGGTCAGTGGAGGTCAGCGATGGCGAAACTATGGCACGCGTGCCACAGCTGGCATGCAGAGGCCTTTCTGTTGGCACGCGAGCCATAAGTTCACAAACATTGCCTACTGTTCACTAAGACTCTGGCAGCTTGTCATGACAAGAGCGCGCATTATTTAGGCTTAGAGTATGACAGAGGGGCAGAATGAACACAGCGAGCAAAACGTCAGTGCACGCACACAGTGAGAGGAAGGTGGTGTGGAAAAACTGATAAGCAGTAGCGGCCGCAGCAGCTGAGTAATTCCGGACTTAAATGTATGTTTCTGGGCAGTGATGGACAGACCATTGGGCAATTCGGCCCTTGAGAGCAGGCTGTATGTTCTTTTTTTTTTGGGTGTTTAATTTTACATTGCTGCTGGTGCACTACTATATAGTTGTGTGTCAGGAAGTTTTCAGGAGGGAAATCTTTCTGCCTACACTTCAGTAAGTTTATGTTCGTTATGGGTTCATAAAGGTTCTCACATCTTGTTTTTTATGGATGTTTTTAATATGATTGGGTATGTGAGGGAGGAAGAACCATTTGACTGGCTATAAAATGTTAAAAGTTGTATGTAGACTTGATGTTTTGTACTGGGGTGTAGCATGGTTAGTGGAGTTACTGTGCATCTGCTGAAATAGCAGCATGTGTTTTACACTGGTAAATAGCTATTTGACATACATTTATCTAATTGTGGACTGCATATGCTTAAACGTTTTATTGATCTAAATTTGTTAGATTCTATCACGTTTTATGGGTTGTATTTGGAGGAGAAAGTGAATTGAAGGGATAGTGGCAGCAAACTATAACAGAGCACTTCTGCTGTGCATTTTATTTTTTAAATCAGTGCTCCATGCCTTGGTAGTTATTCTGTATGCACAGCCCTCACATAAGCAGAGTATGCACATAGTGCCAGTGTTAAAAGAAAAAAAAAATGTTTTACACGTGTCTCTCCTCTCTCTCTCCTTCTCCCTTTTTCTTCCTCCCTCTCTATCTCTTCCTCTATCCCCCTCTTCTCTCGCTCTCTCCCTTTCCCCCTCTCTTCCTATCCCTTACTCTATCTCTCTCTCTTCTTCTCCCTCTTTCTCTCTTCCTCTCCCCCTCTCTTCCCCACTCTCCCTTTCCTTCTCTCTTCCTCTCCCCCTCTTTCTTCCCCTCACTCATCCTCTCTTCCTCTCCCCCTCTCTCTTCCCCTCTCTCATCTGTCTCCCTCTCTCCATTCTCCTCTCCCTCTGTTCCCCCCTCTCAATAAGTTGCAGATTTACAGGTCTATTTACTTAAATGGGAATTAGCCGGGGAATTGGTGATTTTTTCAATAAAAACTGTTTGTATCATTGAAACCTCCTATTGTGTTTTTATTTCGAGACAAAGGCAGTTAGTTAGCTCAGACAGTTGAATTAAGTGTTTTATTCTAATGAAAAGCCTCAGTATTCAGATTATATTGCAATGTTGGCACTCTGAGATAAATAAGTTGCTTTTGCGTTGAAGTTTTGGCACTCGGGCTCAAAAAGGTTTGCCATCACTGGTGTAGGTTGTATGCATCCCTGAACAGTAGAGCCTTTAAGGAGCGCATGAAGCTTTCAAAACTAGGGCAAAGTCTTGTGGAGCGAGGCAGAGAGTTCCACAAGATGGGAGACAGTCTGGAGAAGTCCTGTAAACGGGAATGTGAGGAGGTACCAAGAGAGGAGGAGAGTAGGAGGTCATGAGCAGAGCGAAGGGGATGGGAGGGAGGGAGAGTATCTGGAGATAAAGTCTGAGAAATAGGGGGGAGCAGTGCAGTTGAGGGCTTTGTATGTCAGAGTCAGAATTTTGTGTTTAATCCTGGAGGCAAGAGGAAGCCAGTGAAGGGATTGGCAGAGGTGCAGCAGATGAAGAGAAACGTGTAAGGAAGATAAGCCTGGCAGAGGCATTCATTATGGATTGTAATGTTATATATCCTAGGTTACAATATTATTTAATTCTATCTAAGCAGTAACCTCCAATGTGTTATATATTTATATGTAACAATATTTTTGAAGTATGAATATTAATGATCGATCATAAAATTATCGTCAGCAATATCTCAAATTAATATAGTGGAATTTGTCAATACAATCCAGTGAAACGTTATATAATCTCTATAGTGTATTCCAGAATGATTGAGATTGCTAGAAATGACAATAAAATTATTTTAATCATTAATATTTAATCTCAAATTAAATTAATTCTTGAATTCTGATCAGTTAATCTGTATATACACTTTGATTATATTTATGTAGCAAATGAACATCACCTATGACCAGTGATATCTATCAATTGATCAACACAACTTTAAAATAGTAAGCAGGCCATACAGATATTTAGATGAATTACTATTCAATAGATATTGTCTATTATCCCATGAATGGATTAAATATTTCTATAAATTACCCTTAACTCAAAATGAATCTCACATAAATTTTAGCAGAACCATTTGTATTTAACTAGAAACACTTACTCCAATACCAAAATATGGACTATTAACTTAACAATGCTTAGTTAACAATGTAACCAAATCTTTCAACACAAATCTTACCAAATCTCAATAAATCGAATGGAATTTCCAAAAAATATAATTAAGCTATTCAGCCCAAGATAGTCTTATAATACTTAAATGATCAACCAGAGATTGTTGCACAGTACTACCAATTCAACATATACCAATTAATCTAGCATGAAATAACTTCTTATTTAGCCACAATAAAACAAATGCTAAAATATATCACAATAACTACAGATAACTTATGACATTAAAATACATAAATCCTTTCTTAATAATAATATTTAACACTAGTACACTTACTACCCTGTTCTAATTAATATTAAATATAAGAATAAGATACCATTTAAATTCACAGCTGCAGCTATACTATGCTATAATAAATTTCATTGCTAAAGTCTATTTAGTATATAAAAGAAATTAAACGAACATACATTAACAGAAAACCAAATTGAGAGTTTCAGCTTCCAGATATTCTATCGGTCATACATGAAGGAAAATTCCACTTCTTTTACAAGGGTACAGGTCACAGATTATCTCTCTTGTCCACAGAGAGTGTTCCAGCCAGGAGTCAGAGAAAGTATAGGCCCAAAAATGTGTGTATCTCTCTCTTACAAAGTGAGACTGTCCTCTTGCATAGAGTCAAAGCCTATATCCGTCATAAGCCACTCCTTCATTCTCTAATCATACCAACAGGATCTGGTTACGCCCTTTTCTCACATTGGCTCACTGGTAATACCACTCTCTTAGCAGCAAAACCTTTTGGCTGTAGTACTGGTTTTAGCCCATCGGGGGAACAACAAACAGGTATTGGAATAAGACATGTACATTTTTTTAAATATTCTGTTTCTCAATTACAGGGATATATATGTGGTATACCTTTAACTCTAACTCCTCCTATGTGATCTCCTTCCTATTTAAGGACTACCTGTTGCATTCATTTACTGCCTGATTATTGAAGTCATACCTACTCTGATGTAGCTATTCCTATTTCAGGTCTCCTATCACTTGTATTCTGTGCTAAGTATCGTTCCAAAGATTACTTTTGATACCTTTTTGAATATCATATGTTTTTGTTGCAACTTTGTTATTACCGAGTCTGGATCACTGAACGGCCGGAACTACTTTTTTACCGCTACCCGGAAGTTAGCCACATTCACACACGCTGCCTGTCCCAGTCAAGGATCTCCCAATGCGGTAACGGAACACTCACGGTCCCGAAGGTGGTAACGTACACGAACCAAACTAAAGCCTTTAAGCTTCTTACCTGCATGTTGTTGTCACCATTCTGAATTATTGGGCAAATCCTATTATATGCAATATCCATTACAAACAAACAATGTATGTTTGCGGAGTGTCTGAACTTGTAAATATTTTAGGATGTGTGTGATTGCGTGAAGTAAAGGAGTTCTATTTTTGTTACTATCGTTACTGATTCAGACCATGTCAGTATATCTACTCCTTCTGTGGCTTCCTTTCGATATATATATTGAACATATGAATTGTATCTCATCATTATATCCTTATTTTTATTAACACATAAGTTTGTAGTTAATACTAAAATTCATCATATATTAAATGTCTCATATTGTTTAATCAGGCTACATAGAAGTTGTTTTCTGATTAATACAAAAAAGAGCAACAAGCTCTAATTTTAGGGCTAACCTTCATAACTATTGCCATAAATACTTGTTTCCTGATTTACAAAGCTCACGATACCACATAATAATCAGGCCCAAAAGACAATCAAAATCTTTTTTGATTGGAACATTTACTATTATGGATCCTAATGAAATAAAGAAGGAGTTTAATAATGTCTATCTCAAACTTGATTATTTGGCAAGAGCAGTAACTGAAGTGCAAACTGAAAATGCTGCACTTAAAACTATAGTTAAAGATTATGTTTCACAAAAACCTCATGATCCACCTGAACCTCATATTAATTATCCACAACCCTTCTCAGGGAAACGTTCTGACTTCAGGGAATTTAAGAATGCCTGTAACTTATTATTCTCCCTTAGACCTAAGACTTATCACACTGAGCGGATTAAAGTATGTACCACAATATCTTTTTTACAAGGTGAACCTAGGACTTGGGCTAATAGGTTTTTCGAAAACAATAACCCTATCTTAGATTCATTACAGGATTTTTTTTCTGCTTTGACTAGTCTATATCAAGACTCAAATACTCAAATAAATGCTGAAACGAGATTAAGGTCTTTAAAACAGGGTAAGAGAAATGTGGAAGATTATACCACTGAGTTTCAGATGTGGGCAGAGGACTCTCAGTGGAATGAAATCAGTTTAAAGAATCAATATCGTCTGGGGTTGTCTGAATCACTCAAAGATGAACTTTCACGTCTGGAGATCCCTGATACTCTTGAGGGGCTTATCAAATTAAGCATCTCTTTGGATCGACGTTTGAGAGAAAGGAGAGCAGAGAGGGCCTCTTATGATAACCCATCCAGGAAACCTTACCAAGTCACTCACTACAAGTCATGACAGAGCTCATGGCAGTACTACCCCCATGGAGATTGGAGTTATTAGAGGACCTCTGCCACCAGAGGAAAAAATTAGAAGGAGGTTGGAAAACCTCTGTTTATACTGTGCACACAAGGAACATTCAGTATCCACTTGTCCTATGTTAAAAAAACAAAAGAATGGTAAGACAATAACCAGTGACTTTATTTACAGCATTACAAATGATACCCATATGACTTTGTCCATTTCTTTACAGTGGGACCAGAAAAATATCCAAACCAAGGCATTAATTGATTCAGGAGCATCTGGCAATTACATTGATTCCACCTATGTATATAAAAATAAAAACATAATTTATGCTTACCTGATAAATTCCTTTCTTCTGTTGTGTGATCAGTCCACGGGTCATCATTACTTCTGGGATATAACTCCTCCCCAACAGGAAATGCAAGAGGATTCACCCAGCAGAGCTGCATATAGCTCCTCCCCTCTACGTCAGTCCCAGTCATTCGACCAAGAATCAACGAGAAAAGAGTAACCAAGGGTGAAGTGGTGACTGGAGTATAATTTAAAAGATATTTACCTGCCTTAAAACAGGGCGGGCCGTGGACTGATCACACAACAGAAGAAAGGAATTTATCAGGTAAGCATAAATTATGTTTTCTTCTGTTATGTGTGATCAGTCCACGGGTCATCATTACTTCTGGGATACCAATACCAAAGCAAAAGTACACGGATGACGGGAGGGATAGGCAGGCTCATTATACAGAAGGAACCACTGCCTGAAGAACCTTTCTCCCAAAAATAGCCTCCGAAGAAGCAAAAGTGTCAAATTTGTAAAATTTGGAAAAAGTATGAAGCGAAGACCAAGTTGCAGCCTTGCAAATCTGTTCAACAGAGGCCTCATTCTTAAAGGCCCAAGTGGAAGCCACAGCTCTAGTGGAGTGAGCTGTAATTCTTTCAGGAGGCTGCTGTCCAGCAGTCTCATAGGCTAAACGTATTATGCTACGAAGCCAAAAAGAGAGAGAGGTAGCAGAAGCTTTTTGACCTCTCCTCTGTCCAGAATAAACGACAAACAGGGAAGAAGTTTGGCGAAAATCTTTAGTTGCCTGCAAGTAGAACTTGAGGGCACGAACTACATCCAGATTGTGTAGAAGACGTTCCTTCTTTGAAGAAGGATTTGGGCACAAGGATGGAACAACAATCTCTTGATTGATGTTCCTGTTAGTGACTACCTTAGGTAAGAACCCAGGTTTAGTACGCAGAACTACCTTGTCTGAGTGAAAAATCAGATAAGGAGAATCACAATGTAAGGCTGATAACTCAGAGACTCTTCGAGCCGAGGAAATAGCCATTAAAAACAGAACTTTCCAAGATAACAATTTTATATCAATGGAATGAAGGGGTTCAAACGGAACACCCTGTAAAACGTTAAGAACTAAGTTTAAACTCCATGGCGGAGCAACAGCTTTAAACACAGGCTTGATCCTAGCTAAAGCCTGACAAAAGGCCTGGACGTCTGGATTTTCTGACAGACGCCTGTGTAACAAGATGGACAGAGCTGAAATCTGTCCCTTTAATGAACTAGCTGATAAACCCTTTTCTAAACCTTCTTGTAGAAAAGACAATATCCTAGCGATCCTAACCTTACTCCAGGAGTAACCTTTGGATTCGCACCAGTATAGGTATTTACGCCATATTTTATGGTAAATCCTTCTGGTAACAGGCTTCCTAGCCTGTATCAGGGTATCAATAACCGACTCAGAAAAACCACGTTTTGATAAAATCAAGCGTTCAATTTCCAAGCAGTCAGCTTCAGAGAAGTTAGATTTTGATGTTTGAATGGACCCTGTATCAGAAGGTCCTGTCTTAGAGGTAGAGACCAAGGCGGACAGGATGACATGTCCACTAGATCTGCATACCAAGTCCTGCGTGGCCATGCAGGCGCTATTAGAATCACTGATGCTCTCTCCTGTTTGATTTTGGCAATCAATCGAGGAAGCAGCGGGAAGGGTGGAAACACATAAGCCATCCCGAAGTTCCAAGGTGCTGTCAAAGCATCTATCAGAACCGCTCCCGGATCCCTGGATCTGGACCCGTAGCGAGGAAGTTTGGCGTTCTGGCGAGACGCCATGAGATCTATCTCTGGTTTGCCCCAACGTCGAAGTATTTGGGCAAAGACCTCCGGATGAAGTTCCCACTCCCCCGGATGAAAAGTCTGGCGACTCAAGAAATCCGCCTCCCAGTTCTCCACTCCCGGGATGTGGATTGCTGACAGGTGGCAAGAGTGAGACTCTGCCCAGCGAATTATCCTTGATACTTCCATCATTGCTAGGGAGCTTCTTGTCCCTCCCTGATGGTTGATGTAAGCTACAGTCGTGATGTTGTCCGACTGAAACCTGATGAACCCCCGAGTTGTTAATTGGGGCCAAGCCAGAAGGGCATTGAGAACTGCTCTCAATTCCAGAATGTTTATTGGAAGGAGACTCTCCTCCTGATTCCATAGTCCCTGAGCCTTCAGAGAATTCCAGACAGCGCCCCAACCTAGTAGGCTGGCGTCTGTTGTTACAATTGTCCAGTCTGGCCTGCTGAATGGCATCCCCCTGGACAGGTGTGGCCGATAAAGCCACCATAGAAGAGAATTTCTGGTCTCTTGATTCAGATTCAGAGTAGGGGACAAATCTGAGTAATCCCCATTCCACTGACTTAGCATGCACAATTGCAGCGGTCTGAGGTGTAGGCGTGCAAAAGGTACTATGTCCATTGCCGCTACCATTAAGCCGATCACCTCCATGCATTGAGCTACTGACGGGTGTTGAATGGAATGAAGGACACGGCATGCATTTTGAAGCTTTGTTAACCTGTCTTCTGTCAGGTAAATCTTCATTTCTACAGAATCTATAAGAGTCCCCAAGAATGGAACTCTTGTGAGAGGAAAAAGAGAACTCTTCTTTTCGTTCACTTTCCATCCATGCGACCTTAGAAATGCCAGAACTAGCTCTGTATGAGACTTGGCAGTTTGAAAGCTTGAAGCTTGTATTAGAATGTCGTCTAGGTACGGAGCTACCGAAATCCCTCGCGGTCTTAGTACCGCCAGAAGGGCACCCAGAACCTTTGTGAAGATTCTTGGAGCCGTAGCCAATCCGAATGGAAGAGCTACAAACTGGTAGTGCCTGTCTAAGAAGGCAAACCTTAGATACCGGTGATGATCTTTGTGGATCGGTATGTGAAGGTAAGCATCTTTTAAATCCACTGTGGTCATGTACTGACCCTTTTGGATCATGGGTAAGATTGTCCGAATAGTTTCCATTTTGAACGATGGAACTCTTAGGAATTTGTTTAGAATCTTTAAATCTAAGATTGGCCTGAAAGTTCCCTCTTTTTTTGGGAACCACAAACAGGTTTGAGTAGAACCCTTGTCCTTGTTCCGACCGCGGAACCGGATGGATCACACCCATTAATAACAGATCTTGTACACAGCGTAGAAACGCTTCTTTCTTTATCTGGTTTGTTGACAACCTTGACAGATGAAATCTCCCTCTTGGGGGAGATAATTTGAAGTCTAGAAGGTATCCCTGAGATATGATCTCTAGTGCCCAGGGATCCTGAACATCTCTTGCCCAGGCCTGGGCGAAGAGAGAAAGTCTGCCCCCCACTAGATCCGGTCCCGGATCGGGGGCTTTCGGTTCATGCTGTCTTTGGGGCAGCAGCAGGTTTCCTGGCCTGCTTGCTCTTGTTCCAGGACTGGTTAGGCTTCCAGCCTTGCCTGTAACGAGCAACAGCTCCTTCCTGTTTTGGTGCAGTGGAGGTTGATGCTGCTCCTGTTTTGAAATTCCGAAAGGGACGAAAATTAGACTGTCTAGCCTTAGCTTTGGCTTTGTCTTGAGGTAGGGCGTGGCCCTTACCTCCTGTAATGTCAGCGATAATTTCTTTCAAACCGGGCCCAAATAAAGACTGCCCCTTGAAAGGTATATTAAGTAATTTGGACTTAGAAGTAACATCAGCTGACCAGGATTTTAGCCACAGCGCCCTACGTGCCTGTATGGCGAATCCTGAGTTCTTAGCCGTAAGCTTGGTTAAATGTACTACGGCCTCCGAAATGAATGAATTAGCTAGTTTAAGGACTCTAAGCCTGTCCGTAATGTCGTCTAGCGTAGATGAACTAAGGTTCTCTTCCAGAGACTCAATCCAAAATGCTGCCGCAGCCGTAATCGGCGCGATACATGCAAGGGGTTGCAATATAAAACCTTGTTGAACAAACATTTTCTTAAGGTAACCCTCTAATTTTTTATCCATTGGATCTGAAAAAGCACAGCTATCCTCCACCGGGATAGTGGTACGCTTAGCTAAAGTAGAAACTGCTCCCTCCACCTTAGGGACCGTTTGCCATAAGTCCCGAGTGGTGGCGTCTATTGGAAACATCTTTCTAAATATTGGAGGGGGTGAGAACGGCACACCGGGTCTATCCCACTCCTTAGTAACAATTTCAGTTAGTCTCTTAGGTATAGGAAAAACGTCAGTACTCGCCGGTACCGCAAAGTATTTATCCAACCTACACAGTTTCTCTGGTATTGCAACGGTGTTACAATCATTGAGAGCTGCTAAGACCTCCCCTAGTAATACACGGAGGTTCTCCAATTTAAATTTAAAATTTGAAATATCTGAATCCAATCTGTTTGGATCAGAACCGTCACCCACAGAATGAAGCTCTCCGTCCTCATGCTCTGCAAGCTGTGACGCAGTATCAGACATGGCCCTAGTATTGTCAGCGCACTCTGTTCTCACCCCAGAGTGATCACGCTTGCCTCTTAGTTCTGGTAATTTAGACAAAACTTCAGTCATAACAGTAGCCATATCTTGTAATGTTATCTGTAATGGCCGCCCAGATGTACTAGGCGCCATAATATCACGCACCTCCCGGGCGGGAGATGCAGGTACTGCCGCGTGAGGCGAGTTAGTCGGCATAACTCTCCCCTCGCTGTTTGGTGAAATTTGTTCACATTGTACAGATTGACTTTTATTTAAAGTAGCATCAATACAGTTAGTACATAAATTTCTATTGGGCTCCATCTTGGCATTGGAACAAATGACACAGATATCTTCCTCTGAGTCAGACATGTTTAACACACTAGCAATAAACTTGCAACTTGGTTATAATCTTTTTTAGCAAAAACGTACTGTGCCTCAAAGAGGTACTAAACGATTAAATGACAGTTGAAATAATGAACTGAAAAACAGTTATAGCATCAAACTTTAAAACAACACAACTTTTAGCAAAGGTTTGTTCCCATTAGTAAAATAACAATAATTAAATTTGACATAAAAATTACAGAGCAACGTTTTTATTCACAGTCAATATAAAATTCTCACAGCTCTGCTGAGAGAATCTACCTCCCTCCAAAGAAGTTTGAAGACCCCTGAGATCTGTCAGAGATGAACCGGATCATGCAGGAAATATAAGAGTAACTGACTGGAATTTTTTGATGCGTAGCAAAGAGCGCCAAAAACGGCCCCTCCCCCTCACACACAGCAGTGAAGAGAAACGAAACTGTCACAATTAAAAGCAAACAACTGCCAAGTGGAAAATAATGCCCAAATATTTATTCACTCAGTACCTCAGCAATGTAAACGATTCTACATTCCAGCAAAAACGTTTAACATGATAAATACTTATTAAAAGGATTAGTGACTTTTAACAGAGTAGTTCCGGTGAAATACCATCCCCAGAATACTGAAGTGTATACATACATGTCATTATAACGGTATGGCAGGATTTTCTCATCAATTCCATTCAGAAAATAAAAACTGCTACATACCTCAATGCAGATTCATCTGCCCGCTGTCCCCTGATCTGAAGCTTTTACCTCCCTCAGATGGCCGAGAACAGCAATATGATCTTAACTACTCCGGTTAAAATCATAGTAAAAAACTCTGGCAGATTCTTCCTCAAACTCTGCCAGAGAAGTAATAACACGCTCCGGTGTTATTGTAAAATAACAAACTTTTGATTGAAGTCATAAAAACTAAGTATAATCACCATAGTCCTCTCACACATCCTATCTAGTCGTTGGGTGCAAGAGAATGACTGGGACTGACGTAGAGGGGAGGAGCTATATGCAGCTCTGCTGGGTGAATCCTCTTGCATTTCCTGTTGGGGAGGAGTTATATCCCAGAAGTAATGATGACCCGTGGACTGATCACACATAACAGAAGAAATACCAGTTATATGCAAACAAAACCCTGTCTCCATTAAGTTACTAGATGGTTCATTCATAGAACAAGGACCTATCACACATCATACTGTTCCCCTTCTTGTAACATCATTCCAAGGACACACTGAATACTTATCCTTTGATCTCATATCAATACATCAGCATACTCTCATCTTAGGGTATCCTTGGTTGAAGAAACACAACCCAAACATAAATTGGGTTTCAAGTAAGGTGACATTAGATTCTGCCTTTTGTTTAAAGACTTGTTACCCACATCAAACCATAGCGTCACTTGATAATGGTTTACCCTCGTGTTATCAGGATTTGGCAGAAGTATTCAATTTAAAAGAGGCAGAAAACCTTCCACCCCATAGGGATTTTGACTGCCCTATCGATATAATACCTGGTTCTAAAATCCCTCATGGTAAGATTTATCCTCTCTCTCAAGAGGAACTTCAATATATTAGAAATTACCTAGATGAAAATTTACGTAAGGGATTCATTTCACACTCCACATCCCCTGCAGCTGCAGGAATGTTTCTAGTAAGAAACAAGGATGGTACCATAAGACCTATTATTGATTATAGGGCATTAAATAACATCACAATAAAAAACAGATACCCTTTACCTTTAATACCAGAACTTTTGGAGCGTCTAACTGGTGCCACTATTTACACCAAACTAGATTTAAAGGGGGCTTATAATTTGATTAGAATCAAAGAGGGTCACGAATGGAAGACGGCATTCCGGACTAGATATGGCCTTTTTCAGTATAATGTAATGCCTTTCGGTCTGAGTAATGCCCCAGCAACTTTTCAGTTTTTTATAAACGAGATATTCCGAGACCTTATTGACGTCTGTGTCATAATATACCTTGATGACATCCTAATTTATTCTAGAACACCACAAGAACATGAAAAACATGTACGCTGGGTGTTAACTCGTTTAAAAGAACACAAATTATATGCTAAATTGGAAAAACAGAATTTATGTTTACCTGATAAATTACTTTCTCCAACGGTGTGTCCGGTCCACGGCGTCATCCTTACTTGTGGGATATTCTCTTCCCCAACAGGAAATGGCAAAGAGCCCAGCAAAGCTGGTCACATGATCCCTCCTAGGCTCCGCCTACCCCAGTCATTCGACCGACGTTAAGGAGGAATATTTGCATAGGAGAAACCATATGTTACCGTGGTGACTGTAGTTAAAGAAAATAAATTATCAGACCTGATTAAAAAAACCAGGGCGGGCCGTGGACCGGACACACCGTTGGAGAAAGTAATTTATCAGGTAAACATAAATTCTGTTTTCTCCAACATAGGTGTGTCCGGTCCACGGCGTCATCCTTACTTGTGGGAACCAATACCAAAGCTTTAGGACACGGATGAAGGGAGGGAGCAAATCAGGTCACCTAAATGGAAGGCACCACGGCTTGCAAAACCTTTCTCCCAAAAATAGCCTCAGAAGAAGCAAAAGTATCAAATTTGTAAAATTTAGAAAAAGTGTGCAGTGAAGACCAAGTCGCTGCCTTACATATCTGATCAACAGAAGCCTCGTTCTTGAAGGCCCATGTGGAAGCCACAGCCCTAGTGGAGTGAGCTGTGATTCTTTCAGGAGGCTGCCGTCCGGCAGTCTCATAAGCCAATCGGATAATGCTTTTAATCCAGAAGGAGAGAGAGGTAGAAGTTGCTTTTTGACCTCTCCGTTTACCAGAATAAACAACAAACAAAGACAAAGTTTGTCTGAAATCCTTAGTAGCTGCTAAGTAAAATTTGAGAGCACGAACTACATCCAAGTTGTGCAACAAACGTTCCTTCTTTGAAACTGGATTAGGACACAAAGAAGGCACAACTATCTCCTGGTTAATGTTTTTGTTAGAAACAACTTTTGGAAGAAAACCAGGTTTAGTACGCAAAACCACCTTATCTGCATGGAACACCAGATAAGGAGAAGGACACTGCAGAGCAGATAATTCTGAAACTCTTCTAGCAGAAGAAATTGCAACCAAAAACAAAACTTTCCAAGATAATAACTTAATATCAACGGAATGTAAGGGTTCAAACGGAACCCCCTGAAGAACTGAAAGAACTAGGTTGAGACTCCAAGGAGGAGTCAAAATTTTGTAAACAGGCTTGATTCTAACCAGAGCCTGAACAAAGGCTAGAACATCTGGCACAGCTGCCAGCTTTTTGTGAAGTAACACAGACAAGGCAGAAATCTGTCCCATCAAGGAACTTGCAGATAATCCTTTTTCCAATCCTTCTCGAAGGAAGGATAGACTCTTAGGAATCTTAACCTTGTCCCAAGGGAAACCTGCAGATTCACACCAACAGATATACCAAATTATGTGGTAATTTTTCTGGTTACAGGCTTTCAGGCCTGAACAAGAGTATTAATAACAGAATCTGAGAACCCTCGCTTTGATAAGATCAAGCGTTCAATCTCCAAGCAGTCAGCTGGAGTGGGTCGAACGGACCTAGAACAAGAAGGTCTCTCAAAGGTAGCTTCCATGGTGGAGCCGATGACATATTCACCAGATCTGCATACCAAGTCCTGCGTGGCCACGCAGGAGCTATCAAAATCACCGACGCCCTCTCCTGATTGATCCTGGCTACCAGCCTGGGGATGAGAGGAAACGGCGGGAACACATAAGCTAGTTTGAAGGTCCAAGGTGCTACTAGTGCATCCACTAGAGCCGCCTTGGGATCCCTGGATCTGTACCCGTAGTAAGGAACTCTGAAGTTCTGACGAGAGGCCATCAGATCCATGTCTGGAATGCCCCACGGTTGAGTGACTTGGGCAAAGATTTCCGGATGGAGTTCCCACTCCCCCGGATGCAATGTCTGACGACTCAGAAAATCCGCTTCCCAATTTTCCACTCCTGGGATGTGGATAGCAGACAGGTGGCAGGAGTGAGACTCCGCCCATAGAATGATTTTGGTCACTTCTTCCATCGCTAGGGAACTCCTTGTTCCCCCCTGATGGTTGATGTATGAACTTGGCCCTCGCTAGCTGAGGCCAAGCTTTGAGAGCATTGAATATCGCTCCCAGTTCCAGAATATTTATCGGTAGAAGAGATTCTACCCGAGACCAAAGACCCTGAGCTTTCAGGGATCCCCAGACCGCGCCCCAGCCCATCAGACTGGCGTCGGTCGTGACAATGACCCACTCTGGTCTGCGGAAGGTCATCCCTTGTGACAGGTTGTCCAGGGACAGCCACCAACGGAATGAGTCTCTGGTCCTCTGATTTACTTGTATCTTCGGAGACAAGTCTGAATAGTCCCCATTCCACTGACTGAGCATGAACAGTTGTAATGGTCTTAGATGAATGCGCACAAAAGGAACTATGTCCATTGCCGCTACCATCAAACCTATCACTTCCATGCACTGCGCTATGGAAGGAAGAGGAACGGAATGAAGTATCCGACAAGAGTCTAGAAGTTTTGTTTTTCTGGCTTCTGTCAGAAAAATCCTCATTTCTAAGGAGTCTATTATAGTTCCCAAGAAGGGAACCCTCGTTGACGGAGATAGAGAACTCTTTTCCACGTTCACTTTCCATCCGTGAGATCTGAGAAAGGCCAGGACAATGTCCGTGTGAGCCTTTACTTGAGGAAGGGACGACGCTCGAATCAGAATGTCGTCCAAGTAAGGTACTACAGCAATGCCCCTTGGTCTTAGCACCGCCATAAGGGACCCTAGTACCTATGAGAAAATCCTAGGAGCAGTGGCTAATCCGAAAGAAAATGCCACGAACTGGAAATGCTTGTCCAGGAATGCAAACCTTAGGAACCGATGATGTTCCTTGTGGATAGGAATATGTAGATACGCATCCTTGAAATCCACCTTGGTCATGAATTGACCTTCCTGGATGGAAGGAAGAAGTGTTCGAATGGTTTCCATCTTGGATGATGGAACCTTGAGAAACTTGTTCAAGATCTTGAGATCTAAGATTGGTCTGAACGTTCCCACTTTTTTGGGAACTATGAACAGATTGGAGTAGAACCCCATCCCTTGTTCTCCTAATGGAACAGGATGAATCACTACCATTTTTAGCAGGTCTTCTACCCAATGTAAGAATGCCTGTCTTCTTATGTGGTCTGAAGACAACTGAGACCTGTGGAACCTCCCCCTTGGAGGAAGCCCCTTGAACTCCAGAGAATAACCTTGGGAGACTATTTCTAGCGCCCAAGGATCCAGAACATCTCTTTCCCAAGCCTGAGCGAAGAGAGAGAGTCTGCCCCCCACCAGATCCGGTCCCGGATCGGGGGCCCGCATTTCATGCTGTCTTGGTAGCAGTGGCAGGTTTCCTGGCCTGCTTTCCTTTGCTCCAGCCTTGCATAGGTCTCCAGGCTGGATTGGCTTGAGAAGTATTACCTTCCTGCTTAGAGGACGTAGCCCTTGGGGCTGATCCGTTTCTGCGAAAGGGACGAAACTTAGGTTTATTTTTGGTCTTGAAAAGACCTATCCTGAGGAAGGGCGTGGCCCTTGCCCCCAGCGATATCAGAGATAATCTCTTTCAAGTCAGGGCCAAAGAGTGTTTTCCCCTTGAAAGGAATGTCAAGCAATTTGTTCTTGGAAGACGCATCCGCTGCCCAAGATTTTAACCAAAGCGCTCTGCGCCACAATAGCAAACCCAGAATTTTTTTGCCGCTAACCTAGCCAATTGCAAGGTGGCGTCTAGGGTGAAAGAATTAGCCAATTTAAGAGCACGAATTCTGTCCATAATCTCCTCATAAGAAGAAGAATTACTAATAATCGCCTTTCCTAGCTCATCAAACTAGAAACACGCGGCTGCAGTGACAGGGACAATGCATGCAATTGGTTGTAGAAGGGAACCTTGCTGAACAAACATCTTTAGCAGACCTTCTAATTTTTTATCCATAGGATCTTGGAAAGCACAACTATCTTCTATGGGTATAGTGGCGCGCTTGTGTAGAGTAGAAACCGCCCCCTCGACCTTGGGGACTGTCTGCCATCAGTCCTTTCTGGGGTCGACTATAGGAAAACAATTTTATAAATATGGGGGGAGGTACTAAAGGTATACCGGGCCTGTCCCATTCTTTACTAACAATGTACGCCACCCGCTTGGATATAAGAAAAGCTTCGGGGGGCCCCGGGGCCTCTAAGAACTTTTCCATTTTACATAGTGGTTCTGGAATGACCAGATAATCACAATCATCCAAATTGGATAACACCTCCTTAAGCAGAGCGCGGAGATGTTCCAACTTAAATTTAAAAGTAATCACATCAGGTTCAGCTTCTCCCTCAGACAAAACCTCCTTGGACCCCTCAGACTGGTGTAGGGGCCCTTCAGAAACCATATCATCAGCGTTCTCATGCTCTACAGAATTTTCTAAAACAGAGCAGTCGCGCTTTCGCTGATAAGTGGGCATATTGGCTAAAATGTTTTTGATAGAATTATCCATTACAGCCGTTAAATGTTGCATAGGAAGGAGTATTGGCGCACTAGATGTACTAGGGGCCTCCTGTATGGGCAAGACTGGTGTAGACGAAGGAGGGGATGATGCAGTACCATGCTTACTCCCCTCACTTGAGGAATCATCTTGGGCATCATTTTTACTAAAAAAAAAATTTTATGACATAAAATACATATAGTTAAATGAGAAGGAACCTTGGTTTCCCCACAGTCAGAACACAATCTATCTGGTAGTTCAGACATGTTAAACAGGCATAAACTTGATAACAAAGCACAAAAAACGTTTTAAAATAAAACCGTTACTGTCACTTTAAATTTTAAACTAAACACACTTTATTATTGCAATTGCGAAAAAGTATGAAGGAATTGTTCAAAATTCACCAAAATTTCACCACAGTGTCTTAAAGCCTTAAAAGTATTGCACACCAAATTTGGAAGCTTTAACCCTTAAAATAACGGAACCGGAGCCGTTTTTATATTTAACCCCTTTACAGTCCCTGGAATCTGCTTTGCTGAGACCCAACCAAGCCCAAAGGGGAATACGATACCAAATGATGCCTTCAGAAAGACTTTTCTATGTATCAGAGCTCCAAACACATGCAGCTGCATGCCATGCTGTCTCAAAAACAAGTGCGCCATACCGGCGCGAAAATGAGGCTCTGACTATGATTAGGGAAAGCCCCTAAAGAATAAGGTGTCTAAAACAGTGCCTGCCGATATAATCATATCAAAATACCCAGAATAAATGATTCCTCAAGGCTAAATATGTGTTAATAATGAATCGATTTAGCCCAGAAAAAGTCTACAGTCTTAATAAGCCCTTGTGAAGCCCTTATTTACTATCTTAATAAACATGGCTTACCGGATCCCATAGGGAAAATGACAGCTTCCAGCATTACATCGTCTTGTTAGAATGTGTCATACCTCAAGCAGTAAGAGACTGCACACTGTTCCCCCAACTGAAGTTAATTGCTCTCAACAGTCCTGTGTGGAACAGCCATGGATTTTAGTTACGGTGCTAAAATCATTTTCCTCATACAAACAGAAATCTTCATCTCTTTTCTGTTTCTGAGTAAATAGTACATACCAGCACTATTTTAAAATAACAAACTCTTGATTGAATAATAAAAACTACAGTTAAACACTAAAAAACTCTAAGCCATCTCCGTGGAGATGTTGCCTGTACAACGGCAAAGAGAATGACTGGGGTAGGCGGAGCCTAGGAGGGATCATGTGACCAGCTTTGCTGGGCTCTTTGCCATTTCCTGTTGGGGAAGAGAATATCCCACAAGTAAGGATGACGCCGTGGACCGGACACACCTATGTTGGAGAAAGTGTTCTTTTCATGTTACAGAAATAAAATTCTTGGGTTACATCATCAGTCCCAACCAAATACAAATGGATCCGGAGAAGGTATCAGCAATTTTAAATTGGCCTACTCCCACTTCAACAAAATCTGTACAACGTTTCATTGGTTTTGCAAACTTTTATAGAAAGTTTATTAAAAATTTCTCTTCAATCGTTAAACCATTAACAGCACTTACTAGTGAAAAACAAAGATTTAAATGGACAGAATCCGCAAGTCAAGCTTTCAACAAGTTGAAAGAATATTTTACCACAGCACCCATCTTAGCTATGCCAGACTTTGATTTGGAATTTATTCTTGAAGTAGATGTAGATCTGACTCAGGTATCGGTGCAGTATTGTCACAACAGGATAAAAACATGACTGAGATTCATCCTATCGCTTTTTATTCGAAGATGTTGACTAGCGCTGAGAAAAACTATAGCATAGGAGATAAAGAACTTCTAGCTATAAAACGTGCCCTTGAACACTGGAGACATTTATTAGAAGGTTCCAAACTGCCTTTTAAGATTTTTACTGACCATAAAAATCTTGAATTCCTAAAGACAAGTAAGACTTTGTCTGCACGCCAAGCAAGATGGTCAATATTTTTTGATCGTTTTAATTTTCTTCTAACATACAGACTGGGACACTTGAATACCAAGGCCGATGCTCTCTCTAGACAACATGATCAAGACACTCAAGATCAAATCAACCAAATCATTCCAAAAGAAAAGATTATAGGTTTACTTACACCTTTGGAAGAAGATATATTAAAAGAATTAAAGCATGAACCACCACATGGAATAGACTGTCAGAAAGATTCCAATACTGGTCTTTTTTACCATAAATCTAAACTTTACATTCCACAACAGATGAGATCTTCCATCCTCAAACAAACCCATGATGGGACTCTTGCGGGCCATCCAGGTATTTCCAAAACTATTGACCTAACTAGGAGAAATTATTGGTGGCCACTCATGGATGCTTATATAACAAATTATGTAAAACATTGTGATACCTGTGCCAGAAATAAGTTAGTTCACAAAAGACCATCAGGTCTTTTGTCTCCTCTGCCTATTCCTGACAAACCTTGGAGTACCATATCAATGGACTTTATTGTTGAATTACCTGAATCCCATCAATACAATACTATCTTAGTTGTCATTGACCATTTAACAAGACTGGCTCATTACATTCCATTAAAAGGTCTGCCTACAGCTTTCACAACAGCTCATGTTTTCTTAGACAATATAGTTCGCTTACATGGATTGCCTAAAGTTATTATAACTGACCGTGGTACTCAGTTTACCTCTAATTTCTGGAGATCTTTATGCAAGCTAATCCAGATTGATTCAAGATACTCGACTGCATTTCACCCTCAGACAAATGGTCTCACGGAACGACTTAATAAACCCTTGAGCAATATCTTCGCTGTTACATATCTCATCTTCAGGATGATTGGTCATCTTATCTACCTTTGGCAGAGTTCTGTTATAATAATACCACTTCTTCATCAACTAAATTATCCCCATTCTTTGTTACTTACGGATATCATCCTACCACCATCTCTTTGAGTTCTCAACAAGTAAACTCACCCTCTGCATTGGATTTTGCAAATAATTTACATGAAAGGCTGGATATCCTGAAAAAACATCTTTCAGAAGCCAAAGAATATCAGAAGAGGTTGTATGATACCCATCATACAGCAGGTCCCACCTATCAAATTGGAGATTTGGTTCTGCTATCAACAAAGAATCTTAAACTTTCCGTTCCCAGCAAAAAGCTAGCTAATCAATATTTGGGTCCTTTTAAGGTGTCTAAAATAATCAACTCAAATGCTTTGAGATTGGAGCTTCCTCAGGATTTTAAGATTCACCCCTCTTTCCACATCTCTTTGCTGAAGCCATATCTTCCTTCACCTCAGTCCCTCTCCTTGTCTAGACCACCTCCGATAGTCATTGATGATCGAGAAGAGTATGAGGTTGAAGCTGTGTTGGATTCTAGGATCCATAGACGGAGGTTGGAGTACCTTGTGAAATGGAAGGGTTATGGTTCAGAGGATAACTCTTGGCAACTTCATTCTGATCTTCGCACTCCCCGTCTTCTGCGGAATTTTCATCGCCGCTATCCTGAGAAACCTAGTTTGGAATCCCCTGGGGTGCTTCCTTGAAGGGGGGAGATGTGGTATACCTTTAACTCTAACTCCTCCTATGTGATCTCCTTCCTATTTAAGGACTACCTGTTGCATTCATTTACTGCCTGATTATTGAAGTCATACCTACTCTGATGTAGCTATTCCTATTTCAGGTCTCCTATCACTTGTATTCTGTGCTAAGTATCGTTCCAAAGATTACTTTTGATACCTTTTTGAATATCATATGTTTTTGTTGCAACTTTGTTATTACCGAGTCTGGATCACTGAACGGCCGGAACTACTTTTTTACCGCTACCCGGAAGTAAGCCGCATTCACACACGCTGCCTGTCCCAGTCACGGATCTCCCAATGCGGTAACGGAACACTCACGGTCCCGAAGGTGGTAACGTACACGAACCAAACTAAAGCCTTTAAGCTTCTTACCTGCATGTTGTTGTCACCATTCTGAATTATTGGGCAAATCCTATTATATGCAATATCCATTACAAACAAACAATGTATGTTTGCGGAGTGTCTGAACTTGTAAATATTTTAGGATGTGTGTGATTGCGTGAAGTAAAGGAGTTCTATTTTTGTTACTATCGTTACTGATTCAGACCATGTCAGTATATCTACTCCTTCTGTGGCTTCCTTTCGATATATATATTGAACATATGAATTGTATCTCATCATTATATCCTTATTTTTATTAACACATAAGTTTGTAGTTAATACTAAAATTCATCATATATTAAATGTCTCATATTGTTTAATCAGGCTACATAGAAGTTGTTTTCTGATTAATACAAAAAAGAGCAACAAGCTCTAATTTTAGGGCTAACCTTCATAACTATTGCCATAAATACTTGTTTCCTGATTTACAAAGCTCACGATACCACAATATATTTGTATCAAATGTCTATTTAATACACTCATATTTTATAGCTCAATAAACTACTTGGTTAATTTTATATGGTATTATTTAGTTTGGCTGAGCATGGGTATTTCAATACCAAACATGAGTATATTGATTTAGTATTAGACATATTTCTAATTCCATATCTGCTTACATATAATATACATATATTCAGTGTGCGTCTCAATACAATTCTACAAAATATTTTAAGAGATGTATTTAAAAGTCACATTTTTTATGAGGGGACTTAAAGGGATTTTAATTTAATATTTTCAGTAGGATATTAATATACCCGTTCAGATATATTTATTGGATTATCATATCCTATTAAGAAAATATACTCCATATTTAGTACATCTCTTGATAATGTTATGAATGCACGAAAACACAGATATGATATAATTCATTGGACAACTTATTGAAGATGTATTCATTTCCAAACCTCATTGGGATCAGATTCTGGAATAAAGCAAATGGTGTTTTATTCTGAAAGTTTGCAAAACATTTTAAATTCACCAATGCAGCTACAGGTGGCCCTCGGTTTATGCCGGTTCAAGTTTCTGAATAACATCCTTTTTTTTTCAGTCATGTGACTGCTATTGAAAATCTTTGGCAAGCAGTACACTAATTAAAATAGCCAGTAGGTGGAGCTGTCCGCTTGTTTTGCAAACTTATTTATGCAACTTAACAGACTGAAATTGATCTGTGTACACAGAGCAGACATTAGCAATCGAGCAGCAAGATTTAGCAGCCACTTCCCTATTATCTTCCTGTCCAGCTGCTTGAGGTGAGGGTGCCTGTCTATTAATCACTGCAGATTGAATGCATAGAATAGGTGCAGACCCAATATTATCTAACATGCTAACAATGCAGAGAACTGATTGCAGAAAAATGCAAGTAAAAAAATGTTTTTGTTCATTAAACTTAGTTTGATGATTATGCAGTCTGTTGTGTGATTATTTTATTAGGTGCTGTTAGCAAATCTTTTTGTTCATTAAACTTAGTTTGAGGATGATACAATCTATATTATTAGGTTTACAATGCTGTTTAGCATTTAAAGTCTTCATTTCAAAGCTTTAAAAATAATGTATTAGGTGTTTCTTATGACAATTTTGAGAGGGGCCTGGAACCTCTCTCTCTCACTTCCCATACTTACATTATAAACTGGGTTTCAATTTACAACAGTTTTGATTTACAACCATTCCTCCTGGAACCTAAACCCGGTGTAAACTGAGGGCTACCTGTATTTATTTAATATAACAGACATTCATCCAACATAGTATATCAGGCCTAAGACAATTTTCTAGATTCATATATATTGGTACATTCACCCAATCCTGAGTATATTTTGCATTTATCTGCCAATTATGGATATAAGTTAAACTTAAAATTTGAATTCTTATGCTTTCCAAATACACAGATTTTAAAAGACTTTCTTTGCCTTCTCCTGCTATTTTCCATAGAGTATGTCAAGGTATTTGAAATATTATTAGATGATATACACAGGTATACTTATTATTATTTAGTGGTGATGTGGCTGTGTACATCAAATAATTCATTTAATTTCTAAAAACTTCAAATGACACTGTGTGAAACTTAGCTCCACTGTTTTTGGTTACACAGGATGAGTCATAAAAGGTAATCTAAAAGAAGGATAGATTGTCAGATAGATGACACCATACAGTGAGTGGGGACGGGGTGTCTGGGATCTGTCTTTGAGACCTAATGAGATGCTCACAATCTCAAGGAAATGGAAATTAGCATGATGGAGCCTCAGAGGTGCATGCTCATATATGGGTTTCCTGCCAAAGTGAGGAGCCGATCTGTCTAGGAAAAAGGTTTGAAAACCCAAACAATTTCAGGGATTGTAATTTTTGACAACTACTTGTAAAGTGATCCCTGCTGTGAAATTGAAGCAATGAAGGTTGACCAGCAAAGACACATGTTATAGTGTGACTACTTGAACTCAAAACATTTTTTATACAGCCTGAAAATTTAAATAACTATATAACAATCTATAATTTGCTGGATTTTTGTATAATTTTAAACACTGCATAGAAATGAATGTATATATGGGAGATATATTAAAATTTTGTAATATATTAAATGGCAATTGTGATAATCCCATTGTTGAAGTATATATAACATGATTTTTCTATCTTTCAGATGGGGCTAAAAGATACTAAATACAGGCTTGCATGCATGGGATGATCTGAGTAATAAATAACAGGAAAAGAGCAGTTGCTAGAGCAGCTAAAAAAACCATCCTTTATTGCAGGATGTCTGTTTGAAATCTTTTTAACTTTTGTTATGCTTGTATCACCCTCGTTGGTCTAAGTTTTTAAATGCAAGTTTTTTGCAATAAAGGATGTTTTTTTTAGCCGCTCTAGCAACTGCTCTTTTCTTGTGATTTGTGACTTGGACGGCTAATGGGATATTGGACATCCACTGGGACTGCATCTGGCTGACACAGGGGTTAAGCGGCTACTGTGCACAGGTGGAACAGTGCACTATCTATACAAAGATCTGAACAGTGGAAGGAGTAAAACACAGAGTGTGGGATCCTAAGAAGGTAGGTTTCCTGGCTGATCGGAAGACTGACGCTATTATGGAAAAGTGAGTGCAAGTTCTTTTTATTCACTATAATAGTGTGCCGCTTAACCATCTATGTACTGTGATTAAACAGAGACTGCGTACTTGATTGCTTAAAGGTTGGATATAAGGGGGTACTTCGCCCTGGTGCTAAGATTATCACTGTGTGTTATTGTCAGGATATGCGTCTGTGCCATATACACTTTCCTTAGGTTGTACTGTCCCTTTAAGGATCTGCTTCTCATACCTGTCTCCACCCTATTTAAGGCACACCTGTATCACTCATTCTTTGCTTAGTATTGAATTACACTTCAATTGTCTAGCCAGTTTTGTGTGAACGCTGTTCACTCAATTTGCTTCAAGCTTCCTTTATTCTAAGATCAAGCTTTCACGAACTTTGTTACTGTTGCTTAATACCTTCATCCTGCAGCACCTGTGATTTACCAACCATCGTCTGTGAATCTGCGTTATTAGCCTGGACGTAACCGCTCCTGTCTCCTGCCTCAGCACTTCCACGGAGCTCCGCAACAACCGCGGTGACGTCACACGCCAGCTGTTCTGTCGCTCAGTCCACAGCTCAAGCCTGCTCTCCCGACTACGCTGTAAGTTTTTTCAAAACCTTGCCGCTTAACCTTGAGATGTGCGAGCACTATAAACAGTTATCCTTGATACATCCTCATACGCCATATGACCATTAGTCAGTTATCCAATATTTCTATGACACAGTTCTAGCTTCCGCTTAATCCTTACCTAAAATGTGTTATTTCATGTTCTCTTACTATATTCTGCTGAATGATCATTTGCATATTTAACCATTTCTTACATGTGAGTCCCCATATTTCATTATTTATCTTGCCTAAGGAACTGTGGTATATGTTCTCCCTGCAGACTATAGTGTAGCCACTTATTCAGCCTGCAATAGGGTTAACATAACAAATCTGTTCCTATACATTAATTACAGCCTGCTGATACAGGAAAGCCACCTTCACACACCCTGTGACTATTGTGGTTTTCAGTATCTTCTTGCTACATACACTTTATTATTGCTACCACCTTCCATCTCAGCAGTTGAGATTCACTTGTCCTGTCTAAAATACTGTGTCTTTATTTTAGATTTCCTATACGAGTGTGACAGTTATGATCTGAGTCATGTCATTTGATCATACACTAAATGTTTATGAAACACATCTCTGAAAATATAACAGATATATGCTATAATTTTGGAATAAGTTAACAGTATAATTACTTTGATATAATATAATGTTGAAAACATAAGGTGCTTGGTATTGGTATTGGGATAATCAGGAAAATGATATGATACTACCCAATCTATAATTAATATTGTAAGTGATTGATACAAGAAGTTATGATCTGATGAATAATCACTTTATAAGAATGTATTGAACTGTTAAAAATGTTGGATGGTGAGATGTGTTTGTTGGTTGTCTGCTGCCCCCTAGGGGATTGGAAGGGTGTGACAGCCAAATAAATTTCCTATTAGGACACACATACTGAGCCAATGAGGGAGCGTTCCCCAAAGTATCCAATAAGAACGGACAAGCACCGTGGGCGTGAACGAAAAAGATCATCAATGATTATATAAGAAATAGCTAAATGCAAAACAAGGACAGTTTTGTGTGACTTGCTTAGACTGGTGATTGATAACTGGCGGCCATACTTGGGAACACATTCACTTAAGCAAGGAGCTAAAACTTACCTTGATCTATGCAATAACTTTACTTCAAATGAGATGATCTAAAGATATTTGGAAAAGAAAGCTACCAATTGGTTCAAATGGGTGATGTATAATTATTCTAATGTCTGTTGTCTACAGGAGGCATCCTGAATTAGGTAAGTATCAGGGCAAATATTTTAATTGAGTTATTTAGAAATACATCAAAGTGAAGTCTGTATATTGAGTGTAGAGAGGTTTGTCTGCTTTGAACTCTGATGTGTAATCAGCAAAGGGGGGTGGTGTCACCCAATTTCTGACATCAGACTTGCAATACAAGTGAATGTATCTAGCAATGTTCAGAGCATGTCCAAGTTTAATATTTAATATAATAATTTAATATTTTATCTTATCTCACATCAGCGACTGCTTATCTGGCATTTCCTCCTGGATGGCCTCTCACCACCTAAGTATAAACATGTCCAAGACCGAACTATTTCTAATTCCCCCCTCTAACTCTACTCCAGTTTCTAATTTTTCCATCACTGTTGGCGGCACCACTATCTCCCCATCACCCCAAGTCTGCTGCCTTGGAGTCACACTTGACTTAAATCTGTCCTTCATTTCACACATCCAATTGCTCTCTTCATCCTGCAGCAACCACCTACGCAATATCTCCAAAATGTGTCCGTTTCTAAGTGCTGAAACTACTAAACAGCTAATCCACTCCCTGGTAATTTCCCGACTTGACTACTGTAACAACTTACTAACTGGCCTCCCTCTCTCCCGCCTCTCTCCCCTCCAATCCATCCTAAATGCTTCTGCCAGACTAATCCACCCCTCTCGACGCTCTGTTTCTGCTGCACCTCTCTGTGAGTCCCTTCACTGGCTCCCCATTCACAACAGAGTTAAATTAAAAATTCTCACCCTGTCCTACAAAGCCCTAACCAATGCTGCCCCACCCTACCTGTCCTCACTTATCAACAAATACACTCCTGCCCGCCCCTTAAGATCCAACAATGACCTGCTTCATGCGTCCTCTACCATCAGCTCCTCTCATGCTAGACTACAGGACTTCTCTCGTGCGGCACCAACCCTCTGGAAAGCACTTCCTCGTGCTGTCAGGCTTGCCCCTAACCTCTCCTCCTTTAAACTTTACCTAAAGACCTTTCTGTTCAGGGAAGCTTATCACCCAACTTATTAACATACTAACTTCACTTAACTAACAGCTGCCCTCTATCTCCTCACTAATATCATTCTCACCTTTGCAGTCCCCACCTCCTGTTTCCCATCCTATCCATCTAGATTGTAAGTTCCCATGGGAATAGGGCCCTCAATTCCCCCTGTTTTTGTCTGTAAAATTTTTGTCTTATCCTATTGTTTCTCCATTGTACTGTTATCCTAGTACCCATGGGCAGCGCTGCGGAATCTGTTGGCGCTTTATAAATAAAGAATAATAATAATATCATATATATGTGTGTATATATATATATATATATATATATATATTATTTAATGTCACTCAGCAATACCATGACAGTAAAGAAGCTAGGAGGAAGCTAGGGAGACCAGAAAGGACAAAGTTGCAGTAGTCGAGTCGGGAAAGGATGAGTGAGTGGATTAAAATCTTAGTTGTGTCTTGTGTAAGGAAATGTCTAATTTTAGAGATGTTTTTAAAGGTGGATGCGGCAGGATTTAGCCAAGGCCTGAATGTGAGGAGTGAAAGAAAGATCTGAGTCAAGTGTGACCCCGAGTCATCAGGCATTCGGGGTAGGTGTAATGATAGAGTTGACGAAAATTATAGAGAGATGGGGGGGTGGAGATTTTAAAAGAAGGGGGAAAATAAAGAGCTCAGTTTTGGAGAGATTTAGCTTAAGGCAGTGAGAGGACATCCATGAAAAGATGTGAGTAAGACAGTTAGTGACAGGGGTTAGCAAAAAAGGAAATAGGTCTGGAGCAGAGATGTAGATTTGGGTGTCGTCGGCATAAAAAGATATTAAAACCCGTGGGACTTTATTAGAGAACCTAATGATGACGTGTAGATTGAGAAGAAAAGGGGACCGAAGACAAAGCCTTTCAGTTCCCCATCAGAAAGTGGTAACGGGGCAGAGGAAGCCCCAAAGAAGGCTACGGGTAGATAGGAAGGAAGAGAACCACGAGGGGGCTGTGAAATGCCAAAGGATTGGAGGATTTGGAGAAAAAGAGGGTGGTCAACAGTATCAAAGACTGTAGACAGATCAAGGATAAGCAGAGAGAAGTGGCCTTTGGATATTGCTGTAAGTAGGTCATTGGCAACCTTAATGATTGCTGTCTCTGTGGAGTGATTGGGGCAAAACCCAGATTGCAGTTGGTCAAGGAGGGAGTGTAATGTATGGAAATAGGACAGGCGTGCATATACTAGCTTTTCAAGAAGCTTTGAGGCAAGAGGGAGTAGGGAAATAGGGCGGTAGTTGGATGGGGAGGTTGGATCGAGAGGTTTTTTGAGGATAGGTGTGACCAGTGCATGTTTTAGAGATGAGGGAAATATACCAGTGCTGAAGGAAAGGTTGAAGATGTGTGTGAGTATATGGGAAAGGGTAGAAGAGAGGAAGGGGAGTAGCTGTGAGGGGATGGGGTCGAGGGGACAGGTAGTGAGGTGAAAGCGCAGTATAAGTGCAGAAACTTCTTCCTCAGTAACAGAGGCGAAAGAGCTAAATATAGGGCTATGTGGGTTTTGGTTGATTGCAAGCTTTTGAGGGGGTGAGAGACTGGAAGTATGTTGAGAGCTGATTTAGTTTCTGATGGAATCGATTTTGTTATTGAAGTGGCTGGCAAAATTTTAAGCTGACAGAGACGTTGTATTAGGAGGTGGGGTGGGCGGAAAAGAGTGTTGAAAGTGGAGAACAGATGTTTTGGGTTTGAAGAAAAAGTGGAGATAAGAGTAGAGAATTAATGTTGCTTATAAAGATTAAAGGCAGAGAAGTAAGAGTTCAAGATGAACTTGTAGTGAAGAAAGTCAGATGAACTCCGAGATTTTCTCCAGTGCCGCTCAGCAGTATGGGAACATCTGCGTAAGTACCGTGTCAGAGGAATATGCCAGGGCTGAGGTCGAGTGTGTGATTTCCTAGCTATGCTAGGAGGGGCCAGATTGTAAATGACCGATGTAAAGGTGGAATTATAGTGGCAGATAGATTGGTCAGAGCAGGAAAAGGAGGAGATGGATGAGATGAGAGGTTTGAGAGAACTAGCAAGCTGTTGCTGATCTAAAGACATAATGCTTCTGTGAAGATTGATGTGAGGGGTAGAAAGAGGGAGAGTTGTAGGTAGGGATGAGATGTTGCAAGTGAGGAGATGGTCAGAAAGAGGAAAAGGGGAGTTTGTGAAGTTTGAAATAGTGCATTGATAGCTAAAGATCAGATCAAGGGAGTGACCATCTTTGTGAGTGGGAGAGTCAGTCCATTGTGACAGACCGAAAGAGGAAGTGAGTTGCAGAAGTTGTTTTGCAGAGGAGGCAGTGGGATTGTCAAGAGGGATGTTGAAGTCACCAAGAATAAGGGCAGGGGTGTCTGAGGTAGCCAGGCAGCGAGGTGATCTAGAAATTGAGTTGAGGAGCCAGGCGGTGCAACACGTATAGAGAGAGGAAGAGAATTAGCAAATCATGTAGGTTTCGAATGAGGAAAATGTGAGGGAAGAGATGGTTGTGTTTGTTGAAAGGTGCAATGAGAGGAAAGTAAAATACATACACCACCTCCTTGTCTGTAACCAGACCTAGGAGTGTGGCTGAAGTGGAGACCCCCATGTGACAATGCAGTAGTGGATGCTGTGTCTAAAGGAGATAGCCAAGTTTCTGTGAAAGCCAGAAGGTTGAGGGAGTGGGAGATAGAGTTCATGGAACCTACTACTTACTCAGGACCCATTCAACTGGAACCATATCAGCACACAGCAGACTAACCGTGGACAGACATTTATAGGACGCTCTGAATCAATGCAAAAGGAAAAAAAAAAGGAATAGCGCAAATAGTATAACTTAGATCCAACCTAGGTTAGCTAGTTAGCTCAGTTTAGGTTGAAAATAAAAAACCTCCAATACTGTTACAATAAATGTTTTTATTCTTATTTTCTATGTTATAGCTCGTACATCAAGTATGCCCTGCGTGGCAAGATATTGTTAGATGATTTTTGATGTAAACAGTGTTGGAAATAAATAAAAACTACAACATTAATATTTAATAATGTTTTTAACTTTTTACTGTAAATATTTTACATTCCAATGTTCTTTACATAGTAGGAATAGTTCTATGTACGTTTAAATAGATATATATATATATATATACACACACACACAAACAGTATCTCACAAAAGTGAGTACACCCCTCACATTTTTGTAAATATTTTATTATATCTTTTCATGTGACAACACTGAAGAAATGACACTTTGCTACAATGTAAAGTAGTGAGTGTACAGCCTGTATAACAGTGTAAATTTGCTGTCCCCTCAAAATAACTCAACACACAGCCATTAATGTCTAAACCGTTGGCAACAAAAGTATGTACACCCCTAAGTGGAAATGTCCAAATAGCAAGGCAGTGGTCGTCTTGGAGGTGTGTTTGGGGTCGTTATGTTGGAATACTGCCCTGCAGCCCAGTCTCCGAAGGGAGGGGATCCTGCTCTGCTTCAGTATGTTACAGTACATGTTGGCATTCATGGTTTCCTCAATGAAATGTAGCTCCCAAGTGCCGGCAGCACTCATGCAGGCCAAGACCATGACACTCCTACCACCATACTTGACTGTAGGCAAGACCCACATGTCTTTGTACTCCTCACCTGGTTGCCGCCACACACGCTTGACACCATCTGAACCAAATAAGTTTATTTTGGTCTCATCGGAGACCAAAAGAGTTTGAGACCATTTAAGAGTTCTTTGCCATGAGGTGCCATGTTGAATTTCCAGTGACTAGTATGAGAGAGTGCAAGAGCAATAACACCAAATGTAACACACCTGAAACCTTGTAACACTAATGAGTCACATGACACCGAGGAGGGAAAATGGCTAATTGGGCCCAATTTGGACATTTCCACTTAGGGGTGTACTCACTTTTGTTGCCAACGGTTACTACATTAATGGCTGTGTGTGGAGTTATTTTGAGGGGACAGCAAATGTACGTTGTTATACAGGCTGTACACTCACTACTTTACATTGTAGCAAAGTGTCATTTCTTCAATGTTGTCACATGAAAAGATATAATAAAATATTTACAAAAATGTGAGGGGTGTACTTACTTTTGTGAGATACTGTGTGTGAATATATATATATATATATATATATATATATATATAGGTCTCAAAATTTCCACTAGCCCACTAGCCATTGGCGAGTGAAAATTTAATGGTGGTGAGTTAAAGTTAGTTAGTGAATGTTGGGCTACCTGCAACAAATATTATCTAAAAGGATACTATATATCTATGAAAGGGCAAGGATATGTTATTCCTCTAGGGCTATAGGGACCCCATTAGTGCTTAGGCTGTTACTTCTGAGAGGGTTAACAGGTGTAGAGAGAGATGCAGAGGAAAAGTGAAAGTGGAGAAAAAGATAGTGTTAAGAAAGAGTGAAGAAAAAAAAGAGTGAAGAGATCTGAAAGAGGGGAAATAAACAGTGTAAAGAGAAGATACGGCCTGAGAGAGAAGAGAGAGGGTAAAATGAGAGATTCAAGAGATGAGGAAGTGAATAAAGACAGTTGAGAGATTATAATTATAAAAAAAATTCCAAGTCTGCTATGATCACATTAATATCAGCACTCTCGGCTTTCTCTCAGTTTAAAGTGAAGGTAAACTTTGATGAATGAAAGCCCTTTTTTTTAAAAAAAAAATTAAAAACAGGGGCACTTTCATTCATCAAAGTTTAGAAAGCAGCCGTTTTGTTTACAAACTTACCTTTATTCTTTTCACAGCCAAAGCAGCTTCCCCCACCCGGAGATCCTCTCTTCACACGTCAGCAATGACTATTCCGGCTTTTTCCAATCATGGCATGGCCTCAGGCAATGACTCCCCTGGGGGGAAAGCCGTGATTGGAGGAAGCCGGATTAGTTATTGATGACATGTGAAGAGAGGATCGCCATGTGGGGGAAGCTGCTCTTGGTGTGAAAAGAACAAAGGTAAGATTTTAAACAAAACTGCTGCTTTTTAAACTTTGATGAATGAAAGTGCCCCTGTTTTTAATAGTATTTTTTAAAAACGGTCTTTCATTCATCAAAGTTTACCTTCACTTTAACCATTTTTTCTATCCTTAAAACCCTAGTTTATGTTGATAACTGCTATGTACTATTTTTGTCAATTTATTAATGTATGTAGCATTATTTAATTGATGGTATAAAATAAAAACAATATTAAAAAGTTACTGAACAATAACGTGTTTAACAATGGCTAAACATACGCAAAGAGGGGGTGAAGTAGTGTAAGTGGTGTGGGCATATAGTGGTTGGGATCTGAAGTGGCAAGTAACATTTTGGACTGGCTAGTAGCTTAGGACTTGAAATCTGGAGCCCTGTGTATGTGTATCTATATATATATATATATATATAAATATATACATACACACATACATATATATATATTACAATTTTATATATATATATATATATATATATATATATATATATATATATATATATATATATATATATATATATATATATATATATATATATATATATATATATGTATATAAATATATATATATATATATCTTTTTTTTGTATACAAAGAGAGAAGCGCTTTACCAGGAATGAACAACAGCTCATCAGCTAGTTCTATGGCGATATATATATTTAAAAATAAATAGAACAGTTTATGCTATGCGAAGAACATTGGAATGTAAATATTCATAATTCATGTTCGGTTGAGCACACTTAGTTTAACACAGTCCGGTTAGCGTGATAGCGATAAGTGTTAGGTTTTTACTGAAAATCCAGTTCCACTGAAGTCTATTGGGAGAAGTTGTTAATGCTGTTACGGTATCTGAAGTCCTGCAGTTTAAAGACGCACATTAAAAGTCTTACTTCTAGTGGCGTTTACACTCAAACTGAAGCGCTAAATACCGCGCCACTTGTAATCTAGTCCTTTGTGTTTTACTGTCTGTAAAGGGAAAGACAAGTCTCTCCTTTTTTTCTCTTTGTGAAAACTAGACATTTATAGGGAGGGGAGACTAAATAGAGAAGTTAAGCAGAGCGCCTATTCTGTGACAGTTGCCATGTTCCTCGTTCAAAGGAGGATTTCCTGGTATTTTCGGGGCTGGACTGACCTGTATAGGCGGTATAAGACTGATATATTTCAGGAAAATTCTCCTCTGTGAAAGCAAAATTGGGGAAAAAATGTCTGGTGGCAAATTTGCCAGAAAACAAGCTATTGTTCCTGGTTGAGCGATTCTACTTGTTAATCTGTGCCAGTCAAGCAAAGTGCATGACATTTCAGAGCTCTCCACATGTACAATTCAGATAGAACATTTTCTTTTGTTTTCTCTTAATTCTGTTTAGTAACGGATTAGATTACCTCAATCCTTTCTCATTGTTTGTGGGAAATATGTTTTTTGTGGCAAATATGGACAATTAATTTGTCAAAAGAGACATCCAGCACGCTACAAATAAGAAACCTCTGATGTCATAATGTTATCAGGCAGCTGCCTATTTTATCCCTGAAACATCTTAAAAATCTTACCTCTTTTTGGATCAGGATTATAAAATGTTGGAATACCAGAAACTACAATCTATTATAACGTAACTTTCAGCTTCTAACTTTTTGTATTATTCCATATACAAACAGCCAGTATGGATAACAAAACTATGTTGCTGGTTACTCAATATTCTTGCTGGGTTCTGAATTTTAAAGAGACATTGAAAATAGTAAATAAAGACATGGAAAACAGTAAATAGATGCTACACAGAATGATGCATTCAGAGCAAAGATACTCATGAACACAATATGAAGATGTATGTTCTAAAACAGTTTCAATATTTAAAAAAATAATTGTCAAATTTTAATATCTATAAAGCAGTAGCAACACCATTTTGTAACCTAAGTTCTCTTCTCTGCTGAGGCCAATCAGGGAAAACTACCTGTTCCTCTTGTACTAGACGCGTATAGTGTTTTTGTATCTCATCACAAACCCTTGTCATTGTATACCCCTATCTTTGTGCCCAGCGCTACGGAATATTGCGTCACTATACAAATAAATGATAATATTAATTAGTTACTACAATGTGCAACCAATGACTGCATGAAATATAGCAATATAGTGTTAAGTCTGTGATATTAAATTACTTAGATGTTGTTTTTCCTTGGCAACATAATCTAATCTGTACAAAGACAGTAAAATATCACTTCATATCTGGGCCTAGAGGTACATAAAAATACTCTTGCCCATAGACATTAGTCCGTAGCATCTTGAATCAGAACTTGATAACCTCATGGTGATGAAACTACCATTATTAAAATGCTTTACACTCAAAACACAAATATATTGAGCAACTTTATTATCGGTTATTATTATCGGTTATTTGTAGAGCGCCAACAGATTCAGCAGCACTATAAACAAAGGCGGAGTACAACAAAACAATTATAGGGATCAAATGGGTAGAGGGCCCTGCCAAGAGTTGCACTGTTGTAGACAGCTCTTAAGAAGGTGATCTACAAACAGCTGGACTCTTAGGCTTACATGCTAAGGGGGTTCAGGGGATAGCAATGGAGGAGAGGAACTGGTATAAAGAAAGATTAGCGTAGGTTGTATGCATCCCTGAACAGTAGAGTCTTTAGGGAGCACTTGAAGCTTTT
The DNA here is from genome assembly GCF_027579735.1 of Bombina bombina. Lineage (NCBI taxonomy): Eukaryota > Metazoa > Chordata > Amphibia > Anura > Bombinatoridae > Bombina > Bombina bombina. Next base: position 1,387,988,543 of record NC_069499.1, read on the forward strand.
AAAACTAGAAGAGAGTATTGTGGAGCGAGGCAGAGAGTTCCACAAGATGGGAGCCAGTCTGGAGAAGTCTTGTAAACGGGAGTGTGATGAGGTGACAAGAGAGGAGGAGAGTAGGCGGTCATGAGCAGATCGAAGGGGATGGGAGGGAGAGTATCTGGAGACAAGGTCTGAGATATAGTGGGGAGCAGTGCAGTTGAGGGCTTTGTATGTCAGAATGAGAATTTTGTGTTTGATCCTAGAGGCAAGAGGAAGCCAGTGAAGGGATTGGCAGAGAGGTGCAGCAGATGAAGAGTGACGTGTAAGGAAGATGAGTCTGGCAGAGGCATTCATTATGGATTGTAAAGGAGCTAGGCGGCAGGTGGGGAGACCAGAGAGGACAGAGTTGCAGAAATCGAGGCAGGAAAGAATGAGAGAGTGGACTAAAATCTTATTTGTTTCTTGTGTAAGGAAATGTCTAATTTTAGAGATGTTTTAAGGTGGAAGCGGCAGCCTTTAGCCAAGGACTGAATGTGAGGAGTGAAAGATCTGAGTCAAATGTAACCCGAGACATTGGCATGCGGGGTAGGGGTAATGATGGAGTTGTCGACAGTTATAGAGAGATTGGGGGTGGAGAGTTTTGAAGAAGGGGGGGGGGGGGGAATAAGGAGCTCAGTTTTGGAGAGATTTAGCTTGAGGTAGTGAGAGAACATCCAGTTAGAGATGTGAGAAAGACAGTTAGTGACACAGGTTAGCAAGGAAGGAGATAGGTCTGGTGCAGAGAAGTAGATTTGGGTGTCGTCGGCATACAAATGAGATTGTAAACCATGGGACTTTATTAGGGAACCTAGTGATGACATGTAGATTGAGAAGAGAAGGGGACCGAGGACAGAGCCTTGCGGTACTCCGACTGAAAGTGGTGACGGGGCAGAGGAGGCCCCAGAAAAGGCTACACTAAAAGTACGGTTTGACAGGTAGGGCTGTGACACAGATGCCGAAGGATTGGAGGGTTTGGAGCAAAAGAGGGTTGTCAACAGTGTCAAAGGCTGCGGACAGATAAAGGAGGATAAGCAGAGAGAAGTGGCCTTTTAAAATAAAATTCAAAACTTTAAAAAAAATAAAAAAATTGCGGGAACACTTAGGGCTAGATTATAAGTGCTGCAGTAAATATATTTTATTTTAATGGGCAGCAAAATAGCTGAATGCCCTTTTAAGGGAAATGCCCATTCAAATGCCCTTTTCAGGTCAATGGGTAATTTAGTTTTTTTTGTTTTTTTGGGGGGGGGGGGTTAAGGTTTTTTTTTCGACGCTTTAGAGCAATGCCCTACAAAAGGCCATTTTTAGGGCTATTGGTAGTTTATTTTTAGAATCGTTTTTTTTTATCTTGGTATTAGAATAGGATTTTTTGTGTAATGTTAGGTTTTTTATTTTTCTGTAATGGTAGTGTTTTTCTGTAATGTTAGTTTTTTCTGTAAGATTAGGTTTTTATTTAATTTAACAGGTAGTTAGGATTTTTTTTTAGTTAATTTAGGGGTATTTTAAATTTGGGTTAAGTTAGGGAATGTTAGGTTAGGTGGTTTAGATGTTAGTTTATAACTCTGTGTTGTGGAGGGATGATAGTTTAGGGGTTAACAGTTAATTTAGGCACTTTGCGATGGAGGGATGGCGGTTTAGGGGTTAATAGCCACTACCCTACAGAAGAAGAAAAAAAAATCAGAGCACGGACCCACAAAAAATGTTGGGAGGGGGAAGGAGGTACCCCAACACTACAGAAAAAAAGTAATTAATAAATAAATAATTTTTAAAAAAATACTATGTACTGGCAGACAGCTGCCAGTACCTAAGATGGCTACCACTAGCGGGAGGGGAAAGGGTTAGAGAGATGTTTAGGAGGAATCAGGGTTTGTTTGAGAAGGGAGCACTACACTACAGAAAAAAAAAAAAAAAAAAAAATTAACTTTATCATGGCAGACTATCTGCCAGTACCTAAGATGATGGTATGAAATATAGCAAAATGGGCCTGATCAATACCTTTTTTTAACATTTACTGTGTGCATATATAATACAAAATACAATAAGTATTCAGTATTTTCCACCTGCTCATTTTACTTTACAATAAAAATATATAATTCTTATATTGCCTTAAAGGGACAGTCTACTTTAAAATTGAATTGTTAAAAAAGATAGATAATTCCTTTATTATCCATTCCCCAATTTTACATTACCAACACAATGATATTAATACACGTATTACCTCTGTGATTACCTTCTATATAAGCCTCTGCAGACTGCCCTCTTATTTTAGTGCTTTTGACAGACATGTATTTTAGCCAATCACAGCTGACCCCTACATAAATCCACGGGATTGAGCACAATGTTATCTATATGGCACACATGAACTAGCACTGTCTAACTGTGAAATCTGTCAAAATGCAATGAGATAAAATGCGGTTTTCAATGGTTTAGGTTCAGTTTTTGAGCTTACCTAGATTTAGCTTTCAACAAAGAATACCAAGAGAACAAAGCACATTTGATGATAAAAGTAAATTTTAAAGTTGTTTAAAAAAGCATTCTATGTCTGAATTATGACAGTTTAATTGAGACAAGACTGTCCATTTAACCCCTTGGCTTCCAGAAAGAATTGAAACACTGCTATAACAATCTAGGGCCAGATTACGAGTGGAGCGCTATTAAACACTCCCGTTTGAGCATTAACTGTGCAAGAAGTAAGATTTTGTGCTCGTTCGGTTGAAAGTAAACTGTTTTCGCTCTCGTACTAACCCGACAAGTGCAAAAAGCAGAAGTTAGAATATCGTGTGCACTTTCATATATTCGCCCATAGAAGTGACGGGAAAAAAAGTGGTAAAATTAACTAACACGCTACTTAAATGTATACCTAATCGCATATTCTCATGTGTACTAACCCAACATGAAAATATGAATTTCACATTCCAATGTTCTTCTCATACAACAATATGTTATATTTATTCATGTCATATCTACTTCACCTTTAAATTGTTGCAGGGTTTTCCTAAATCTTATTCTATTTAAACGCCCCTTGGCCTCACTTCATTGCTTGGTATTTTGTAAGCAGTGTGAATTTAGCTGTAATGTTTTCTAAACCTATAGATTCCTACTTCAGGATTGTTTGAGTTCTATTTGAAAATGCCTTTTAACTTCTGCTAAAAACAGAATTTATGCTTACCTGATAAATTACTTTCTCCAACGGTGTGTCCGGTCCACGGCGTCATCCTTACTTGTGGGAAATATCTCTTCCCCAACAGGAAATGGCAAAGAGTCCCAGCAAAGCTGGCCATATAGTCCCTCCTAGGCTCCGCCCACCCCAGTCATTCGACCGACAGACAGGAGGAAAAAACAGGAGAAACCATAGGGTGCCGTGGTGACTGTAGTTAGAGAAAATAATTCATCAAACCTGATTAAAAAACCAGGGCGGGCCGTGGACCGGACACACCGTTGGAGAAAGTAATTTATCAGGTAAGCATAAATTCTGTTTTCTCCAACATTGTGTGTCCGGTCCACGGCGTCATCCTTACTTGTGGGAACCAATACCAAAGCTTTAGGACACGGATAAAGGGAGGGAGCAAATCAGGTTACCTAAACAGAAGGCACCACGTCTTGCAAAACCTTTCTACCAAAAATAGCCTCCGAAGAAGCAAAACTATCAAATTTGTAAAATTTGGCAAAAGTGTGCAGTGAAGACCAAGTCGCTGCCTTACATATCTGATCAACAGAAGCCTCGTTCTTGAAGGCTCATGTGGAAGCCACAGCCCTAGTAGAGTGAGCTGTGATTCTTTCAGGAGGCTGCCGTCCGGCAGTCTCGTAAGCCAATCGGATGATGCTTTTAAGCCAAAAGGAAAGAGAGGTAGAAGTCGCTTCTTGACCTCTCCTTTTACCAGAATAGACGACAAACAGTGAAGATGTTTGTCTGAACTCTTTTGTAGCTTCTAAATAAAACTTTAGAGCACGGACTACATCTAAATTGTGTAGCAAACGTTCCTTCTTTGAAACTGGATTCGGACACAAAGAAGGTACAACTATCTCCTGGTTAATATTTTTGTTAGAAACAACCTTTGGAAGAAAACCAGGCTTAGTACGCAAAACAACCTTATCTGTATGGAACACCAGATAGGGCGGAGAACACTGCAGAGCAGATAACTCAGAAACTCTTCTAGCAGAAGAAATAGCAACCAAAAACAAAACTTTCCAAGATAACAACTTAATATCTATGGAATGTAGAGGTTCAAACGGAACCCCTTGAAGAACTGAAAGAACTAGATTTAAACTCCAGGGAGGAGTCAAAGGTCTGTAAACAGGCTTGATCCTAACCAGAGCCTGAACAAATGCTTGAACATCTGGCACAGCTGCCAGTCGTTTGTGTAATAAGACAGATAAAGCAGAAATCTGTCCCTTTAGAGAACTCGCTGATAATCCTTTATCCAAACCTTCTTGTAGAAAGGAAAGGATCTTAGGGATTTTGATCTTATTCCATAAGAATCCCTTGGATTCACACCAGCAGATATATCTTTTCCATATTTTATGGTAAATTTTTCTAGTTACCGGTTTTCTGGCTTGAACTAGAGTATCTATCACAGAATCTGAAAACCCACGCTTTGATAGAATCAAGCGTTCAATTTCCAAGCCGTCAGCTGGAGGGAGACCAGATTTGGATGTTCGAATGGACCCTGTACAAGAAGATCCTGTCTCAAAGGTAGCTTCCACGGTGGAACCGATGACATATTCACCAGGTCTGCATACCAAGTCCTGCGTGGCCACGCAGGAGCTATCAAGATCACTGAGGCCCTCTCCTGCTTGATCCTGGCTACCAGCCTGGGAATGAGAGGAAACGGTGGAAACACATAGGCTAGGTTGAAGGTCCAAGGCGCTACTAGTGCATCCACTAGAGTCGCCTTGGGATCCCTGATCTGGACCCGTAGCAAGGAACCTTGAAGTTCTGACGAGACGCCATCAGATCCATATCTGGAATGCCCCATAATTGAGTCAATTGGGCAAAGATCTCCGGGTGGAGTTCCCACTCCCCCGGATGGAATGTCTGACAACTCAGATAATCCGCCTCCCAGTTTTCCACACCTGGGATGTGGATCGCAGATAGGTGGCAGGAGTGATCCTCCGCCCATTTTATTATTTTGGTCACTTCTTTCATCGCCAGGGAACTCCTTGTTCCCCCCTGATGATTGATATAAGCAACAGTCGTCATGTTGTCTGATTGGAATCTTATGAATCTGGCCTTTGCTAGTTGAGGCCAAGCCCTGAGAGCATTGAATATCGCTCTCAGTTCCAGAATGTTTATCGGGAGAAGAGACTCTTCCCGAGACCAAAGTCCCTGAGCTTTCAGGGATTCCCAGACCGTGCCCCAGCCCACTAGACTGGCGTCGGTCGTGACGATGACCCACTCTGGTCTGCGGAAGCTCATTCCCTGGGACAGGTGGTCCAGGGTTAGCCACCAACGGAGTGAGTCTCTGGTCTTCTGATCTACTTGAATCACTGGAGACAAGTCTGTATAGTCCCCATTCCACTGTTTCAGCATGCACAGTTGTAATGGTCTTAGATGAATTCGCGCAAAAGGAACTATGTCCATTGCTGCAACCATCAACCCAACTACTTCCATGCACTGAGCTACGGAAGGACGAGGAATAGAATGAAGAACTTGACAAGCGTTTAGAAGTTTTGACTTTCTGACTTCTGTCAGGAAAATCCTCATTTCTAAAGAATCTATTATTGTTCCCAAGAAGGGAACTCTTGTCGACGGAGACAGGGAACTTTTTTCTATGTTCACCTTCCATCCGTGAGATCTGAGAAAGGCCAGAACGATGTCTGTGTGAGCCTTTGCCTTTGAAAGAGACGACGCTTGTATTAGAATGTCGTCCAAGTACGGTACTACTGCAATGCCCCTTGGTCTTAGAACCGCTAGAAGGGACCCGAGTACCTTTGTGAAAATCCTTGGAGCAGTGGCTAACCCGAATGGGAGGGCCACAAACTGGTAATGTTTGTCCAGAAAGGCGAACCTTAGGAACTGATGATGTTCTTTGTGGATAGGAATATGAAGATACGCATCCTTTAGATCCACGGTAGTCATAAATTGACCTTCCTGGATTGTAGGTAGAATCATTTGAATGGTTTCCATTTTGAACGATGGTACTCTGAGAAATTTGTTTAGGATCTTTAAATCCAGAATTGGTCTGAAAGTTCCCTCTTTTTTGGGAACTACAAACAGATTTGAGTAAAATCCCATTCCTTGTTCCGCCGTTGGAACTGGGTGTATCACTCCCATCTTTAACAGGTCTTCTACACAATGTAAGAATGCCTGTCTCTTTATTTGGTTTGAGGATAAGTGAGACATGTGGAACCTTCCCCTTGGGGGTAGTTCCTTGAATTCCAGAAGATAACCCTGAGAAACTATTTCTAGTGTCCAGGGATCCTGAACATCTCTTGCCCAAGCCTGAGCAAAGAGAGAGAGTCTGCCCCCCACTAGATCCGGTCCTGGATCGGGGGCTACTCCTTCATGCTGTTTTGTTAGCAGCAGCAGGCTTCTTGGCCTGCTTACCCTTGTTCCAGCCTTGCATCGGTTTCCAGGCTGGTTTGGTTTGTGAAGCATTACCCTCTTGTTTAGAGGATGCAGAATTAGAGGCCGGTCCGTTCCTGAAATTACGAAAGGAACGAAAATTAGACTTATTCTTGGCTTTGAAAGGCCTATCTTGTGGGAGGGCGTGGCCCTTTCCCCCAGTGATGTCTGAGATAATCTCTTTCAATTCTGGTCCAAAGAGAGTTTTACCCTTGAAGGGGATATTAAGCAATTTTGTCTTGGATGATACATCCGCTGACCAAGATTTTAGCCAAAGCGCTCTTCGCGCCACAATTGCAAACCCTGAATTTTTCGCCGCTAATCTAGCTAATTGCAAAGCGGCATCTAAAATAAAAGAATTAGCCAACTTAAGTGCGTGAACTCTGTCCATAACCTCCTCATACGGAGTCTCTCTACTGAGCGACTTTTCTAGTTCCTCGAACCAGAACCACGCTGCTGTAGTGACAGGAACAATGCACGAAATGGGTTGCAGAAGGTAACCTTGCTGTACAAAAATCTTTTTAAGCAAACTCTCCAATTTTTTATCCATAGGATCTTTGAAAGCACAATTAACCTCGATAGGAATAGTAGTGCGCTTGTTTAGAGTAGAAACTGCCCCCTCGACCTTAGGGACTGTCTGCCATAAGTCCTTTCTGGGGTCGACCATAGGAAATAATTATAAATATAGGAGGGGGTACAAAAGGTATGCCGGGCTTCTCCCACTCCTTATTCACTATGTCCGCCACCCGCTTGGGTATAGGAAAAGCGTCGGGGTGCACCGGAACCTCTAGGAACTTGTCCATCTTGCATAATTTTTCTGGAATGACTAAGTTGTCACAATCATCCAGAGTAGATAACACCTCCTTAAGCAGTGCGCGGAGATGCTCTAATTTAAATTTAAATGTCACAACATCAGGTTCAGCCTGTTGAGAAATTTTTCCTGAATCTGAAATTTCCCCATCTGACAAAACCTCCCTCATGGCCCCTTCAGATTGGTGTGAGGGTATGACAGAACAATTATCATCAGTGGCCTCCTGCTCTTCAGTGTTTAAAACAGAGCAATCGCGCTTTCTCTGATATGTAGGCATTTTGGATAAAATATTTGCTATGGAGTTATCCATTACTGCCGTCAATTGTTGCATAGTAATAAGCATTGGCGCGCTAGAAGTACTAGGGGCCTCCTGCGTGGGTAAAACTGGCGTAGACACAGAAGGAGATGATGTAGAACTATGTCTACTCCCTTCATCTGATGAAACATCTTGGGCAATTTTACTATCTGTGGCAGCACTGTCCTTACTTTGTTTGGACGCTATGGCACAAATATCACACAATTTTGAAGGGGGAGACACATTGACTTTCATACATATAGAACATAGCTTATCTGAAGGTACAGACATGTTAAACAGGCTTAAACTTGTCAATAAAGCACAAAAAACGTTTTAAAACAAAACCGTTACTGTCTCTTTAAAATTTAAACAGTGCACACTTTATTACTGAATATGTGAAAAAGTATGAAGGAATTGTTCAAAGTTTACCAAATTTTCACCACAGTGTCTTAAAGCATTAAAAGTATTGCACACCAAATTTCAGAGCTTTAACCCTTAAAATAAAGAAACCGGAGCTGGTTACAGTTTTAATCCCTCTACAGTCCCAGCTACAGCCTTTGCTGCGACTTTACCAAACCCAGGGGGGAATACGATACCAAATTAAGCCTTCTAGGAACCTTTCCAACTACTTACAGATCCACACACATGCATCTGCATGTCTTGCTCTCAAAAGTAACTGCGCAGTAATGGCGCGAAAATGAGACTCAGCCTACAACTGGGAAGGCCCTTCCTGACTGAAAAGGTGTCTAACTCAGTGCCTGACGTTAAAAAACGTTCCCCAAGCTTATAAGTGTGAATTACAAGCATAAACATGTATAAAATGTCCAAATAAAGCAATCGATTTTGCCCATAAAAGTGTCTACCAGTTTTACAGCCCATATTAAGCCCTTTATTCTGTTTGAGACTAAGAAAATGGCTTACCGGTCCCCATGAGGGGAAATGACAGCCTTCCAGCATTACAGAGTCTTGTTAGAAATATGGCTAGTCATACCTTAAGCAGAAAAGTCTGCTAACTGTTTCCCCCAACTGAAGTTACTTCATCTCAACAGTCCTATGTGGAAACAGCAAACGATTTTAGTTACTGCTGCTAAAATCATCTTCCTCTCACAAACAGAACTCTTCATCTTTTTCTGTTTCAGAGTAAATAGTACATACCAGCACTATTTTAAAATAACAAACTCTTGATAGTAGAATAAAAAACTACAACTAAACACCACATACTCTTAACCATCTCCGTGGAGATGTTGCCTGTGCAACGGCAAAGAGAATGACTGGGGTGGGCGGAGCCTAGGAGGGACTATATGGCCAGCTTTGCTGGGACTCTTTGCCATTTCCTGTTGGGGAAGAGATATTTCCCACAAGTAAGGATGACGCCGTGGACCGGACACACCAATGTTGGAGAAAAGCAGTTACCTTACTAGAGAAGTACTGTTAGATACTCATATTGACTGTATACTTTTCTCAGCAGCTCCTTGTATCCTCTATCCAGACTCCACCTACGGACCACGGAGCTGCCTACCATCTAAAACCGTTCACTCAGGAAGTCCTCCGCTGCACAGTAAGGAATCTGGACATCACAATACTCTAACAGCTGATTCCTATATCAGAGTCTTTCGCATCATCGGAAAGGAACAGGACCTCAACTATAATCACCACCGGGTTTCCGGTCTCATAATTTCCCACCTGCATCAGGGAAAAGAGAGCTGCAAACACAGGCTACAACATCCTAAGACTCTACGGTCAATTTGTGCTTTAATCCGAGGACTCTCCTCCTAAATTCAAGACGGGCCAACAATTGTGCTAATCCAGTTAGCACTATCAAGTAGGTCTAGAATTGCTTAATTTAGTTAACTGTTACATGATCATGTACTAGTTCTTTTCCAGTCGCAGCTGCACATCCTCTCACACCTTATCCAATATTTCCTTCCTATCTGTTATTCTCTCATTAGACCTCTGTCCAGCTGTCTCATAAGTCACCCGAAAAAAACACTTCTCAACCAGAAGGAAGTAGAGGTGGCCCACCAACCCCTTCGTTAACCAGAGAATACAAGAAAAAGGGCAGAAAAATGTCAGATCACGCACCACATCCAGGTAGTGCAACAGACATTCCTTCTAAGAAAAAAGGAACAACAGAGTGCATAGGCTCAAACGGAGCCTGCTGCAGCACCTTAAGAACAAGATTAAGGCTACATGGAGGAGTAATAGTTAGACACAGACCTGATCCTGACCAAGGCCTGAACAACGAATAGAAAACATCTGTTATGTCTGCCAGACGTTATATACCAAAGGATTGAAAGGGAAGATACCTGACCTTTCAAAGAACTGACAGACAAGACCTTCTCAGGCCTTCCTGAAGAGAGACAGAAAAGCGGGGAACCCTCCCTGACTCCAAGGGGACCCCTTATATGCACACCCGAAAGGAAGGTACTCCACACCATAAGGTAAATCTCGAGAGATACCGGCTTATAAACAAGATAATGGTATCAAGTACCTTAGCAAAAAACCTTGTCTAGACAAGACTAGGTGATCCACTCCAAGCAGACAGCGTCATAGAATCTAGGTTTAAAGGAAGAAAGAACCATGATAAGTATAAGGTCCTACCTCAGCTGCAATTTCCACAGAGGAAAGGACGATATCTACACCAGATCCACTAGCCAGAGATTGAGAGACAAGGCTGGTACAAATAGAAACACCTATGCCCGCTCCTGCTGATATAAACTAACACCTGAAAGAAATGGCAAACAGAGGAAACAGGAACATTAGACCGAAGTCTCAAGGACCACCAGAGCGTCAATCAGAGCTGCAAGCAAATCTCTAGATATAGACCCATATATTGGCAGTTTGGAGTTTAGACAAGAAGCTAACAATCCAACTCCTCCCCTGAAAGATATCAAGAATACTTCCAGATGAAAAGACCAAACTTCTGAATGAAAAATCTTCTTGCTCATACAATCCGCTTCCCCAAAGTGTCCGACTGGACTCTGAGAAACTGGATCAGACTCATTTGAAGACAAACTGTCCGAACATTGAAATTGCTACCAACTGAAGACATCTATAGTGAGGAAAAAATCCCTCCTGAGACCAAAATCCCTAAGCACTTAAAGAACCTCCCAACTGCTCCCCAGCCTGAAAGACTGGCATTCGAGATCACAATCTTCCAAGATGGTCCCAGGAAACATGTGCACTGTGACAGAAGATCCTGCGAGATGCACCCGAACAGAGAGATTCTTTTCTGGTTATCTAAGACAAGCTTCTCAGAGAGGACCAAGAGGTCTTCGTTCCATCGTTTGAGCATGCATCATTGTAGAAGTCTCAGATGAAAAAGAGCAAAAGGAATAATGTCCATGGAAACCACCATGAAACCAAGACATCAATCCACAGAACTACTGATGGACAGACAGAGGACTGAAGAGAAAGACAAGCGGTAAGAAGCTTATATTTCTTGACCTCCATCAAGAAAATCTTCCTGAAAATTGAATCTAGGACAGAACCCAGAAAACCATACCCTGGTATTTGATATCAAAGAACTCCTTCCAGATACACCCTCCACCATGTGGATCCATATGGGATCTTGATAAATGCAAAGATGGCGTGGTATGGAGCCACCGCAATTCTCTGAGATCTGGCCATTGCCAGAAGATCCCCTTTAGAGCCTTTGAAAAGATTTAATGGGCAAAGACAAGGCCGCAAAGAGGAGCTACAATAGTAAGTGTTTGGCAATAAAGGCAAACCACAGGAAATGGAAATGTACTTTGAATAGGAACACAAAGATATGCGTCCTTCAGGTCTAAGGTAGCCAAAAAACTGACCCTCCTGAACCAAAGTTAGAAGAGACCCCTCAATCCTATACCATCACTCACTCTCAGAGAAGCGAGATTCTTTACACAGTTTAATAGAGCCTCTCTTTTTAACTGAATCGCAGGAAACCTGGACAAGGGATCCGTCTCCTGTATCTCAGGAAGACTACTACTACTGGGTAAACCTCCTCTAAAGTCCTGGCTTGCTCAGGCTTGGAACGAGAGGATGTTTTTGTCTCTTGAAGTTGAAAAGGGAACAAAACATTTAAATTTAGAGATTCTTGGGCCAACTCGTCTAGTCCTGTGGCAGTAGACCAAAACAGCAGCCACGGGAGATAGAATGGCTAATTTAGAAATCTTTGCCCTCCAACAAACTACCTGCATTGGCTATCCTTAAAGACTTTATCCTATCCTGGATCTCCTCTATATTAATCTCCTCTGAAATCAGGACAAGAAGACCAATAAGAGATCGACCGGCAACTGTTGAAATACTATCAACAGGTTGCTATAGTAGACTCTGATGAATAACATCTCTCTTATCCATATACCTAACCATAGGATACTTAAAGAAGAAAATATCCTCTAGAGGGATAGGGGTTCTGGGCTAAGGTAATATAATGCCACATATTAGTGTCCTAAAAACACTAAAAATGAAGAAACCTTACGTCCAAGAGGCATTAAAAGAATCACCTCATATGAGAGTGATTAATATACAGAGATCCAAGCAATACCAGGTCAAAGCATGGAGTGGACAGAGCTAACACTTTTTCCATCTCCCATTTCCAAAAATCCATTTACTATATGGTCCTCAAACAGGGTACGTCTCAGATATTAAACTGATAAGAACAGATACTACACATGATCTCAGCCAAAAAGGCAGAGATTTCCTCTCCCTACAGAAAGGAAAACAAATTATAGATGATATAAAAGGAAATCCCACAGCGTGTCAATCTCAACCTATGAAAGAGATTGAAAATAGGCTGATGTACATATAGTATAAAAAAGAGAAAGAAAGAATTCACCTTAAAAGATAAAAGGAGCATGTATTAGCATTCAGCTGCCACCAGATGGCAGCAAAAAAAAGAAAAACACAGTATTTATCAGGAGATATATCTTGAAGGAAAAACTGCAGGTACATATGTTTATTATATTTAGTATGATCTTATCCCTTTCCATAAGAGAGAAATGACCAAAATTAATCTGTAGACATAGCTACCATAACCGTGCAGCAATCTCCTATGATAGAGATTGAAAACGTCTCATGTATATATAAACATGAAAATGTGAATAGCTAGCACATGTAGTCTAGTAAGTCCACTATAAGAATGAATAGAATCCTAGATAAAATATGAAATAGTACTGCGTTCCCCCTATAATAAACAACTCCATATAACAAAATTTAGTATAATGAACAGCCGTTGCATACACTAAAAACGGCACAAAAAAACAAGTTCCAACAGGGATATACATGCTATGAACAAAAAAATTGTAGAGGAAGTGCGCTTTAAATAGACTAGGTGTGACTGTAAGTTTCCTAAGGCCCTTAACAGCTAAACCATTGGTCAAAAGTGTGTCACATTGCTGCCATGCATTAAGAGGGCAAATAACATAAAACCCTCAAAATATTGATATGCATTAGTAAATATCACAGGAGCTATTAATCCACATAACATAGCCTACGGTAAAATGCACCCGCCGCCACGAGAGCCTGGTTCATCCGGTGAAGCTAGCTGCTCACTGCTACTCCAATTTGGGGGGTAAGTCTCTCTCGAGGCGCAAAAGCTGATGCTTAGATATGCAGGGGGAGTCAGCAGCCTCTCACGAGTCACAAATGTAGACGCTGAAGAGCATAAGACCCGGACTTAGCTTTCTTGCCAGTGTCGAATATTTTCAAGTCGCCATCACAGAGTGTTGTGACCATTCACAATAGTAGCAAGACATATTAAAATATAGGCTCCGCTCCCAGGACTTCCATAAACAATTATAGTTCAGGAAGAAAACCCCATGTCTTAACTGCACCAAGACAGAAACTGAGGGGAAGAGCGCCATTGACTAAAAGGCGCCAAAATGACTGTATTGATAATCCGGTCTTTTTACACAAATATATAAAGCAGCATATCCATATTCAGCTGAGACTGAAGAACTAACAAATAAATCTGTCAGAAACAGAAAACCCCTGATTGTAAAGAGGTTAATTAACCCACCTTCACCCTAGTAAATTACATATCTCTGCAGAGTGTTCAAGGAGATATCTTTACACAAGGCTGTGAAAGAACATAAAAGCTTTGTGGAATAATAATGCTTTGGATGTAAATAAATTAAACCCAGACCCTCAGTGAAGGTAAAACCGGGCATGGATAGGAGCGTGAAATATACACACTGTCCCCATACATCATAAAGCCTGGGTCTCTATAGTATCTGACCCATCCTAAGGCTATAGAAGCAGCTCAATTTATCACTGACTCCCAGGAATCTGCTCTGCCGCAAAATATCATATATTTATCATAAAGTACAAACCCCTCCTGGGGGTAACAGGTCTCACTAGGTCCCTGATTATCTTTATGTCCTGTGAGATAAGTATGTGAAAACCCTCCAGTCAGAGCAGCTCCAGGTCTGTTATCCTCATCCGACCGCCATGACAGGGACCTGAAGATACAAGAAAAACAGAGTAACCAACCCTGGTTTTCTAAATAGGGGTAGCATAAAAATTGGAGTTAAATTAAGGAACACCTCACCGACCCCCAACAGCTAAAAGACACCATTACACTTAGTAAAGAAACTTAGCATTGCCCAATCCTTGCTTGCAGGGAAAAGAACCCATTAAAGGATTAAAAACTTGATTTTCTTCAGACACCATCTTCACACGTCCACCCTGATGATCAAAGCACAGAATGGCAGGGTATTGTCGGAAGAGGGAAGATACTTAAAGTTTTACTGGTGTTCTTTGCCTCCCCCTGGTGGCCAGGAGTTGAATTCCCACTAGTAATTAGAATGGATTTGTGGACTCTCCATGTCACTGGAAAGAAATAAAGGTTCCTTTTAACAGAGAAGGCTAGAATCGCATTCTCTTCTCAGCCTCTTGTAATTGGCTCACCAGATGGCAGAGATTAAACATATATTTATATGCAGGCAATGGTGCAATAATAAAATACATATTATTTTTGGAGGGGGGTTAATATTCTACATTTTTCATATCCCTTTAGGAGACCACTGAAAAATTATCAGTATCTTTGGTTTTACTATGTATAGCTATCTGTTTGAGTAAAATGTTTTGTTTCATTCTATAAACTACTGACATTTCTCCTAAATTCCAAATAAAAATATTGTCATTTAGAACATTTATTAGCAGAAAATGACAACTGGTCAAAATAAAAAAAAAAAAAAAAAGAAGATGCAGTGTTTTCAGACTTCGAATAATGCAAAGAAAACAAGTTCATACTCATTTTTAAACACAATACTAATGTTTTAACTTTGCAAGAGTTTATAAATCCATCGGCGAGATTATGAGTTTTGTGTTAGGAGCTGTACAGTGCTAAAGAGCAGTTTTTTCTCACTGCTCACTTACCTGCAGCACTGGTATTACGGGTTTTTACAAACCCGGCATTTAAAGGCAAGAAGTGAGCGTAGAGCAAAATTTTGCTCCATACCGCACTCCAATACCAGCGCTGCTTAAGTCAGCGGTGAGCTGGTCTTACGTGCTCGTGCACAATTTCTCCATAGACATCAATGGGGAGAGCCGGCTGAGAAAAAGTCTAACATCTGCCAAAAAGCAGCGTAAATCTCAGTAACACAACCCCATTGATTCCTATGGGGAAATAAAAGTTATGTCTACACCTAACACCCTAACATGAACCCCGAGTCTAAACACCCCTAATCTTACACTTATTAACCCCTAATCTTCCGCCCCCGACATCGCCGACACCTACATTATTCTTTTTAACCCCTAATCTGCCACTCCGGACACCGCCGCCACCTACATTATACTTATTAACCCCTAATATGCCGCCCCCAACGTCACCTCCACTATATTAAATGTATTAACCCCTAAATCTAAGTCTAACCCTAACCCTAACACCCCCTAACTTAAATATAATATAATAATAAATAAATCTAAATAAAATTACTAACATTAACTAAATCATTCCTATTTAAAACTAAATACTTACCTATAAAATAAACCCTAAGCTAGCTACAATATAACTAATAGTTACATTGTATCTAGCTTAGGGTTTATTTTTATTTTACAGGCAAGTTTGTATTTATTTTAACTAGGTAGAACAGTTACTAAATAGTTATTAACTATTTAATAACTACCTAGCTAAAATAAAGATAAATTGACCTGTACAATAAAACCTAACCTAAGAAACAATAACACCTAACACTACACTACAATTAAATAAATTAATTACATTAAATACAACTAAATAAAATTAGCTAAATTAAAAAACAAACAAAAAACACTAAATTACAGAAAATAAAAAACAAATTACAAGATATTTAAACTAATTACACCTAATCTAATAGCCCTATCAAAATAAAAAAAAGCCCCCCCAAAATAAAAAAACCCTAGCCTAAACTAAACAATCAATAGCCCTTAAAAACAAAATTTATGCTTACCTGATAAATTTCTTTCTCTTGCAATGTATCGAGTCCAGGGATTCATCCAATACTTGGGATATACTCCTTCCCAACAGGAAGTGGCAAAGAGAGCACCCACAGCAGAGCTGTCTATATAGCTCCTCCCCTAACTCCACCCCCCAGTCATTCAACTGAAGGCTAGGAAGAAAAAGGAGAAACTATAGGGTGCAGAGGTGACTGAAGTTTTAATAAAAAATACTACCTGTCTTAAATAGACAGGGCGGGCCGTGGACTCGATACATCGCAAGAGAAAGAAATTTATCAGGTAAGCATAAATTATGTTTTCTCTTGCAAGATGTATCGAGTCCACGGATTCATCCAATACTTGTGGGATACCAAAACCAAAGCTTTAGGACACGGATGAAGGGAGGGACAAGACAGGTACCTAAACGGAAGGCACCACTGCATGTAGCACCTTTCTTTCATGTAAATGGCAAGAGTCCATGAGCTAGTGACATATGGGATATACAATCCTACCAGGAGGGGCAAAGTTTCCCAAACCTCAAAATGCCTATAAATACACCCCTAACCACACCCACAATTCAGTTTTACAAATGTTGCCTCCTATGGAGGTGGTTAAGTAAGTTTGTGCTAAGATTTCTAATTTGATATGCGTTTCTCAGCATTGTTGAAGCCCGATTCCTCTCAGAGTACAGGGAATGTCAGAGGGACGTGAAGGGAATATCACCTATTGAATACGATGATTTCTCTAATGGGGGTCTATTTCATGGGTTCTCTGTTATCGGTCGTAGAGATTCATCTCCTACCTCCCTTTTCAGATTGACAATATACTCTCAATTTATCATTACCTCTACTAATAACTGTTTTAGTTCTGGTTTGGCTATCTGCTATATGTGGATGGGTGTCTTTTGGTAAGTATGTTTTTTATTACTTAAGACACCTCAGCTATGGTTTGGCACTTTATGCATTTATATAAAGTTCTAAATATATGTATTGTACTTATATTTGCCATGAGTCAGGTTCATGTATTTCCTTCAGCAGACTATCAGTTTCATATTTGGGGAATTTAAACATTTTAAGAAATTTATTTCTTACCTGGGGTTTTAGTCCTTTTTTCAATTGACTACTTTCTTGCTATTGCGGGTATTAGGCCCGCGGGTGCGTCAAATGCTAAACTTTATTGCGTCATTCTTTGCGCGAAATTTTTTTGCCGCGGAAAAAGACGTTTATGATGCAACTTCGTCATTTCCGGCGTCATACGTGACGCCGAGACCTTTCACACGGCGGCGTCATTAGTGACGCGAGTGTGTCATTTCCGGTTATTTTTGGCGCCAAAAAAGTTTACGTTACGTTGTGCGTCATACTTGGCGCCAAATTTTTTTCATTATTTTAATATCCCATTGATATTTGCCTCTTGCTTTTTTCTCTATCAGAGGCCTATGCTTTTGCATTTTTTCCCATTCCTGAAACTGTCATATAAGGAAATAGATAATTTTGCTTTATAGGTTGTTTTTTCTCTTACATTGAGTAAGATGTCCCAATCTGATCCTGCCTCAGACGTTTCTGCTGGAACATTGCTGCCTGACATCGGTCCTACCAAAGCTAAGTGCATTTGTTGTAAAACTGTAGAAATTATTCCACCAAATGTCATTTGTAATAGTTGTCATGATAAACTTTTACATGAAGATAGTGTTTCCATCAGTAATAGTACATTGCCAGTTGCAGTTCCTTGAACTTCTAATGTACATGATATACCTGTAAATTTTAAAGAATTTGTTTCCGATTCTATTCTGAAGGCTTTGTCTGCATTTCCACCTTCTAATAAACGTAAAAGGTCTTTTAAAACTTCTCATTTAGCTGATGAAATTTCAAATGACCAGCAACATAATAATTTATCCTCTTCTGATGAGGATTTATATGATTAAGAAGATCCTTCCTCAGACATTGACACTGACAAATCTACTTATTTATTTAAAATAGAGTATATGCGTTCTTTATTAAAAGAAGTGTTAATTACTTTGGATATTGAGGTAACCAGTCCTATTGACGTTCAGTCTAATAAACGTTTAAATGCTGTTTTTAAACCTCCTGTTGTTTCCCCAGGGGTTTTTCCTATTCCTGAGGCTATTTCTGATATGATTTCTAGGGAATGGAATAAGCCAGGTACTTCTTTTATTCCTTCTTCAAGGTTTAAAACATTGTATCCTTTACCAGCAAAATCTATAGAGTTTTGGGAAAAAGTCCCCAAAGTTGATGGGGCTATTTCTACTCTTGCTAAAAGTACCACTATTCCTATGGAAGATAGTACTTCCTTTAAGGATCCTTTAGATAGGAAGCTTGAATCCTATCTAAGGAAGGCCTATTTATATTCAGGTCATCTTCTCAGACCTGCTATTTCTTTGGCTGATGTTGCGGCTGCCTCAACTTTTTGGTTGGAGAAATAAGCGCAACGAGAATTGGATCCTGACATATCTAGCATTACTCGCTTACTGCAACATGCTAATAATTTTATTTGTGATGCCATTTTTAATATTATCAAAATTGATGTTAGATCCATGTCTTTAGCTGTATTAGCTAGAAGAGCTTTGTGGCTTAAATCTTGGAATGCTGATATGACATCTAACTCTAGATTACTATCTCTTTCTTTCCAAGGTAATAAATTATTTGGTTCTCAGTTGGATTCTATTATTTCAACTATCACTGGGGGAAAAGGAGTTTTTCTGCCTCAGGGTAAAAAACCTAAGGGTAAATATAAGGCTTCTAACCGTTTTCGTTCCTTTCGTCAAAATAAGGAACACAAACTCAATCCTCCTCCCAAGGAATCTGCTTCCAGTTGGAAGCCTTCCTCAAATTGGAATAAATCCAAGCCATTTAGGAAACCAAAGTCTGCCCCTAAGTCCGCATGAAGGTGTGGCCCTAATTCCAGCTCAGCTGGTAGGGAGCAGATTTAGGTTTTTCAAGGATTTTTGGATAAAATCTGTCCAAAATCATTGGATTCAGAGCATTGTCTCTCAAGGGTATCGAATAGGATTCAAAGTAAGACCTCCTGTGAGAAAATTTTTTCTCTCACGCATCCCTGTAAATCCAGTAAAAGCTCAGGCTTTTCTGAAGTGTGTTTCAGACCTGGAGTCTTCAGGGGTAATCATGCCAGTTCCTCCTCAGGAACAAGGTTTGGGGTTTTATTCAAACCTATTCATTGTACCAAAGAAAGAAAATTTGTTCAGACCAGTTCTGGATCTGAAAATTTGGAATCGTTATGTAAGAGTACCAACTTTCAAGATGGTGACTATAAGGACTATTCTGCCTTTTGTTTAGCAAGGACATTATATGTCCACAATAGACTTGCAGGATGCATACCTTCATATTCCGATTCATCCAGAACACTATCAGTTTTTGAGATTCTCTTTTCTAGACAAGCATTACCAATTTGTTGCCCTTCCATTTGGCCTAGCAACAGCTCCAAGAATCTTTTCAAAGGTTCTGGGTGCCCTACTATCTGTAATCAGAGAACAGGGTATTGCGGTGTTTCCTTATTTGGACGATATCTTGGTACTAGCTCAGTCTTTACATACTGCAGAATCTCACACAAATCAACTAGTGTTGTTTCTTCGGAAACATGGTTGGAGGATCAATTTACCAAAAAGTTTATTGATTCCTCAGACAAGGGTCACCTTTTTAGGGTTCCAGATAGATTCAGTGTCCATGACTCTGTCTCTAACAGA